>NW_027616358.1:0-449974 GCF_964187855.1 Myxine glutinosa | reverse complement strand
TTCAAGGAGAGCATGGTCAGACTGGGCAGGGGAATAGAAGGACTGACACGCGAGGTAGAGAAACTGACGATGGCACAGCAGGAATTAAGGGAACAAGGAAGTAAGAATACCGATATCATAGGCGGGCTAAAGGCGGCTCAAAATTAATTTAAAAAGGAAGTTGTGGCAGCAATAAACGAATATAAAACGGTACACGAGGAGCTGACAAAGAGGGTAGATGACATAATAGAGACATTGGGAACAAATTAAAATGCAAATGGAGACGAACAAGGTAACATTATAGGGGGAGATCTCGGGAGTGCATCAGGAAATGACGGAAGTTAAAGAAAAAATGGAAAAGGTGGTTAGTGAAATTAGTGATATTAAGAAGAGAAAAGGGGAAACGGAGAATGAAATGCGTGAGGAATTGATGGAATGTATGCAAGGGTGGTGCTCACAGTGTGATGAAGTACTTGTTAATCAAATTAAAAAGTTACAGGTTCTTGAAGAGAGCCGGGAGAGTGTAAGTCCCGAGGTGAGTGGCGATGATTTCGGAAATGTGTATGGTGTGATCGGGTGTTTGACGAGTTTGGGAGTATGGACAGACCCAGGAGTTTGTGGATGGCCCAGTGTGAGGGGTACGAATGGAACGGAGTGTGTGAAAGGAATGTGCGCACTGGTATGTGCAAGTGCAAAATGGGGTGTGAGGTGTAATCAGATGACTCAGGCATCGACACCGACGGAGGTAGTGGTCAGTGGGATGGATAGGGGATGCAAGACCCCCATGAGTGGTGCACTGTGCAGTATTCAGACCCCCGGTACCCGCACTGTGTCACTCGCACTGTACGACAGCAAGCGCAATTTGCGGGCATATCTGGCTTAGTTCGACCATGTGTATAGAGGTAACGGTTGGGGACCGGACGAAGGTGGGATGCGCCTTGTAGCAGCACTGCGTGGTGCGGCGGCTGAGGTCTTGACTGCCCTACCCACGGGTGCTATCACCCTGTCAGATGTCCATTAGGCCCTAATAAATTGGTTTGGTGTGGAAAAACAGAGCGAGCTTGTTAAAGCTCAGCTCGCGGTTTGAAAACGAAAACCCCAAGAGACCATTGGGGAATTGGTTTACGACAATCACCGAGCGGTGGGGATAACGCATGCGGACATGGCAGTGTCCTCCCAAGAAAGCTTGGCGATGGACCACTTTATACAGGCCTTTCCGGACCCTGAGCTTCAGCAACAGCTGGCCATGTGGCGACCACAGACCCTGAGCCAGGCTGCCCGTTGAGAAGCGGCGAGACCCCTGGCCCGGTGGCACGAGCGCCACACAGTAGCGGTGAGGCAGGTAATGCCCATACCCAGTGGCGGGTCCCTGGGAGGGTCCGCCCCTGAAAGGGGCCCGGACATGGAGGACATGTTCCGGAGGGCTAGTGGACCGGCGATCAGCGTGGTCCGGACCATGGCAGGCGGCTCCGGCGATGGCAGGCGGTAGGCCACAACCAAATACCCCAACTCGGATCTACAGGGGGTGGGGGGGGGGGGGGTAATTCTGAATTTCGGAGGCACGTACCTTTTTTTTTTATATATATTTTTTCTATACAAGATCGAGGCTCGTGAAAGAGCTAACATTAACCACACAGAAAGACAAACCGACACATAAAACATATAACATGAGGAGCGGTAGACGAGATTGGGAGAGAGGGGGAAGGACACAAAAACAACATTTGAGAGCAGGGACAACGAGAGATCTGTGGGAGGGAGAGGGCTTTGTGGGGGGGAGGCATGGGAAGGGGAGGTGGGAGAGGTATAAAACATATGGACACTGCCAGGACTTCCAGGAAAGAAGTTGGAATTTCAAACAAGGTGAATCTGGGGTGAATTAGCGGGGGTAGAAAATATCAAGGTTTTGGATGGGGGAAAATAAGAGATGGTGGTGAACAGCTGTTTTAAAGACCTGGAGGGAGGAGTGGGATTGAAGGGAGTGTGGGAGTTTGATCCAGATGCGGGAGAAAAGAGGAATGAAAGAGTGAAGGTGAGCATAGAGCCGAGATTTCGGCAGTTTAACCATCAGAGGGTTTCTGGCAGATCTTGTGCGACCTGTAGGTATATTTGGGGGACAAAGCACAGAGAGACCTGGGGGAGCAAGGCCGGAGAGGAGTCGGTAGAAGATAGAAAGACCACCTACCTGTCTGCGGTGAGTGAGTGAAAGGCCATCGGAGATAGCTTCATCACGGGAGATTCCAATGATTCTGAAAGCTTTGGTTTCAACAGCGTGAAGCTGAGCTAGGTGTAAGGCAGGAGCACTGGCCCATAGGGGAGAACAGTAATCCATTGAGCTGTGGATGAAAGCCTTGTATGTGGTGAGGAGCTCAGGTGTGCCTAGGAAGGACTTCGCATGACGGAGGATGCCCAGTCGGCGAATGGCTTTGGAGGCCAGCTTGGAAATGTGGTTTTCCCAAGAAAGATCATGGCAGATAGTGAGACCCAAAAGCTTGAGCGACAGAACTTCTTGGAGAGGATTGTTTAGAAAGTAGATGGGAGGGTTGTCCAGTCGATCTTTTCGGAGAGACATAGTAAGAGTGTGAGATTTGTCAGGATTGAAAGACATGTTCCACTTGTTTGACCAGTCTGTGATTTTGTCCAGGTCTTCAGAGAGTGAGGAGGCTGCAGACTGCTGATCTGAGGGAAGAGGAATGGAGCAGCAGAGAGTGGAGTCATCAGAAAAGAGATAGAGAGGATTTTCCAGAGAGTCAGAGAGATCATTGATAAAGTCCAGAAAAAGCACAGGGCCCAGAACACTGCCTTGGGGAACTCCAGCCTGAACAGGAAGGGGAGATGAGAGAAATCCATTCAGGGCCACACGTTGATTACGACCACAGAGGATGTCCACAAGCCATGCATGGAGATTTCCATGGATACCATAGGAGGAGACTTTGGTGAGCAGAGCTGGGTGCCAGACCGTATCGAAGGCACGTGATATGTCAAGGGAGACAGCTCTGCTTTCCTCTTTGGCATTGAGGACCTCTATCCATTGTTGAGACAGCAGAAGCAGCATGTCCTGAGTTGAATGACCTGGTGTGAATCCAAATTGATGATCAGAGATCAAGCCATTGGAGAAGAGGAAGGATTTGATATCCGAAGCAATGATGGATTCCATGACTTTGCTGATAATTGGGAGCAGGCTGATTGGTCTGTAGTTGCAAGGATCTGTTTTTGCACCTTTTTGTGTAAAGCGGTAATGTTTGCTGATTTCCAGGATGCTGGCAGATGACCTTGAGCAAAAGAGAGGGTGAAAAGAAAGGAGAGAGGGTGAGATAGAGCGGCAGAGCAGGATTTTAGGACCCATGCGCTGATGCCGTCTGGTCCAGTTGCAGATTCAGAGTCGAGGTTTGACAAAAACTCCTCCACCTTGTCAGAAGAGAAGAACACAGTGTCCAGAGCAGTTGGGTTCGACTGGGTGAGGTGGGAACAGAGAGAGATGGGTTTGGGACACAAGATTTTGAGGCAAACACAGAGTTGAGGCATTCGGCTTTGTCACGTGCGGTGTCAACTGTGTAGCCATTTGAGGTGAGGGAGGGGATGGAGGGGGAACAAACACCAGAAACAGATTTGACCAGACGCCACCAGGATTTGGAGGAAGGAGACAGGTTTGAGAGTTCATTCTTGAGTGTGGAGAGATAGTGCTTCCTGGCACTCCTGAGGGTAGATACACACTTGTTCCAAGCTTGGTGGAAGGAACTGAGATTGCCTTCAGTTGGATTAGCCTTCCAAGAGGCAAAGGCAAGTTGTTTCAGGGCAACTGCCTCACCACAAGATTCAGTGTACCATGGACAGGAGGAAGGGTAAGACAACTGAAGACGAGATGGGATAAATCTGTGCATGAGAGACTTTGACTTTTGAAGCTCTTTTATTATAAAGGTAAGAAACCCATACAAGTCATGCAAATAATAAAGTCACCACAATTCAAAACATGTGCAGCCAAACAACAACAATAAAAACACCAAACACTAAAATAAAAAACTTAACAAACCATGATCAAGTTTACAAAACCCACCCTTTGCACACCATTTTCCCACAAAGGTTTGTAAATCATCTTTCATTTGGAAAAAAGAAAATTCCATGCGTAACCTTGCCATGACTAGAGCCTTAAACACAATTACCACATCACATAAAATATCAGCATTTGCCAGGAGCTTTGCTTTTCTTGTTTTGTAGATTGCTAATTTTCCAATAGAAATTAAGAAATTAGCAAGAGCAGTCTCAGAGCGTTTTTTATAACTAAGTGGTGTTCCAAAGATAAAAACACGTGTAGAAAAAGAAAAGTTCATACGATTAAAAAAAGTTGATAAAAAACCAAAGAAGGGAAAGAGTCTTGCACAATCTACGTAAGCATGGAAAAGGTCTTCAGAAATCATACAAAAGGGGCATTCCACTGAATTATCCTCATTAAAACGATGTAATAAAACATTGGAGGGCAACACCATATGGGCGAGTCTCCAAGCAATATCACCAGTCCTTTTAACAATCGGTGAAACATACATTGCAGACCATTGCGGATGGGAGGGAGACCCAGAAGGCAGTTTCTCTTTCCATCGAGCCCCAAAAGAAAGAGGCTGTAACGAGGGAAACCGAACTGAGATACACAAACGATACAGTCTCTTTTTATCCTTGCTGGAAAGTGGCGATGAGGATAGCAAGATAGATGTTGTGGTGCTATCAGCTGGCAGGCTAGAGCTAGCACAGATCTGTGGTGGTGTACGGTGGTCACCAATGTTGGCGGTTGAGCTCAGGCCCAGGTGCCTAAAAACACACAGGATTTCCTGTAGGACCTTGGCTACGCTCCTCAAAGATCTGATGCCAGTTCTTACTTGAAGATGTCCTGCGGAGAACCAACTGTTCCTGTTACAGTCACGAAGGTCCCGAGTCGTTTTCACGCCAGCACTCACAAAACGTTGCACAAAGGCACGTGAGCGAGGAATAGCAGGAAAGAGGGCATTGTACCAAAAGGGGTTCCCGGAGGAACCTTTCACTGTTGTATGTCTCCATTTGGCGAGTTATTGAAATGGACCGCCAGACGTTCAAGACATCTTGGTAAAAGTCAGGGAGCAGCGAAGCATCGACATGTTGCAGCTCCATGAAGAAGAGTTCACAATTGTACCCAAGCATGCCGGCTTGTTTTAGTATACAGTTTGCAGTCGATTTCCAGGGCAAGGCCTCCAGAAATATAAAACGACGAGCTGTGGAGACTCGGAAGGCCATCACCCGACAAAGAATGTCCACAAGCCCATGACCACCTTCTGCCAGTGGGAGGCAAATAGTCTCTGGCTTTAGCCAGTGTTTGCCATCCCAAAAGAAGTCAAGTAAACATTTTTGGATTGACGACACCAACGTTGCAGGTGGCTGCAAGGCAATCATTTTATGCCATAAGAGAGGGGCCACCAGGTTGTTAATGACCAGTGCACGACCTCGGAAAGACAAGGTCGACAAAATTCCTCTCCATCTGTTTAATTTGTTGCTGATTTTGTGGAGCAAACCATCCCAATTCCTTTTGACAAAGCCTGGGGTTCCAAGGTAAACACCGAGGTATTTCACACCTTCTTTTTCCCATGTCAAATTCATAGGGAGAATTGGAAGGGCAGAAGGTGGCGTACAACTTTTAACTGTGTAGCCATTTGAGGTGAGGGAGGGGATGGAGGGGGAACAAACACCAGAAACAGATTTGACCAGACGCCACCAGGATTTGGAGGAAGGAGACAGGTTTGAGAGTTCATTCTTGAGTGTGGAGAGATAGTGCTTCCTGGCACTCCTGAGGGTAGATACACACTTGTTCCAAGCTTGGTGGAAGGAACTGAGATTGCCTTCAGTTGGATTAGCCTTCCAAGAGGCAAAGGCAAGTTGTTTCAGGGCAACTGCCTCACCACAAAATTCAGTGTACCATGGACAGGAGGAAGGGTAAGACAACTGAAGACGAGATGGGATAAATCTGTGCATGAGAGAGCGCAGTTTGCTTTGGAAGAATTCCCAGGAAGAATTGATGTCAGAGGCAGTGGAGATGGGAGACCATTTCTGATGATTGATGGCTGCTTGAAGACCGTGCCAGTCGGCCTGAGTGAAATGCCAGACTCGTCGCCGCTGAGGAGGCTCTCTGAGAATGGCCAGAGAGATGTCCACTTTAACAAGCACATGATCAGAAGAACCGATTGGAGCAGAAGAAGAGCAGCAGACATTAGCAGGGAAGAAGTTTGTCATAACCAAGTCTTGAAGAGAAGATACACCATTGGCTGAGATCCGGGTCGGGAAATTGACAGATTGTGTCAATCCCAGTGAGTCGCATAAGTCCTTTGCTGAGGTGCCATGCCTGGTGAGAGATGAACCCACACCCAGCCAGCTGGCATGATGACAGTTGAAGTCGCCACATATGAGGAAGAGAGAGTTGGGATGAGTGAATAGAAGTTGGTCCATGTTGTCCGGCTGCGAAATGTAAATGGAGTCATCACTGTTTGGAGGAAGATACAGAACACATAAAAACAAAAGGTGGGAGCGGAGAGGAAGCCGTAGCCAGAGGTACTCCTGGGGGTGAGGTGGAGAGAAGGCAGTGCAAGGAGAGTGAGGAAGAGAGTTTTTGATAAAGATAGCCACCCCACCACCAGGACGAGGCTCAGGTCTATCATACCGAAGGAGGGAGTAATCAGGAAGAGGTATTAAGGAATCAGAGACATCTTGAAGGAAGAAAGTTTCTGTTAAGCAGATCAAGTCTGGATTGTCAGAAGCAACCTGAATGGAGAGATTAATCAGGTTTGATCGTAGGCCCTGGATGTTTGAGGTCCATACCGTTAATGAAGAGAGAGGGGGAGCATCGGGTACAGGACAGGGGAGGGGAGGGGTAGGGTAAGATGAAGGATGAGAGGGGGAGGTAGGGAGAGCAGTTGATAGTGTGTCAGAGATTACAGAAGAGGTACAAGAAAGGGAAGGATGAGGAGAACGAAAGGTTTGATGGTGAAGGGATGAGGCACAGTGAGGGGTTGTTTGGGGGGGGGGGGGCAGAGGAAAGTAGAAGGTTGGGGCAGGTGGAGGTATGAGATAGAAGGGAGACGAAGTGGGGAGGAGGCAGCTTTGAGGAGGAGGGGGGAGGAGGGAGAATTGGAGAGGAATTGTATGGGGAGAGATTTGAATGTGAGGGGTTGGGGGGGAGTTTTGAAGGGGAGGAGTGAGGGGGGAGTTTAAGAGGGGAGGGGCAAGGGGGGAGTTTAGGAATGAAGGGGCAAGGGGGAGTTTAGGAGTGTAGGGGCAAGGGGGGGATTTGGAGGGGAGGGGCAAGGGGGAATTTAGGAGGGGAAGGGCAAGGGGGGAGTTTAGGAGTGGAGGGGCAAGGGGGGAGTTTAGGAGTGGATGGGCAAGGGGGGAGTTTAGGAGTGTAGGGGCAAGGGGGGGGATTTGGAGGGGAGGGGCAAGAGTTGAGTTTAGAAAGTGAATGATTAATGAAAGATGAACATTGATAACAAATTGGGTTTATTGTGATTTTCAGGTTAGCAATCCGAATAAGAACGATGGAGGAGGGATGGAATGAATGTGAATTTAGAACATGTAGTGAGGGAGACGTATAAGAGATTGAATAAATTTTTTTGGAAGTGGAATGAGTTGGAGAGGAAATTGAAAAAAGCCTTTTAAATAGGAAGAAAAACAGCGTGTTGTAATATACCACTGAATTAAACACTGAAGGGGAAAGTTTAAACATATTTGAATAATATTTAAACAGAACCGTGAACAATCTTATATGCACAAAATACCAATGGGGGGAGGGCCGAGAGGGACAACCACGAGTCACGTGAACAGGGCAAAAGGTGGATGGCAAGCAGATAATGGGGGCGGGGCGAACAGCACACCTGGACAGAAGTACAGGATGAGACAACAGCACACGTGGAGAAAGGAAAAGAAATGTTTTTTTTGTTTGTTTGGGGGGGGGGGGGTGGGTATTTAAAACGTTAGACAAAGAGTATTATGTTCGGGGTTGAAGGGAAAAATCTAAGAGCCAAGCAAAACACGAAGTAGGGGACTTAAGTTAACAAACACCGACGGAGGTACAAAGCCACACACGAGGAGCAGAACACGATTAATTACGGTATTTGCCAGACGGTATTTAAAACATTAGACAAGTGGTCGATGTTCGGGGAAGTTAGGGGGAGAAGAGAAAATCTAAGAAATAAGCAATACAGCGAAGGAAAGAACTTAAATTCACAAAACACCGATGGGGGGAGGGAAGCCGAGAGAAACCAGGCTGCGCACGCGGTGGGAACAGAAAACGATTAATTATACAAAAGTTTGCATGAATTGTAAATCAACACCAACTAGAAAACACACTGCAACACATGCACAATAAAATAACGAGTAGAAATTTGATGAAGACACGAATGGAAAAAATACTTCAACTTTGCTGCCGTGCAGAGGTCGAAGTCGCTTCCTTGCTCGAGGGACCGGAAACGGACCGTACCAGGTGAGGTGCTACAACTGTGGCCAGTTGGGTTGTTGGGCGTGGGACTGCAGAGCCCCGCACAGAGACAGAACCCAGCACCCTGGAACCATCACCTCCGCCCCACACGGATCGGATTACACTTTCCCAAACACCGCCCTCCAGGGCCCGGGAAACTACCTCCATAGACAGGGGCTCATAGCTTAGAGGACTGGGGAGTATTGTACCCCACGTGGGGGCGCGGTGGTGTAACCAACCCCACTGGAGGGGTTGGGGGGGGTCCATGAGCATTAGTTTAGGGGATGGCATTGTTAGGCCCATGGAGGGGCCAGCAATGGTTGCTTCCACGGGGGCACCAAAACTCTAGCTGAGGAAGGGCTAGGATAATGGTTAGGGATCTAGAGTGACCATAATGACTGAACCAGTCACTTAAGTAGTGACCATGAACTATAGAGGGGACGGAGAGAGTTTAGTTGGTCGTTAACAAAGGGTGTGTGCATAATGTAAAGGGACAACGAGGGAAGTGTAATGATTTCAATTACAAAACTCCTTTGAGATAATGAGTTTTATTGAAATCGATCTTCCACGTCATCTACAAAACATAATCACATATTAGCAGGCAATCATATATAAAACCTGATATAAAGCAAGCCATATAAAGATGCATCATTTAAACCAGGGGTGGGGAACCTTTTTCCTGTCGAGGGCCATTTCGATTTTTAGAACATCCTTCGAGGGCCATGCTAAATTATTGAATACATATATCGGACTCACCTAATGCGATGGCTGGAACTGTTTCTCTTTGGCGAGGCGTTTGGTGTCAGGTGGTAGTGATGATGATGCTACTCGCAGCTGGTTTTGCAGGTTTGGGTCAGTCAGTCTTGAGCGAAACCGAGTCTTTGCAAGAGTCAGTTTTGAAAAGAACTGCTCACAGCTGTAGGTCGTCCCAAACAGTGCTGCAAACTTCAGTGCATGTCTCCTCAGAATGGGAAAATCCTCAGCACGTACATACAGTTTGTAGAACTCGAGCAAAGGGAGGACAAATCTCACACTCTTACTATGTCTCTCCGAAAAGATCGACTGGACAACCCTCCCAACTACTTTCTCAACAATCCTCTCCAAGAAGTTCTGTCGCTCAAGCTTTTGGGTCTCACTATCTGCCATGATCTTTCTTGGGAAAACCACATTTCCAAGCTGGCCTCCAACGCCAGTCGCCGACTGGGCATCCTCCGTCGTGCGAATCCTTCCTCGGCACACCTGAGCTCCTCACCACATACAAGGCTTTCATCCGCAGCTCAATGGAATACTGTTCTCCCCTATGGGCCGGTGCTCCTGCCTCACACCTAGCTCGGCTTCACGCTGTTGAAACCAAAGCTTTCAGAATTATTGGAATCTCCTGCAATGAAGCTATCTCTGAGGGCCTTTCACTCACTCACCGCAGGCAGGTAGGTGGTCTTTCTGTCTTCTACCGACTCCTCTCCGGCCTTGCACCCCCAGCTCTCTCTGTGCTCTGTCCCCCAAATATTCCTACAGGTCGCACAAGATCTGCCAGCAACCCTCTGATGGTTAAACTGCTGAAATTTCGGCTGTCTGCTCACCTTCACTCTTTCATTCCTCTTTTCCCCCGCCTCTGGAACAAACTCCCTCACTCCCTTCAATCCCACTCCTCCCTCCAGGTCTTTAAAACAGCTGTTCACCACCATCTCTTATCTTCCCCCATCCAAAACCTTGATCTTTTCTACCCCCGCTAATTCACCCCAGATCCACCTTGTTTGAAATTCCAACTTCTTTCCTGGAAGTCCTGGCAGTGTCCATATGTTTTATACCTCTCCCACCCCCCTTCCCATGCCCCCCTCCCATGCCCCCCCTTCCCATGCCCCCCCTTCCCATGCCCCCCCTTCCCATGCCCCCCCCCAAAGCCCTTTCCCTCTCACAGATCTCTCGATGTCTCCATGTCTCTCGGTCCCTGCTCTCAAATGTTGTGTTTGTGTCCTTCCCCCTCTCTCCCCATCTTGTCTACCGCTCCCGATGTTATATGTTTTATGTGTCGGTTTGTCTTTCTGTGTGATTAATGTTCGCTCTTTCACGAGCCTCGATCTTGTATACAAAAAAAAAAAAAAAAAAATTTTTTTTTTTAAAAATAGATAGATTAATTGCCTCGTGGGCCGGATCAAACGGTCTCGCGGGCCGTATACGGCCCGGAGGCCGGAGGTTCCCCACCCCAGATTAAAACCTACCAGCTCGGATTTGTCATGAAAGACAGACAGCTCCCTCGTGCTCAGGCCATCCCTCTTATAGCACATTGCTTATCTCACCGCCAGAGAGGAAACTGCATCGGGTCTTAACCTTTATTTTTCATTACATTCTCCCACCAATTAAAATTCCCGTGAAGCACGCATGAACATAATCCATACTACGGCATATAAAACCCACAGATAACATCGTTCATCAGCAAAGAACAAACAATATACCACCCCAAACAAAGCGGCTTCCAACTCTCTCTCCCGGCTCAGGTATGATAGCCGACAGAACTGATCTCAGGATCGACCATGTTGGACCCTGCCGGAATGGGGGAATCTACTTCAGGGCCGGGCTCCAACAACTCTGCACAAATCGGGACGCCATCATGCAACGGAGGCCTAAAAGAAGAAAAATCCACTACTGGCCCAAGAGGAGATAGCGCAGGTGTGTTAAGCAGTTCCTGCCCAGCCACATGACCCTCACTCATACCAGGACATTGATCCTCGCCACAAGGAGCTAATTGCCGAACTGATACGGTTGCCGTGCGTCCATCCGCCATCCGAAAATGGGCATATTCCGGATTCGCCTCCAGCACGTGTACCCGATCGACTAGCGGTTCATATTTACGATGGCAAACCATCCATCTCAAAAAAGCCAGTCCATGTTTGGATAACCAACTGGGCAAGGATTGTCCACTCGCACGATGCCTTTGATAATGAAACATTAGATCGTGGGGAGTTTCATTTGTAGCAGTACATTGGAGAGTACAAATAGCGTGTAAGGCCTCGGGTAACACTAAACCTCATTGATGAGGGCTCAAGCCCTGTGTTCTCAAAGCCATTTCCACAGCCTTCCAGACAATACCATTAAATCGTTCGACTTGGCCGTTCCCTTGCGGATGATACGGAGTAGTCTGGCTGGCGGTGATGCCTCGCTCTTGGAGAAAGGTCTTCACCTTCTGAGACATGAATGCAGCACCCCTGTCAGAATGCATGAAAGCCGGATATCCAAACAGTAGAAACAGCTGATGCAAGCAGCGGATGACAGTAGAGGATGACATGTCAGGGCATGGGAATGCAAAAGGAAATTGCGAGTACTCGTCTACAACCATGAGCATGTAGCGATGCGGCCCCGACGAAGGTAAAGGACCTTTAAAATTGATACCCAGTCTCTCCCAAGGATGGCCAGGTTAAATCAAAGTCCCCATCAGTGGCTTATAGAAACGAGGCTTCACTTCAGCGCACAACGAACACTAGCTGCACAGGCATCTGACGTCATCTACCGAGAAAGACAAGTTATGGCAACGAACAAAATGCGCGAGGCGAGTCACTCAAGGATGACATAAAGATTCGTGGATAACTCGCAGATCGTCGGATGTCATGCCCGCACAAACATGTCTAGACAGGGCATTGGCTTCCAGGTTATCGCATCCTGGTCTATAGGTTATGTCAAAGCAATACTCTGCCAATTCTATCTGCCATCTCGATATCTTTCATTATTAAAATGTTGGGCATGCTGATGGGCGTACATAAAGGCCACAGACTGCTGGTCGGTCACGAGTTGAAACCTTTTGCCAAAAATAAAGTGACACCATCGCCTGATCGGCTCCACTATGGCGTACACCTCCTTTTCGATAGCAGTGTTTACTTTCACTGTCGCTCAAGGTTCGCAAAAATAATGCCACAGGCTTCCCCCCCTGGGTAAGTGTTGCAGTGACAGCGCAATCGGAGGCGTATATTTTGACTAGAAAGGGTATTGTCTCGTCAATGGAGGTCAAACATGCACCTGCTAGATTTTATTTTAGCTGCTGGAATGCGGCCTTGGCACTCATCGTTAGAGGGAACGACTTGCAATCTACAAGAGGACAAGTCTTCTCTGATAAGCCTTGGCCCCACCGAGAATAAGATCAAATTACAGACCAATCAGCCTGCTCCCAATAATCAGCAAGGTTATGGAATCAATCATCGCTTCTGACATCAAATCTTTCCTTTTCTCCAATGGCTTGATCTCGGATCATCAATTTGGATTCAGACCAGGTCATTCTACTCTGGACATGCTGCTTCTATTGTCTCAACAATGGATGGAGGTCCTGAATGCCAAACAGGAAATCAGAGCTGTCTCCCTTGACATATCAACTGCCTTCGATACGGTCTGGCACCCTGCTCTGCTCAGCAGACTCTCCTCTTATGGTATCTGTCGTGGAGGTGTGTAGGGACTCAAGACGCCAATGGTCGGAAACAGGTTTTACAAAAGGTCATGACTTTATTAACTGGTTGTTCACTTTCATTCCAATACCAAATAACTACAGTTTAACTCAATGGACCAGGTCACTCTATCCGCATGGTCCTTCTTGTTCGGCCGATGTTCCTCCGCCATTCCCGTCCTCCTTCCTCCCGTCGGGCAGAGGTTCTGATGACAAGTCTCTTGACTCATAGTTTGCTCTGGTTTATATGGGCCTTGTCGCGCTAATCCCTTCTCCGCAAATGCCCCGAGGTCATGCATGCTCGCCCCCCTGCTGGGGAGTTCCTTCACCCTCTTTGCATCCCGATGTCCCAAGTCAATAGTGAAGGCTTGGGAATGTGTGTTAGCCTGGGGCCGTGCTAAAGCTACACAACAGGACTCCCAGCTTCGACAGGGCGAGATGCATTCCTGACATTCTTACGACCACCTGCTCGTACCTTGGTTCGTTACCAGTTCCAACCAATGAGTTACACTGAGTTACACTTCCACAATTCCCTCATCTTTTTGTTTTTGTTTATATTAACCATTAATCTAAACATCAATATAAGTAAACAATCAATCACTACAAGTAAACATCAATACAAGTACTCAATAAATCACTACAAGTAAACATCAATACTAGTACTCAATCAATCACTACAAGTAAACATCAATACAATTTCCTTAGGCATATACCGTCATCCTGCAAGAATCTGATCACAAAACATTTCGTTGGTCATTGACTCCTTCCATATTGTTAATTCAATCTATTTCATTTGCATCACAAATATCTTTGCAAAACAACACTTCACCATCACCAAGATACAACAATTTTGCTTCACCATTTTCAAGTTTTTAAAGCATCTGCAACATCTGGCAAAAACGTTTCCCTCCAAATAAATGTTGATTCTTTGTTTGAAAGGAAGGGCTGATCACTTGTGTTTGAATTCAGGTATGAAACATTTTTCTTCTGTCTTTATAAACACCTGCACTACTTCGTGTAGGATTTCGCTGTTGTGGTAACGGTGCGGAGTCATAGACTGACCCTGCTCTCCATGTAGCATTCTTGCCACTCTTGCTGTGAACCATAATGATTCCTTCAACAAGGCCTTTGCCCAGTTGTAGTCGACTTGCCTCCTCCCTCATTATGAGTGGGCAGCAAGTGTTGGTGTAATGTTGATTGGCCAGCAAGATGTGGAACAGGGATGCCGGATGCATCCACAATGATGTTGGGACCATGGTGTTCAGGTCATTCATGGTCCATACCAGGAGCAACCAGCAGAATCGTGCACAGCTGTTGTGACAAGGGCACAGCCGTTTTTTGCAGCTACATGCTGGTTCCCCGGACGTTGGTGAAGTAATAACATATGTCCCCGCATTTCACAGAGGTTGCAGGTAAAATGTCGTTGTCCTGCAACTTCTGATGTGATGAATGTTCGAAGCCTTCGAACAAGAGTAAGTGATCGCCTTTCTTTCATAGCCTTTCAGTGTGATCCAGGCAAATGGTCACATAAATTTCCTTGGTGAAGGTAAGCATCCATCTCCAAGTTACACGGGAGAATGTCTTCATCATTCTTTGAGAGAGAGGGTGTATGCCACGATTAACTTCATTTTTTAGCCACAAATTTTCTTTCTCGAACTTCTTCCCAATTCCGTTAGCACCCCCTTCAAATGTGATCTCGTCTTATCCTTATGCTCAGTCACATCTGTATCTGCTTTCCACACACACTGAATCAGATAGGGTACATCTTACCATGAAATCAGCATAATTATGTATATCTTCCGACAGTTTCACATTCAACAATTTGTTGTTTTCCCTTACAACATTCAAAAAGTTATATTCATTTATATGCGTCACACAGGTAATATTCAATCAGGTATGTATTTTATTACTAAACTAAGAATAGCATCCACAATTGCTTTCAGGTTAATATAGTTCAAAATTAACTCATGCAGGTATTTTAGCACTACTCTAAGAAAATAAATTGTATATGATTACAATCACAAACAGGAATATCTAATTCCCACCAAAAATTTTCCCAAACCAACAAATTAAGCATAATGTATTATTACCATAATTCCTCCCCACTTTTCCTTTTCCCTTTTTTTTTTTTTTTTTTTTTTTTTTAACAGTGTGTCACTCGTGGTGATATGAGTTCACTGATCTTGTAATTGACACAACTCATAACATTGTCGTTATGCCATTATCTTAATTCTACTGTATTCATTTGCAACATCACTTGATTTAATCTTTTAATCTCAGTATTTATGTCGCCATAAAAGTCTTCCTCTTGTGGTTCCACATTTCTTTCCTCATTTGTCACTTCATGCGTTATCATCATGTTGTTGGTTACCTTATTCAAACACACCGTCACTAAGGCTTTCAAGCAAGCCACCACAAAAACAATTGCCAATATAACTACTAAACCAACAAACAAGTCTGCTACTCCTTGTATATATTCATACCTATGACATAATTATATGTCGATGACATTCAACATTATATACCAAACTAACAAGCTTCCTAAAAGGTAAATATAGAAAATCCCTTAATATGTAACATAAATCAGATTATTTGTCTTACCCTGATCCCCCTATCTCCCGGGGTTGAACTCAATCCCCTGATCATGAGTGTAGTTGTGATACATTTTTTCACTCATGTTGTATTAATATCAGCAGGTAATTGTATGTCATGTAGGCAAATAAATGTCACTATCCCAAGTAGGAATATCACATGTTGAAAATGTAATGTTTATCAATGCAAGGGGTGTTAAAATGTAATTCAAATGACTGTAAATCACGACTATCATTTATCTGCCACTGAATGTTCTGCTGGGCTGCTAGGTGCAGCCTCATTTTCTGTGGGATCGTCCACCTTAGCCCCATGTGCTTGCTTGCAATGAGAGGCATGAATCCAACTTTCTATTTTGGGTCCATATTTTTTTCTATTCTTATCAATCTCCTATGGTTTATCATTTCGTTCCAAGATACCGCAACCAAAGGTTTTAACCAAAGCTCTACCAAACTATTTCCAATGTGAACAAAAATGCCAGTGAAACAATGATTCGAAGAATTAACTTCAAGGGGTCAATAAATTTATTCTATAGCCAGATCTAATTTTCCCATCCAATAGTTTGCCTTGCCACATGTCATATTATAACACTTTAATAAACCTTCGAAAAATGTTTCCCATCTCAACAAATTTCCTTTTTACAAATAGCCATGTGTAACTTACGTATTTAACTACAATTTCCTCTCAATTTGTTTGGCCTAACTGGCCGCAAAAGTGGCTGCCAGCATGCAGTACCGTTTTTTATCTACCAAGGAAGTGCTCGTCCACACAAGACCTCTACCAAAATGTTGTTTGTAAAAACAAATCTGGGATTTCCGATTACATGGATGCACTCTCAGGATATTTTCAGGCTGCTGTTAACAATCCACTATGATAAATTAATTCCTTTACCCACAATCAAATAATTAGTACAAATTGAGGATATTATCCCTCTGACATTCATTTATAGATTCATTATGTTGGATCTAATATATATATATATATATTTTTCCCAATAATTTCGCACTGCTGTAAGGAAGAACAATAGCACTCATAAGTCTTAGTAATATCGTACTTAATTTACCCAGCATCGAATAATTTATTTACTATCCATTCTCATCTGTTAACCAGTGACTTTGTTTGAACTCCAGAACTCAAAACTCACAATAGTTCAAACCAGCAAAATTTCCTTTACTATTTTCCCATATCATCTATGCCTTATACACATCCATACATACAGCCCAATTTATATTCTAATAAAATTCAAGTTTATATATATATATAATCCGTGAGCAGAGTACTCTGGGAAGTCAGTGTAAGACCTCTCCAAAATTTGGCTAATTTTGTACTCCCACATTTTTTATGAAGCTCATATCCATAAATAGCTTTGATTCTCATATAAATTCTATCACAATGGAATCCCAAGATTACTTCCAATTTTTACTATTAATGAATAGCTGCTCATAACTCAGCAAATCAAATCTTTATTCTCCGTCTCCCTTGACAAAAGTGATAATTTTCATAATCAAATTATATTTCTATTTTTATTTTACGAATTCTCTCGATATGCGATCCCATCCCCATGGAACTATCTATTTTCAGACAAGGCACACTGTCGGTGTCAACAATCTTGTAAGATTGATACACAAAAACAAAAACACTGACACACAAAATACCCACACACACATGCATTATGCGTATTTGTTTGCGTTGGAACCCTTATTTACAGATCCGGATGGGTGTCAACTTTATTTCAATTTCGCAAAATTTGTCCTTAAATTTTATAAGCGCTAATACACAAATGGACCAAAAAGTTTATTCTTAGAAAATCCCTATGACGTCACATTGATATTACCCTTTCAGTTCCCACAATAATTTATCCAAATTTGACTACACACTCATTTGCATGTCAGTCGACCACTGACCTATCAATCATGCGGAACACTAGTCCGAAATTCCCACCTGATCATCATGTGACTCTTGTCACTTGGTTTCAAAAATTTGCAAACCAATTGTTCCAACTTTGTAAATTAAAAATTTTGTGCCCAACATAAAAGATCCAATTTCGGCATTTGATCAATTAATTACTAATTTGCTTACAAGCAAAAGAAAAAATGAATAATTCTTGCTCCGAAAACCTTTTCAGACACAAGAATCATCGACAGTTATTCATGTTTGTCCAGTAATCTAATCTGTTGAGGCCAATCGTCATTTGGGATTTGCCGCAATGAAGGCCTAATCGTTCTCTGAGGTACCAGTAAGCAGTGGTACCCTTGATCTTGGTTTACCCTATGAGCTTGTCTTCCTGTTGGTATACGGACATCTTCTTTTCCAATGTCCCATCTGTCCACACTTGAAACACCGGTTTCTGTCGTTGCCTGGTCTGTGCACCTGTGCACTTGTATTGCTGGGTTGCATCTCTACATCCCTGAGTTGCCACTGCAATCTCTCGTTATCTCCTGAAACACGAAAAAAATTCTCTGTACCGTCCTTTTTGGGGAGACAACTGGAAATCAGATGGGACAACTGTCACTTTTATTCCTAATTTCGAGGGCAGTTGTGCATTTGTCTCCTCCACTGTATCCTGTATCCTTTTTATTTTAAGTTCTAGATCCGTTATCCGTTCTTGCTGTTCCCGTTGTCTAGATTCACCATCCCAAAGATGGAATGCAAGCCAGTCTACCGTTAGATTCTGTCTCTTCCTGGCTTTCAATCTTTGTCCCAATCTTTTCAATCGACTTCGCTCAAATGTACCATCTCTTGGAAACTCCTCAGCATGTCCTTTGTCCACAAATACCAATTCTCGACCTGCCTTATAGCTTCGGCACCATAACGGTCGTACATATGATGTGTACAAGTACCTTTTTGTGGAATCTCTGGTTGTCCTTGTGTATTCTTGCAGGCTCCATTTCCCATTCTGCCTTTTATCAAAGTAGCATTGGATGTGTTGTAGCTTGTTCCTCTAAAGCTTCACTCGTACCTCTAGGAAGGATCTCTCCACCTGTTCAAATGGTGATTTCCAGAGAATTTCTCTCACCTGTGGCTTTTGCACAATCCAATCTCACAGATCAGTATTTGCAGATGAGCCAAAGGGTCAGTATGAAATGGGTGAATTCTCAGGTGTCCGCTCTGTTGAAGGGGAAATCACACAATGGTAACCGCACATATATATCTATATATAAACTCACCACCTTGCTCAATTTTCCAAGGTTGTCTTCACATTGATAATATCTCACAAAGATATCAAAGCTTCTTTCTTGAGACCGCATTTTCATCAATCAAACGATCAATATATTCAATTCAATTTATTCAATTCAATTTATCCAGTTAAATTTATTCAATTAAATTCAATCAATTAGATTCAATCAATCAACAATTCAATCAATTATTCAATTTCAATTAATTCATCAATATTCATCAATAAATCAAATTAATCATTTTGGATGACTCCTTGCATAAGCCCTTTCCCCAATGATGTCAGGACAGGTCCATCCATTGACTGAGATCGAAGCTCATCGGTCGTCACCTCTGGTTCATACCTCATGTCAATTGATGAATCACCGTTCTGTCCTAGGGTCATATCTGACATATTTCCCCATTTTGCCTGGTCTCCACAAATTTTCTTTGCAACCACTAAAGGCAACTCATCCTTCATTCGTGAGACAGCCAAAATGGATGGCAGATATTAAAGTTCATTGGGAAAAATATCTCATCATTTTTCTTTTAATAGTACCCAAAATCTCTTGGCAATATAAATTTCGTAAAACTCCTGAAATAAGACTGTAAAATTCCTTCAATCATGCTAAATTTTGAAACTCCATCGCTTGTAATACCCAATTTATCCCATAGGGCTTGAAAGTTCTTTTCCAAGTTCGTGCAATCATTCTGCATTTGAACCCTATGATATCATTCATAATAATCATCATGATTTTATAGTCATGGTCCTATCATAATCATCTATTTAAAAACGAACATTTCCTTTATCACCACAGCTATGTGGTATAATCAACAATAGAATAAACTGTACATAGCAACAGGCTACCTCCTGGCCACTTAGTATACCTATTGACAATAAGTCATGACAATATCGAATAATCATTGAACAATTAAAAAATCGCTTCTACTGCTCCAGCCGCAGCATTCGTCATTTTGTCTGCTCATCCGCGTGACCAAAACGAAATAAAGGGAGCTCAACCATTACACAGCACTTTTAATGGCGCATGCCATAGGAACTCAACGCAATTTCGACTCGGCCAGAAAAACGAGCAAATTTTGCAGGATGTTAACTGGAATTAGCCGTGAAAATATATACAAAATACACAAAAATACACACCCACAAGAATAAACAACAAAACCCAAACAAACCCAAGGTCGACCATATTACACAATTAAATTACACATTAAATTACTCATTAAATTACTCATTAAATTACTCATTAAATTACTCATTAAATTACTCATTAAATTACACCATTTCAGCATCGTATTGATTGCTGAACTGTTCATGGGTTTATACACACCTTAAAAGAGGTATGCTTTGTGGTGTTGCCCACCTACCACGTTTAATTAAATTAATTGATTGCTGAAATGTTCATGGGTTTATACACACCTTAAAAGAGGTATGCTTTGTGGTGTTGCCCACCTACCACGTTTAATTAAATTACACCATTTCAGCATCGTATTGATTGCTGAACTGTTCATGGGTTTATACACACCTTAAAAGAGGTATGCTTTGTGGTGTTGCCCACCTACCACGTTTAATTAAATTAATTGATTGCTGAAATGTTCATGGGTTTATACACACCTTAAAAGAGGTATGCTTTGTGGTGTTGCCCACCTACCACGTTTAATTAAATTACACCATTTCAGCATCGTATTGATTGCTGAACTGTTCATGGGTTTATACACACCTTAAAAGAGGTATGCTTTGTGGTGTTGCCCACCTACCACGTTTAATTAAATTAATTGATTGCTGAAATGTTCATGGGTTTATACACACCTTAAAAGAGTTATGCTTTGTGGTGTTGCCCACCTACCACGTTTAATTAAATTACACCATTTCAGCATCGTATTGATTGCTGAAATGTTCATGGGTTTATACACACCTTAAAAGAGGTATGCTTTGTGGTGTTGCCCACCTACCACGTTGAATTAAATTACATCATTTCAATTAAAAAAAAGAAACATCGCTTCTACTGCTCCAGCCGCAGCATTCATCACTTTGTCTGCTCATCCGCATGACCAAAACGAAATAAAGGGAGCTCAACCATTACACAGCGCTTTTAATGGCGCATGCCATAGGAACTCAACGCAATTTCGACTCGGCCAGAAAACGAGCAAATTTTGCAGGATGTTAACTGGAATTAGTCGTGAAAATATATCCAAAATACACAAAAATACACACCCACACAAATAAACAACATTTATTCCGTTCAACAGAACAAACATTTCCTATATCATGACATGCATGTCTTCAAAATTATATGACCAAGAGAAAAAGTAAAACTAATTAAAACTGCGGGCAGTGATGATCCGGGGACCATACCGCTCCATCCTGATTGGACGGGTGCGTGCTAGAGTCGTTAACAACGACAGTCCAGATCCGATTGTTCAAAATTTCAACTCAATCGATCGAAAAATGAACGCAGGGATGCATTTTAAAGGTGCAGTGGCACTAACGGAGTTGCCACGAACTCCAATATGGCCATCACAAAATATTTTCCTTAATCAATTGGCTCATAGCATAACCAATCTGCAAGTATTTCATCCGAAGATGTATCTCTGAGGAATTTTAATTAAATAAGTCATTTATAAATCAACGAGTTAATTTATTAAATGATTAATCAATAAATCAAAATTATCCTTGATAGCCACATCACTTGATCAGTGTCATGTCCAAATATCAGCTTCCTTACTCAAAAGGTGCCTGAGTTAATGTAATGTAATTACTGTCATAAGATTACTGTAATTACTGTAATGATTACTGTAATTACTGTAATTACCGGAACTGTAATTACTGTAATTACCTCAGGTAATTACTGTAATGTAATTACTGTAATGTAATAACAAATGTAATTAATTAAATAAGTACTTCATTAATCGCTAATAATTAAATAACTCGTGAATTCTTATCCGATTTACTTAACATTTGAGTGTTCCCAAAACGTTGGAGCAAAACGTTGCAACAACGAAAGTGAAACGTTGTAGCGACGTTGTGGAAATGTCAGCAAAACCCAACATTTGAATGTTCCCAAAACGTTGGAGCAAAATGTTGCAACAACGAAAGTGAAACGTTGTCGCGACTTTGTGGAAACGTCAGCAAAACCCAACATTTGAATGTTCCCAAAACGTTGGAGCAAAATGTTGCAACAACGAAAGTGAAACGTTGTGGCGACGTTGTGGAAACGTTAGTAAAACCCAACATTTGAATGTTTCCAAAACGTTTATTCTTTGTCTGTCTCTCTCTATGTCTCTCTCTCTCTGTCTGTCTGAATATCATCTTTATCTCTGTCTGTCTCTCTCTATGTCTTTCTCTCTCTTTCTTTCTGTCTCTCTCTATGTCTCTCTCTCTCTGTCTATCTGTCTGTCTGTCTCTCTCTATCTGTCTGAATATCATCTTTATCTCTGTCTGTCTCTCTCTATGTCTCTCTCTCTCTCTTTCTTTCTGTCTCTCTCTCTCTGTCTGTCTGTCTCTCTCTATGTCTCTCTCTCTGTCTATCTCTCTCTGTCTGTCTGACTCTCTGTCTGTCTCTCTCTGTCTGTCTGAATATCATCTTTATCTCTGTCTGTCTCTATGTCTCTCTCTCTCTTTCTTTCTGTCTCTCTTTCTGTCTCTCTGTCTGTTTGTCTCTCTCTCTGTCTATCTCTCTCTCTGTTTATCTCTCTCTCTGTCTGTCTCTCTCTATGTCTCTCTCTCTCTGTCTGTCTGAATATCAACTTTATCTCTGTCTGTCTCTCTCGATGTCTTTCTCTCTCTGTCTGTCTGAATATCATCTTTATCTCTGTCTGTCTCTATGTCTCTCTCTCTCTTTCTTTCTGTCTCTCTTTCTGTCTCTCTGTCTGTTTGTCTCTCTCTGTCTATCTGTCTGTCTCTATGTCTCTCTCTCTGTCTATCTCTCTCTCTGTCTGTCTGACTCTCTGTCTGTCTCTCTCTGTCTGTCTGAATATCATCTTTATCTCTGTCTGTCTCTATGTCTCTCTCTCTCTTTCTTTCTGTCTCTCTTTCTGTCTCTCTGTCTGTTTGTCTCTCTGTTTATCTCTCTCTCTGTCTGTCTCTCTCTATGTCTCTCTCTCTCTGTCTGTCTGAATATCATCTTTATCTCTGTCTGTCTCTCTCTATGTCTTTCTCTCTCTGTCTGTCTGAATATCATCTTTATCTCTGTCTGTCTCTATGTCTCTCTCTCTCTTTCTTTCTGTCTCTCTTTCTGTCTCTCTGTCTGTTTGTCTCTCTCTGTCTATCTGTCTGTCTGTCTCTCTGTTTCTCTCTCTCTCTGTCTGTCTCTCTCTATGTCTCTCTCTCTCTGTCTGTCTGAATATCATCTTTATCTCTGTCTGTCTCTCTCTCTGTCTGTCTCTCTCTATGTCTCTCTCTCTCTGTCTGTCTGAATATCATCTTTATCTCTGTCTGTCTCTCTCTATGTCTTTCTCTCTCTGTCTGTCTGAATATCATCTTTATCTCTGTCTGTCTCTATGTCTCTCTCTCTCTTTCTTTCTGTCTCTCTTTCTGTCTCTCTGTCTGTTTGTCTCTCTCTGTCTATCTGTCTGTCTGTCTCTCTGTTTATCTCTCTCTCTGTCTGTCTCTCTCTATGTCTCTCTCTCTCTGTCTGTCTGAATATCATCTTTATCTCTGTCTGTCTCTATGTCTCTCTCTCTCTTTCTTTCTGTCTCTCTTTCTGTCTCTCTGTCTGTTTGTCTCTCTCTGTCTATCTGTCTGTCTGTCTCTCTGTTTATCTCTCTCTCTGTCTGTCTCTCTCTATGTCTCTCTCTCTCTGTCTGAAAAGCTTATTCATTTTTATTTTATTTAAATCCCCCTAGCCATTCCAAAATATAAGCACATTGCAATGGGGGAAAATATAAAAGTGCATTTTTCCCATCCAATTTGACTGAGAAAAAATATCTGTATATACTAATTTTTTTGTCCGCCGCCTTAATCGCACACCTTGAGCGGGCAGCTCAGGGGTACGTCTTCAAATGCTAAACACATGTACCAGCCTTGTACATTCCACGAATCCTGCACCAAATTTTCTCATACTCACTCAAATTAGATCCATTGCACATATCTGTTCATGAAATTTCACAAATGATCACAAGTAATTAATATTGCAATGACCTCTAAACATTCCTAAATCATTCCACTTGTTCAAAGAACGTTCATTTCGCAAGAAAGAGCGGGGGCAAGAGACAGGTAGCCGAAATGGAAATGAGGGACAATGAGGGACAGTGAGGGAGTGTCGGTATGCAATTTTCATCCAATCGCCATCTTTCACAATAATTCTGGACCGGCATGAGATGGCGTTGTCTGTCATTAATTTATATGTTAATCAAACGAGTTTTAGAAATGGCAGGAAAACTGAAATTTTTTTATTTATTTATTTATTTAAAACGGGTGAACACGATTGTACACGTGTACGGACCTTACCGAACCTTACCGAACCGGCAAACAAATCGCCTCATGGTGCACTTCATGAGCCGATTTGCCTGCAGACCAGAGTAAGGCCAGTTTTTGCTCATTTGCCTGCAGACCAGTTTTGATTCTGCAACTGGACCAGATGGCTTCAGCCCACGGGTCCTAAAATCCTGCTCTGCCGCTCTATCTCACCCTCTCTCTGTTCTTTTCACCCTATCCTTTGCTCAAGGTCATCTGCCAGCATCCTGGAAATCAGCAAACATTACCGCTTTACTCAAAAAAGGTGCAAAAACAGATCCTTGCAACTACAGACCAATCAGCCTGCTCCCAATTATCAGCAAAGTCATGGAATCCATCATTGCTTCGGATATGAAATCTTTCCTCTTCTCCAATGGCTTGATCTCTGATCATCAATTTGGTTTCAGACCAGGTCACTCTACTCTGGACATGCTGCTTCTGCTGTCTCAACAATGGATGGAGGTCCTCAATGCCAAACAGGAAATCATAGCTGTCTCCCTTGACATATCACGTGCCTTCGATACGGTCTGGCACCCAGCTCTGCTCACCAAACTCTCCTCCTATGGTATCCATGGAAATCTCCATGCATGGCTTGCGGACTTCCTCTCTGGTCGTAGTCAACGTGTGGCCCTGAATGGATTTCTCTCATCTCCCCTTCCCGTTCAGGCTGGAGTTCCCCAAGGCAGTGTGCTGGGCCCTGTGCTTTTTCTGGTCTTTATCAATGATCTCTCCGACTCTCTGGAAAATCCTCTGTATCTCTTTGCTGATGACTCCACTCTCTGCCGCTCCATTCCTCTTCCCTCAGATCGGCAGTCTGCAGCCTCCTCACTCTCTGAAGACCTGGACAAAATCACAGACTGGTCAAACATGTGGAACATGTCTTTCAATCCTGACAAATCTCACACTCTTACTATGTCTCTCAGAAAAGATCGACTGGACAACCCTCCCATCTACTTTCTCAACAATCCTCTCCAAGAAGTTCTGTCGCTCAAGCTTTTGGGTCTCACCATCTGCCATGATCTTTCTTGGGAAAACCACATTTCCAAGCTGGCCTCCAAAGCCAGTCGCCGACTGGGCATCCTCCGTCGTGCGAAGTCCTTCCTAGGCACACCTGAGCTCCTCCCCACATACAAGGCTTTCATCCGCAGCTCAATGGAATACTGTTCTCCCCTATGGGCTGGTGCTCCTGCTTCACACCTGGCTCGGCTTCACGCTGTTGAATCCAAAGCTTTCAGAATCATTGGAATCTCCCGCGATGAAGCTATCTCTGAGGGCCTTTCACTCACTCACCGCAGGCAGGTAGGTGGTCTTTCTGTCTTCTACCGACTCCTCTCCGGCCTTGCTCCCCCAGCTCTCTCTGTGCTCTGTCCCCCAAATATTCCTACAGGTCGCACAAGATCTGCCAGCCACCCTCTGATGGTTAAACTGCCGAAATCTCGGCTCTCTGCTCACCTTCACTCTTTCATTCCTCTTTTCTCCCGCCTCTGGAACAAACTCCCACACTCACTTCAATCACACTCCTCCCTCCAGGTCTTCAAAACAGCTGTTCACCACCATCTCTTATCTTCCCCCATCCAAAACCTTGATCTTTTCTACCCCCACTAATTCACCCCAGATCCACCTTGTTTGAAATTCCAACTTCTTTCCTGGAAGTCTTGGCAGTGTCCATATGTTTTATACCTCTCCCACCCCCCCCCCCTTCTCATGCCTCCCCCCCAAAGCACTCTCCCTCCCACAGTTCTCTCGATGTCTCCATGTCTCTCGGTCCCTGCTCTCAAATGTTGTGTTTGTGTCCTTCCCCCTCTCTCCCCATCTTGTCTACCGCTCCGGATGTTATTTGTTTTGTGTGTCTGTTTGTCTTTCTGTGTGATTAATGTTCGCTCTTTCACGAGCGTCGATCTTGTATACAAAAAAAAAAAAAAAAAAAAAAAAGGCTCTCAACACCCAGCGTATAACGTACGCATCCTCGCAAACACACGAATAATAGAATCATTTAAAACGTTCCATCCGTGACTTTTACCTCGGACGGTCGTGACAAAAATACGTTTACACTCCTTGGATTGTCGTTATGTTACCTATAGCGCGGTATTGGTGCGTAGAGAAACCCACCACCACCTCCTCCACCATGTCTGTACACAAACTAAACACAGGTTCGTATATCATAATGGACAAAAAAAACAAGACACACTTACCTTTTAAAGATCTTGTATGTGTCCAATTGATTCCAGCGGTGCCTCCATATTGTCGTGGAGGTGTGTAGGGACTCAAGACGCCAATGGTCGGAAACAGGTTTTACAAAAGGTCATGACTTTATTAACTGGTTGTTCACTTTCATTCCAATACCAAATAACTACAGTTTAACTCAATGGACCAGGTCACTCTATCCGCATGGTCCTTCTTGTTCGGCCGATGTTCCTCCGCCATTCCCGTCCTCCTTCCTCCCGTCGGGCAGAGGTTCTGATGACAAGTCTCTTGACTCATAGTTTGCTCTGGTTTATATGGGCCTTGTCGCGCTAATCCCTTCTCCGCAAATGCCCCGAGGTCATGCATGCTCGCCCCCCTGCTGGGGAGTTCCTTCACCCTCTTTGCATCCCGATGTCACAAGTCAATAGTGAAGGCTTGGGAATGTGTGTTAGCCCGGGGCTGTGCTAAAGCTACACAACAGGACTCCCAGCTTCGACAGGGCGAGATGCATTCCTGACATTCTTACGACCACCTGCTCATACCTTGGTTCGTTACCAGATCCAACCAATGAGTTACACTGAGTTACACTTCCACATATCCATGGAAATCTCCACGCGTGGCTTGCGGACTTGCTCTCTGGTCATAGTCAATGTGTGGCCCTGAATGGTTTTCTCTCATCTCCCCTTCCTGTCCAGGCTGAAGTTCCACAAGGCAGTGTTCTGGGCCCTGTGCTTTTTCTGGTCTTCATCAATGATCTCTCTGACTCTCTGGAAAATCCTCTCTATCTCTTTGCTGATGACTCCACTCTCTGCTGCTCCATACCCCATCCCTCAGATCGGCAGTCTGCAGCCTCCTCAATCTCTGCAGACCTGGACAAACTCACAGACTGGTCAAACAAGTGGAACATGTCTTTTAATCCTGACACATCTCACACTCTCACTATGTCTCTCCAAAAACACCGACTGGACAACCCTCCAATCTACTTTCTCAACAATCCACTTCAAGAAGTTCTGTCACTCAAGCTTTTGGGTCTCACTATCTGCCATGATCTTTCCTGGGAAAGCCACATTCCCAAGCTGGCCTCCAAAGCCAGTCACCGACTGGGCATCCTCCATCATGCGAAGTCCTTCCTTGGCACACCTGAGCTCCTCACCACACACAAGGCTTTCACCCGCAGCTCAATGGAATACTGTTCTCCCCTCTGGGCCGGTGCTCCTGCCTCACACCTATCTTGGCTTCACGCTGTTGAAACCAAAGCTTTCAGAATCTTTGGAATCTCCCGCGATGAAGCTAACTCCGAGGGCCTTTCACTCACTCATCGCAGGCAGGTTGGTGGTCTTTCTGTCTTCTACCGACTCCTCTCCGGCCTAGCTCCCCCAACTCTGTCTGTGCTCTGTCCCACAAATATTCCTACAGGTCGCACAAGAGCTGCCTGCAACCCTCTTATGGTTAAACTGCCAAAATCAAGACTCTCTATTCACCTTCACTCTTTTATTCCCCTTTCTCCCACCTCTGGAACAAACTCCTTCACTCTATTAAATCCCACTCCTCCCTCCAGGTCTTTAAAACAGCTGTTCACCACCATCTCTTGTCTTCCCCCTTCCAAAACTTTGATCTTTTCTATCCCCGTTAATTCACCCCAGAGCCACTTTTTTGAAATTCCGACTTCTTTCCTGGAAGTCCTAGCAGTGTCCATGTGTTTCTTACTTCTCCCACCCCCCACACCCCTTTCCCATGCCTCCCCTCCCCACCCCCCTTTCCCGTGCCTCCCCCCCCACCCCCTAAAGGCCCTTTCGCTCCCACAGATCTCCCGATGTCCCTGCTCTAAAATGTTGTTTTATGTCTTATGTTTATGTTATGTTTTATGTGTCAGTTTGTCTTTTTGTGATTAATGTTAGCTCTTACACGAGCCTCGATCTTGTATACAAAAAAAAAAAAAAAAAAAAAAAAATCCCCCATCCAAAACCTTGATCTTTCCTACCTCTGTTAATTCACCCCAGATCCACTTTTTTGAAATACCGACTTCTTTCCTGTAAGTCCTAGCAGTGTTCACATGTTTTTTTAACTCCCCCCCACCCCTTCCCATGCCTCCTCCCCAAGCTCTCTCCCTCCCACAGATCTCCCGATGTCCCTGCTCTCCATCTTGTTCTCCCGCTCCCTTTATCATATGTTTTATGTTTTATGTGTCAGTTTGTCTTTTTTGTGATCAATGTTAGCTCTTACACGAGCCTCAACCTTGTATACAAAAAAAAAAATAATAATAATAATAATCAAAATAATGGGCAAATAGCCCTGAGGCATGACGCAGAGATATGCAATCACACGGAGCCGCCATATCGAGCAAAGGGTGCAGTCTCTCGGCATCCGGTTAAATCCGCTTCTGGTCACTGTGTACCCGAGGGGGTCTATCGTCTGGGCTGAATATTTACATTTATCCTCGTTGAAAGTCAAATGGTACTGTTGCGTGACCCACAGGAATCTGCGCAAGTTGGCATCATGGACTTCTTGATTGTGGCCACAAACCGTCACATTGTCAACGTACACAAACATGTCTTTCAATTGCTCTTTAGCAATAATCTCATTGATCTTGCGCTGAAAACAAGGTACACCGTTTATCATGCCGAAATTGATAGAGCCTTTGGCCGGATTCGAACCCAGTGTAAGGCCTATCAGACTCATGTATAGGTATCTGATGGCACACACTTCTTAAATCCAAGGTGCTGAATACGTGGTACTTAGCCACGTCACGTACTATATCATCTATTTTGGGCAATGGATATGCATCAAGCTGTGTGAATCTATTAATAGTCTGCAAATAATCCATGACCATGCACTTCCGATGATTAGCCGTATGCACTATGAGCACTTGGGCCTTCCACGGAGAACTACTAGCCTCTATAATGCCCTCACGCAGCAATCGTTTAGTCTCATCAGTAGACTACGGATTTTTATGTTAAGAAAATAGGCCTTTTATGTTTTGAAAAGAGGAATTTTTTTTTTTTAATGTGAAAAAATCCCGAAATATTTTTTTCCCCCGTTTTATTCATTTTTTATTATTACCAAGTTTTTCAGAAATCAGGCAAAAAAAAAAAAAAAATGGTAAGCTTTTTCCTGCACAACATTAAGCACTCTGGGCTAGTAAACAGGTAAAAAATGACGTTCAGGTACCTTTATTGCAACCGCATTGTTTGATAAGTAGAGGACTAGAAGAAATTGACAAGACCCTTTTAGGAACGGTTAAAGTAGGTGTTTGAAATCATTATCTTGGTAATGTTCTCCTTGGTGAAGCGGTGTCGGCGGTCGGTGAGGACGTTTCTGTAGACGGAGAAGGACCTTTCCACAATACTTTCTGTAGACGGAGAAGAACAAGGAGACTTGTTCTTTGACGCTGACAATGGGGCAGTACCTCAAGAGGGGGATGTCAGCAAGCTTGACTCCAGCCGGCACACCAACCTCAGATCCGTGCTGATCTCCATCCAGGATCAAAGCCACTGTCCTCAGCACACCAATGTCGGGATTGCGCTGCAGCACCGCCTTGAACTTGGTGAGCAGGATCTCCTTACGGCAGCCTCGGATCTTTTCGAGCTCCTCCTTGGCCTAATCAAGGAGCTGGAAGGCCTTGGCCAGCTCCATGCCGGCCAGCTCCCTGCCGGCCTCCTCCAGCTGCTTAAGGATCTTCGGGATGAACGACACGTGGGCATTTAAGAAGACCAAACTGAGCTTGATGTCCGCCTTTCCGAACAGGTCCTTGGCACTCCGGATTGCCATCGCGTCGTCATCGTTCAGCTGGTCCACAATGTCCTTGACGGCCTCGAAGTGCTCGGCGTAAAACACCGTGGCGTCGATCCACGTCCCCCACCGAGTCAGAATGGGCTCCGGGGGGGGAGAGAAAGATTGGGCTGCTGCTCCTTCCAAAAGACAACACGCGACGGGGCTTTGACGAACACCTTCTTCGTCGTGGCAATCAGGTCGTTGACGTCCTTGAACATTTCTCGGACTGTCTCGCAGACACGGTGGAGCGCGTGGGCAACGCAAGTCACATGCAGCAAGTCCGGGAAGAGTTCCTTCAGGGCATGGCCGGCCTTGATGATATAGGCCGCGGCGTCGCTGACGAGGACCTTGAGGCACTCCGGCTTGAAATCAGGCCAAAGATAGCGCAGCGTGTCATTGACTGCACGCACAATCTCCCCGGAGTTGGTCTTCTCCAGAAACATGCACTGGACGAGGTGGGGACGAAAGTACCCCTCCTTGGACAAGCGTCCCACGATGATGTTGGCCACATATCGACCTGCCGAATCGGTCGTCTCGTCGACGGACAGCCAGATGGGCTGCTGTCCGAGGTCGGCACGGATCCCCGCCAAGGCCTCGTCGTAGCACTTGTCGAGGTAGTGCTTTCGAATCCAGTTTTCATCGGGGATCTGGAGAGTGATGTGCTTCTCCAGGAACGACCGGAGGGCAGGGTTTTCCAATTTCGACCATGGGATGCCAGCGGCCAGCATGGCCTGGCACAGCTCCTGAGCCACGACGTCGCACTTGTGCCTCTTTCCGCCACCAAAGTCCTCCATGGTGGCTTGCGTGACCGTCTTCTTCTTCAAGGCCAAGTTGCTCTTGTGGCGGTCTCCTCGGACATGTTGGGCCAGCTCAGACTTCTGCTTCGCCCGGAAAGTCTTTTCACAAGCTCGACAAAGCCGTGTCACTCGACACGTACTTGAAGGTGGCCCCATCGCCGCCAGCGTTGAATTCCTTCAGCCACTTGTCACGAAGAGCAGCACTCATCTTGATAGGAGACTTGTTCACACTTTGTGTACACTCTCTCACTGTAGTACACCGCCTCACTGCTGTACACGCTGGGGACGCAACGCACGCAAGTGGACGCAACGTTTTGTTTTTGAGATAGATCGGTTAAAAATTTCGATCGCAGTTACAAATTTCGATCGCAGTTTAAAATTTCGAAAAATTCCCTAATTTTTTTTTAGCGTTGCCAGACATTTTTGACCAAAAAGGGCATTTTATTTTATTTTTCCCGAAAAAGGGCGAAATTCTTTTTTTCTCCGAAAATAGCAAAATAATTTTTTTGCGCTCAAAAAAGCCATTTTATGTGAAAAAATATTTTTTATTTTTTCACATAAAAATCCGATGTGCACTCATCAGCAATGAATTGCGTGTCAGCGCGAGTGTACCGTCTAGACTTTATGGTCTGCAACTTACAGTCAGCAGTTTAGCTCGGAAATAGAGCAGGTGGCTCTATAGCCATCTCAGCCAGACCACAAACAGAAAGGGTGTTCTCCCCGACTCCGAATCGGATTTCCAACTGCCCATGTCTATGCAAAAATATCATGTCCCAACACCACATCAGCGCATAAATTCGGCATTATCATGAGTTTTACATCGGGATACACAACGTCATTAACCTCCAAGTTAACAATACACATTCCCTTAGTGTGAATCCACAAGCCTGTAGACGCCATGTAGATTCACGACAAAGCAGGGCAGACCGTCCATCCGTGGCGCCACACCAGCGCTTGACAGACGTAGCTCGCGCTGCTGCCTGTGTCTATCAGTGCATTAGCCGCTTTCCTCTCGACGAGCACCGGAAGCACCACACTGGAGAGGCTGCGAGACAGGCCCGGGTCAGCGGAGCGGGTGAGCCGCGAAGTGTTAGTTCCCGCGAGGGTAGTACGTCACATCTTCATTGAGTGACAAACCTTTACAAAGTGCCCTTTTTCCCACAATTATTGCACAGCGCTTCCTTGGCGGGATAAAGAGCCCCAGCATGCTGACGATTTCCGCAGAAGTAACATTTTGCGTTCTCGGCAGGAGAGACAGCAGCTGTAGTACTGAGGCCTTCCTTTTCAGGTGTCGGCGGAGCAGCAGTGGCTCCCGGTGCAGCTGTGGCACCCGCAAGGGGTCGCTCGGCATTAGGAGGCATCTCCACATACGCCTCGGCAGTTGCTCCTGCTGTTATGTAAGGCCGTCCATATGCCTCAGAGCGAGTCTGAGCGAGCTGCAAGACGCGAGCTTGATCGTATGCATCGTGGAGTGTCATAGCTGTTTTCTCCAGTAATCTTAGCCTTATAGCAGGTGACGCGAGGCCAGTCACAAAGGTGTCTCGCATCAGATAATCAGCTGTCTCAGCGGCCGTTCAAGCCTCAGTCATGCAGTCTTTCCCGAGTCTTCTCAATTCCTGAAGATAACGTTGGAGAGGCTCTGAGGGATCCTGTCGTCTAGTAGCGAGCATGTGTCTTGTGTAGAAAGCACTACGAGGTTTTACGTAGATTTTCCTCAAGGCTTCTACGGCGGTCTCATAATTCTCACAATGTGAAATGTAATCGAAAACAGTGTTGGAAACGTGACAGGTGAGGACGTAAAGTTTTTGCACCCCTGTAATCTCCGGAACCGTGGCAATATAAATTGTCAGGGCCCGAAGCCAGTGTTCCCATTGGTTAGCAGAATTCGTCGCCTGAGCGTCCCCGCAGAACTTCTCGAGTCGCAGAAGATTGTCCATGGCATCCGAGCGAAGGAGACGATTTCAATAAAAAAATGTAAAGATTTCAATTACAAAACTCCTTTGAGATAATGAGTTTTATTGAAATTGATCTTCCACGTCATCGACAAAACATAATCACATATTAGCAGGCAATCATATATAAAACCCTATATAAAGCAAGCCATATAAAGATGCATCATTTAAACCTACCAGCTCGGATTCGTCACGAAAGACAGACAGCTCCCTCGCACTCAGGCCATCCCTCTTATAGCAAATTGCTTATCTCACCACCAGAGAGAGAGGGAACTGCATCGGGTCGGTACCTTTATTTTTCATTACAGGAAGCACAAGCTATCGGGGAAATCAGTTAAATAGCTGATGTTGTGTGTGTGAGTATAAATTGAATTGTGTTGTTGTGAAAATAATTGTTTAAGTAGTACGAGTGGAATGCATTGTGCGAAGGATTGAATGGCGGGTGGGCATTCACGGAGGCCTGGGGGGTTTGTTCAAAGTTAGATAGAGGATGTTGGTAAATTATAATGGATATTGACACCTGTGGTGCTGATTGTGGAAACGGTAGTGTTTTGTGAGGTGCATGAGGCAGTAGAATGGCTGTGCATGTGGCTTGGTTGGTAGAGATGGTTGACTGAGGCACCCCGGTCACTGAGAGCTTGTCGGCCAGGTAAGGCCGTAGGTAGCTCGGATTCGTCACCTGAGCGTTTAGTCTCAGGGAGACAGTTAGGTTAGCGTGTGAGTGTGCCCGAGAATCCAGAGAGAGGACTCGGGTTGCCAAATGCCAAGGTGGACATTGGGTGTTAAGTGCCAAGGATGGCCTTCCCCAAATAGGTTAGGGTGAGGGGTCTGCAAGCTTGGGACGCAGCTCCAGTAGAGGGGGGGGGGGGGGGTGGGACTGTCTGGGAGAGGACATGTCCTGGGCTTGGTGGGTAGACCTGCTGGTGAAGCCACACAAGCCAGCCCCAAAACTGTGCAAGGGCACAGATAGAAAAATCGTGGGGTGAGACCCAATTTCAGGAGAGCACCACTGTGTGGGCAATGGGAATTCGGGTTTTTAGAACCACATAGTTTAAAGAAGGCCGATTGGCAGGGTATGACCGCGGGGAGGTTAAGTGTGTAAATGATGTTAGTGTAGTTAGGATTTGTGAGGACCCCTTCGCACAATCCACAACCATCCACTGGGGGATGTGTTTTGCACCACGGGGCTCAATGTTTGATGGGTGAGATGCAACATGACGTGGGTGCAAAACATTGTATTTCATTCTGCCTTTTCCTTCCTGGGAGAACCTGGGGGGAATTGGGGATGAATTTGGCATTAAACAGGGGACATGGGAAACAAGATGTAGAGACAAATTGTAAATACAAGGAGGGCTAGGGTAGTGTAGTAGACGGAGGGGGGGGGGGGGGGTGAACGGTTAGTGCCGTGCTGGAGCTCACTCTGCCGGCGTTCCTCTTACCACACCATGTATTGCATTAAATGCTTTGCATTTGCGTTGCATGTACCACCATTGCCCTTTCCTTGTGCTAGTTGTGCTTTGTTTTCCTTCGTGCTGCAGGACCATCATGAGGACTCTTCCTGCTGTCGCAGTGTCTTGCTGCCATCCATCATCACATTCTGGACCACTAGCCCTGTGTCCACACATTCCTGCTGTTGCAGCTCCTGGCTGCCCCCATCATCTTGCTGGGTGGAACACCTGTTGGTGGCATTGATGCCACGCCTTTGGACCACGTGCCAGTGGCCCTGTTCACGAAATAAAATGGCGCATGTTTGGAAAGGTGGAAACTAGATGGCCCTTATGATCTTGACATGGCCTGTATACTGGTCAGGGCTAGCCGGTTTTGTTAGGAAGCCTACCAAGGCAAGAAGTGACAAGATGATCCCCAGCAACGAGTGCCTCCCATTCTTTCTTCTTTGAGTCCAGGTCCTTGGCCATAGTTTCAATCAGAGAATTGTTTTGCATGGTTTTATATTACATGCTATATCGACATACTCACATTGTAATTGTACTGTTAGTCAGGTTCACCATGTAATTTCGTTGGAATTTTTGGGGGATTTGGAAAACTATATATTTTTGGAAACTATATTGTATAGTCAGTCAGAAAACCAATGTTGCTATTTGCACAGACTCCTGTATGGCGGCCATCTTGGATTTTCAAAATTGCCGCCGTAGAACTAATTTTTCTCAATATCTCAGCTTCTAAATAACATAGAGCTTTGATTCTAACGGCTAAACATACATTTTCAAGGGCCCCGAATCCAATGGTAACAAGTTCGATAAGCTAGACATGACCATAGAGCTCCTATGTGGCGGCCATCTTGGATTTTTCAAACTGGCCGCCGTAAACTTGATGTTTCTCAATATCTCAGCTTCTAAACAACATAAAGCTTTGATTCTAACGGCTAAACATACATTTTCAAGGGTCTCGAATCCAATGGTAACAAGTTCGGTAAGCTAGACATGACCATAGAGCTCCTATGTGGCGGCCATCTTGGATTTTTCAAACTGGCCGCCGTAAAACTGATGTAACTCACCTTCTAAAGAGCACAGAGCTTTGATTCATCATTGAGTAAAGTCATCATCATCCTCATCATCGCTTTCGTTCATCACATCTTGAGAGTCCTCATCATTTTGGCACTGGATGTCACACTGACAAAGGTCTGTACAAGCCAAGTTGTTTGTTCTGCAGGAACATCTAGATGAAGAACAGTCTGTTTTGCACTGACATCTAACCATTTGAATGATGGCCTTGGGGGCTGGAGGCTCCTCAGTTGTGGTTGGTTTCACTTGTCCATCCGTGTCTTTGTAAAAGCCGTTTTGCAGGGGATTCAGCTGAGGATCCTGTTGAGCAATGCTTGCCTGACCCCACACTCTGGCTTGGATATGGACTCTAAGGATGTGCTGCTTGAGAGCTCCAAGAGTAGGAGGAAGCCTGTCACTTTCTGCCATGTGTTTGCAAAAGAGATACCATCGTAGTTCGGGGATGCTGTCGATGTGGATGCCATTTGGAGAGTAATCAGCGCATACAAAGTTAGCTAGTGTGGACAACATGTCCTCCGTCACTTCAGTTGCATCTGAAAGCATTCGCACGGTGTCTATGACATCTTCACTTGCTTTGAGGTAGACATGCAGCCAGGTTGCTTTGCCTATTCGAGAGAACCTCCAAGTGTTGTCTGCCCCTGTGAAAGCATGAAAGGCTGGCAACGCCTTTGCTCTTTCGACCCCTAGAGCTGTCCACAGTGGCTCTATTTGAAGTATTCCAGAGGCCATGGAAATGGATGTATTCCTCAGCAGTAGGTCATAGTTTGCTATGACTAGTACCAGGACATCTGTGTCGGGAGAGAAGAACACCAACTGCACATCATGTGGGTTTCGCTGGGATGCCAGCACGGCCTGGTGGATCAACAGGGTGTCAGCTTCTTCATGGTTGTTGTCCTCGAAGAGCAGGTCACTGTTGCTCCTAGTACGCCCTGAAGCAGACGTGATGATCAACTTGGATGAGTGACTGTTGTATTCTAGAGTTTTCGCTGCCAGATAGTCAGTCAGATCAGCCTTTGTTTTGTCATGAAAAAGGAATCTGCTCATTGGGATGTGTTTGATGTTGGTGTCATCTCTGACTTGATACTGTACTGCATCCTTTCCTTGCCTTCTTTTAGCCCTGGTAGCACTCTTCAGAGAATCGTTTTTGTACGTGTCAAAGACCAGTATGATCTCATCACAATCTTTTGTTAGAGACATGAGTCTGTCATTGAAGCATTCACCCAGATCGTTGACTTTCACTACAGTGGCTGGTTTCTTTGTCAGCTTATGCACAAGTATCATCCCATCCACCAGTGCAATCTTCCGACTTGTAGGTTTACTAGATGTGGATGCCATAGTTCTTGTGTCCATTGGATCTTCTTGTAGAACACTTGCAGCTGGTGTCTGCTGCTGATCTTCGGGGTGAATTTCCTCTCTTGCTAACTTGTCGAGGAGATGAATTAACTTCGACTTGTCAGTGCATGGAAGAATTGTCCCACCTGGAGCGAACAGTGCTCTTGGTGTCACAGTGAACTCGTAATTTCCGATGGCATATTTCTGGTTGACGTCTCTGTTTGACTTGGCAAGGACCATGAGCCTTCCGTACAGTTCCTTAGTCTCCTTCAGATCCACAGTCCTGTCTCTGAGTTTCACTGTGGTTCTCTTGTTCCCAGACGTGAACATCTTGTTGTTCTCCTTCTTGACTGGTGCCCAGAGGCTAACATCTCCATTGATACGCTCCGTCACGTAGTCTTCATACAACTTCTGACCAGTGACATCAATGTTCAAGATCTGTGGTACATACTCGTCTGGGATGTAAGCATTCGTTATCACATTGTGCAGCTTGTCACCTTCAGTGTCAAATGGATTCCCGTGACTCAGTTTCGCAGCCTTGATCTTGTTGATTGCTTCATGCTCCATCTTGACTGCACTTGGGCCAAGGTCATGATGTTCTGTGATCTTGTCACCTTCCAGGCCAAACTGACTCTTGAAGTCTTTTGACAGGCGTGATAATTCTGGTGTAACCATGAAGAATCTCTGTCTAGCATTGGCATTGTTAGAGATGCCCATCAGTCCAGAGTGAATCTTCATCAGCTTGTTCAGATGTTCACATGCATGATCTGTTCCAATGGATACAAACGGGATGTCATTCTTGGTGGACCGCCACATAGGAGCTATATGGTCATGTCTAGCTTATCGAACTTGTTACCATTGGATTCGGGGCCCTTGAAAATGTATGTTTAGCCGTTAGAATCAAAGCTTTATGTTGTTTAGAAGCTGAGATATTGAGAAACATCAATTTTACGGCGGCCAGTTTGAAAAATCCAAGATGGCCGCCACATAGGAGCTCTATGGTCATGTCTAGCTTATCGAACTTGTTACCATTGGATTCAGGGCCCTTGAAAATGTATGTTTAGCCGTTAGAATCAAAGCTCTATGTTATTTAGAAGCTGAGATATTGAGAAAAATTAGTTCTATGGCGGCAATTTTGAAAATCCAAGATGGCCGCCATACAGGAGTCTGTGCAAATACCAACATTGGTTTTCTGACTGACTATACAATATAGTTTCCAAAAATATATAGTTTTCCAAATCCCCCAAAAAATCCAACGAAACTTTAAATCTGGACATACTGACCCTGACTATGTACATAATTTATTGACGTACTCACATTTAAATTGTACCATACATACTTTATAGACGTACTCACATTGTAATTGTACCGTACGTACTTTATAGACGCACTGACATTGTAGTTATAAATACTTTAGAGAGGTAATCGGTTGAAGAAAGTAAACATAGGGACAATATCCCTGGCACTCAGCTGGTGTAATAAACAGTATACTGCACAGACTAAAGGTATTTTAAACCTATTTCAATGCTTGATAGAAGACAGGGCAGCAGGTAGAATCATACTAACATAATCATAATAATTGAAACAAACAAACAAAAAAACTACCTATTTTGGGGGTCAACCCCCCCACCCCCTACCCCCTCCCGCTCCATGTACCTTCTCAGACCACAATTTTTCCAATGCCTTCAACCAACATTGGCACATCACGGATGATGAAGGTTGTGGTGAAGTTTCATCGAAATTGTGTGTCTGGTTTCTGAGAAGAAAGCAAATACCTATTTTGGGGGGCAATCCTCCCCCCCCCCCGTTAAACCCCCTTAGACCCTGATATTTTTGATACCGTGAACAAACTTTAGTCACAACACAACATATATAATTTGTGCCAAATTTGGTCACAATCCCATCAGCGGTTTCAGAGAAGAAGTTTCAAGTGTTTACGGACTGATGGACGGACAACGCACCATCGCATAAGCTCACCTGAACTTCGTTGCAGGTGAGATAAAAATTGTGGTCTACGTTGGCAAATGATGCGCTGACAAACAAATGTACCCAAATTCAATCCCACGTCACCTGGCGAAGTAAACTCGTCTTGCTGGTGAAGGAAAGAGTCGATTGATCTTCTTCGACGGACAGGTAGAACTTTAGATTAAATCAACAGGACAATCATTGTTCAAGGTATGCCAACCTCTATGGGAAGCAATGGAAAGCTGACGATTCTTTGTCAGAGTCTTTGGCGTTAAGTCTTTGTCAGACAAAATAGGCACCTGGTTAGCTCACCTGGAATGAAGTTCAGGGGAGCTTGTGCAATGGCGCATAGTCCATCAGTCAGTCTGTCCGTCAGTCCATCAGTCTGTCCGTCAGTCCATCAGTCTGTCCGTCAGTCCGTCAGTCTGTCCGTCAGTCCGTCCATCAGTCCGTCCATCAGTCAGTCTGTCAGTCAGTCCATCAGTCAGTCCGTCAGTCCATCAGTCAGTCAGTCAGTCCGTCAGTCAGTCAGTCTGTCAGTCTGTCCGTCAGTCTGTCAGTCAGTCAGTCTGTCCGTCAGTCCGTCCATCAGTCAGTCTGTCCGTCAGTCTGTCCGTCAGTCCATCAGTCTGTCCATCAGTCTGTCAGTCTGTCCGTCAGTCTGTCCGTCAGTCCATCAGTCTGTCCATCAGTCTGTCAGTCTGTCCGTCAGTCCGTCCATCAGTTAGTCTGTCAGTCAGTCCATCAGTCTGACCGTCAGTCAGTCAGTCCGTCAGTCAGTCCATCAGTCTGTCTGTCAGTCAGTCCATCAGTCTGTCTGTCAGTCCGTCCATCAGTCAGTCAGTCTGTCCGTCCATCAGTCCGTAAAACACTTGAAACTTCTTCTCCGAAACCGCTGATGGGATTGTGACCAAATTCGGCACAAATGATACTTGTTGTGTTGCGACTAAAGTTTGTTCACGACATAAAAAAATCGGGGTCAAAGGGGGTTTACCGGGGTCATAGTGGGTCCGGGTTTGATCCCTCAAAATATGAATTTGCTTTTTCCTCTGAAACTAAACACAGTATTTCGATGAAACTTGACCACAACCTTCATCACCCGTGATGTACCAAAGTTTGTTCATGGCATAAAAAATATCAAGGTCTAAGGTCGTTTACCGGGGTTAAAGTGGATCCGGGTTTGATCCCCCAAAATAGGAATTTGCTTTTTCCTCTGAAACTAAACACACTATTTCGATGAAACTTGACCACAACCTTCATCACCCGTGACGCACCAAAGTTTGTTCATGGCATTAAAGATATCAAAGTCTAAGGTGGTTTACCGGGGTTAAAGTGGATCCGGGTTTGATCCCCAAAAATAGGAATTTGCTTTTTCCCCCTGAAACTAAACACAGTATTTCGATGAAACTTGACCACAACCTTCATCACCCGTGACGCACCAAAGTTTGTTCACGGCATTAAAATAAGTCTATCCCTCTGGGTTCTTCGGGGGTGGAGGCGGGGGATTGCCCCCCAAAATAGGTATTTGCTTTCTTCTCAGAAACTACACACACAATTTCGATGAAACTTCACCACAACCTTAATCAACCATGATGTACCAATGTTTGTGCAAGGCATTTAAAAGAATTGGGGTCTTAGGAGGTACAGTATATGGGTTTGGGGGAGGGGGGGTTTGCCCCCCAAAATAGGTATGCGTTGTTTTATTTGTTTAAAATGTTATGATTATGTTAGTTTGATTCTACGTACTGCTCTGTCTTCTAGCAACCATTGAAATTGGTTTAAAATACCCCTAGTCGGTGCAGTATACTGTTTAGTTTACCAGGTGAGCACCTGGGGTATTGCCCCTATGTTTTATATTTTGCTCTGATGAAGGGTTACCAACTGAAACGTCAGGTGGCCCTTGCTTCCCAAGACATTTAGAATACTTCGATCAACGTCCTGTTTATTTTATCAATTGCTATACTTACTATATCATACATGACAAGTCATGTGATCTGGTTTGCACTCGAGAGGGAGGGGAAACGATGTACATTTACATTTACAATGAACATTTGCACATCATTGCTCTCAATATGAATATAACACGACTGTATAAATTGCATTTACTATCAAAAAGGCATTTCTCACTCACTATATTATGATGATTCACACGCAAAAGAATATCAAATCACCATTTGTCAGCAACACAGCACTTAAGGTTTGAAGACGCGAATGATGTCCAAAACTGTGGTGCGGCACAAGGGACACCTGGCTTCAGCAGTTGATTTCACCTTGGTGGCGCAGTCAAAGCACAGGCATTGGTGGCCACAGGTATAGATAACTGTATTTGGAGCGCAGCTCTGGCAGATCACACAATCATCAACACTGCCATCCTCTTCTATTTTTCTCTCACCCTCCATGATCTTGAAAAACTCATTTGTGTCCTTGTCTTTGCCTGGGGAGTTTTGTGATTAAAACATTAAGTACATAACTCGGACCTTGTTAACTAACGTGCATTATAATCTAGTTTTATAAAATACAAGCATGTTACCTGCATGGTGATTATGTCACACCCCTGCAGTGGTGGAGACGATGCAACTGTTTAGCTAGAAGAGACTTTAATGAAACTACACACACAAACACACACACACTCATACACACACACACAGTTTTTATTTTTTTTGTATACTGAATCGAGGCTCGTGAAAGAGCTAACATTTACTTCACAAACAAAACCAGACAAACTAAATATATAAAAAGAGGGAGCGGAAAACATGATGGGGAGAGAAGGGGAAGCACACAAACACAACATTTGAGAGCAGGGAGATGTATGGAAGGGAGAGGGCTTGGGGGGAGGAGGCATGGGAAGGGGGTGGGGGGGGGAGGGGGGGAGGAGGCGTGGGAAGGGGGTGGGGGGGGGGAGGGAGAAGTATAAAACACAAGGACACCAAGGTCCTTGTGTGGATACATGTGGATACAATGTGGATACATCGAGACCTAGGAGGGCTCCGTTCCACCTTCTGAAACCCGCATTTGGAGATAACAAGCAATGATACACACTCATACACACACACATACTCCTACACACACACACACACACACACACACACACACACACACACACACACACACACACACACACACACACACACACACACACAATATTTAACATCCATAATCTCGCAAAAGAGACATCCAGCTTAATGTATTCAACAACTGAGCATGACAAAATTAAATATCTAATGTATTTCCCAATGATTTGTTTAATTTTTCCAACAACACAAATTGTGCATCAATATCTCACCTTCTGGTTTCATCGTTCCATCTCTTTGTTCTTTGAGGGAAATTCCAATTTCCACTTCCACCTTATCCTCCTCGTGATGGTTCAATGGGACAACCCTTTGGGAATGGCATTTCGAAGGCACCACTGAAACGTACGGCAATTTCTGGTTGTCTTTTGTAATCACTGTGGGGTGTTTTGTCTTGGAAAGGGATCCATCTTGAAATATAGGCATGTCCCACACGTCAGAGGACGAACAAACATTGGTCTCTTTCTTTTCCTCTTCTTTTTTCAATCTGGCTGTTTCATCAAATAATTCTTGTTCAGGTATTGTCCACCATTGACTGAAAGTCTTCAATGGTGATGAAAGTGTCTGGCCCAGAATGGGTAAACCTTTGGGACCATCAGTAGCACATCCATTGGATTTCGGATCAAGAACACCCGAGTCTGTGGAGACTTTTTCCAATGCTGTCTCTTTGGACTTGTCCTTGTCTCTCGGCTGCTGTTTTGTTGTTGTTTGTTGTGCCTTATTCGGTCGATCCTGGGTGAGTTCAAGTTTACTTTTTCCCGAATTTCCTCTTGAGGCTGATTGAGCCTTCACGTCCCTTCCTTTTGTGGTGACATTCGAAGTTTCCTTGTGTCTCTTTTCAGAAGTGATGTACTGTTTCTGTCTCTCGTTTTCTTGTTCTTTTGAAGAAAAGCTTCCTTTCTTTTTCAATGGCTGACGTTGGCTGGGTGAAGACTGGGAGGACAATTCAGCCTTGGGATGACTGTGATTCTGTCTTCCAGGACAAGGGGCTGTACCTAAAGAGACACGTTTTTCTTTCGCTTCCTCAAATGGAGACCTTCGGACATCCCTTTTACGTTCATGTGACTCGTTCGCATTCTCCTTGAAGCCTCCTCTAAAATTGGGTCTCCGAGCCTGATAAAAAATGTCCACCTGCACGGTGCAACCATATTTTCTTCGAGGAATCAATATTGTCGCATTCTTCCTTCGTATAGGTGAACGTCCAGGTATCTCTTTGCTCCCTTCAGGATTCTGAGCTCCGGTAATTTTTGTCAGGGGACACGGTTTGCTCTTTGGTGGTAATACAGTGGTTTTTGAAACTTCTCCATCAACTTTTTGAGATGGTTTTGAGGCTTTGCAATACTTCTGCTTGCCCAGTTTTCTTTTCTCACCGTTGTTTTCATGATATTCTGTTGAATGATGTTGTTTTATAGGGTGCAAAGCTAAGGACAGAAACAAGTCAAAATCAACAACCTTCAAAATGAGACTAACTGTTTACTTTAAGTTGCTAGTGCATCCAATAAACATAGTACCATACAGTATACACTGATATATATATATATATGACAAGGATGTCTGTCCATTCGCTGTTGCGCTGATTGGCTGTGTGAGGCTAGGTGCACTGTGATTGGCTCCTGGAAAGATTATTGTCTAGGCTTAAGCTGATATTCGAAATATGATTCAATATTTTTAAGATCGGATCTCATGGCCAAAATAATTAGGTCAAATCTAGAGTGAAATCGGAAAATAATTCACAATTTTTTAAAACCCAATATATAATTAAATAATACGCTCCATGGGACGTGAGGTAAAAATGCTCCAAACAGAAGTGTTATCTTCACCATCACCATGAGCTCTCCAAAACCTCTCATTAGTGTGAAAAAGACCAACAGTGACTATTAAAAGCATCATCAAAGGTCGAAAGGTTTCAGACCATCGGCATCACAGGTGTTCTAAAGCACACAGTTTGTGTAGGCCTCAGGCTTCAAGACTTCCGACCTATAGGATAATATATTTGTGGCCCAGAGGAATTGGAATCGATCCAAGCTTTTTAAATGCAATGTATTATAAGCAATAGCAATATTTCAGCTTCATTACAAAACCCCAGTTGTTATTTTTTTGAGGCATCGGACAATCAAGCCAGCGTTCTGCATCTATGCACCACCCCCATTTTGGAAGTGAATGAGGCTGCACTTATACATCACCCACATTATTTATTTTTTATTATTTCTGAAGCAATGAGGCTGTGCTTATACACCTACTTTTGAACATTTCACATTTACGCTTGAAGCATACCAAATAAATTCCACCTAAAGTTTTGACCCGTTCATGTTGAGAATCCCATTTCGACCCGTTCCCGTTTCCCATTCCCTTATTGCAAATAATTCATCAGATGTAATCCATAACTTTGTGTGTATAATCCTCTGTGTTATGTTGAGTTTTGTGCACCCACCATGATTGTATCGTATAGGCTTATTAAAAGTTGACATATTTTGGATTTTTAAATGATTTTTATTTTTTATTTATTTCTTTTATTTATTATTTTAGATTTTTTGATTGATGTATTCTTTTATTTCATTACCAGCCAGTGACACCAGTGGTGATGCTTTTGGATTCGGATTCTACTTTGTGTCAACTTTTGTTGCTTCCGTGAACGTTATTCTCTATTCTGTGTTCTTGCTCTTCCATGAGCCTTGATGATGTATAAAAAAAAAATAATCCCGTATTCTTTTATTATGCATCTCTTTATTAATAGTAATTGTTTATTAATAAAGTAACACCACAAGTGCATAAGATCCCCTTCTATGTAGCGACTGTTATTGATACGGATCCCAGCTGAGTGGTTTTATGTATGTCCGCACACAATGACATCTTCAACTTCTTTCACTGGCAGAGTATTTTATAATAATAAATCTTTATTAGAAGATACAAATAAATATTCAAGGAAATTATTATTTGGTGACACCGCAAGTTGACCATCATTAAAACATAACATAATACACAAAGGACGTAAGAAAACGAAATAAAAAGATATAAAATAAATATAAAATATGGAAGATGGACCAAACAGCAAAATGGCTAGGAATTTGAATTTAGCATTTGAATTGCACATGGTACAAACGACTTTTTGAAAATGTTCTTCATCCTCTTCACATGAAAGCGTCTCCCTGATGGCAGTTTTTTTAAAATTCCGTTGACTTTCATCGGGACACACCTGCACCGCCTTCCTTTTCAGTGTCCGCAGGTATAGAGACTCTGGACTGGTTGAAGACCCACCCACTTTAAATGCCAGTGTAATGACCTTTCTCAATCGTGACTTATTCTGCACATTAATATAACTGTACCAGGAAATCAAATGAAATGACAAAAACACTGATCAGTAAGGAATTGGTCAACATCCGCATCACAAGTGAGCTAACACCAAATGAATTCAACTTCCTGAGAAGATACAATCCGTGCATTGATTTCTTGTACACAGCATTCGTATTTCCATCAAAAGTTAACTTGTTAACAATAATGGTGCCCAGGTATTTAAATTTGCTAACAATTTCCACCTCCCAAAAACGTCTGTTTGCAGTTTTGAACTCCAACCCCTGCCCTATACCTTCAACTTTCCAACGGTAGATAAGGTAGTTAATCTACCATTGGAAAGGTGATCATTAATTTACTTGTTTCAAAAAACCTGTTGGCATGGTTACATATTCCATTCAAATATTCCCTTTTTGCCGCGTCGCGAGCGATTTGAAATCGAAGTTATGTAATTGTTCCCATTTGTATTTTCGTTATAACTATTTATTTTATGGTGTGTGTACGTATATTGTGTCCCGAGGAAGATTTTCGGTGTAAATCTTTCATACCTGTATTGAAAATCGTGTTAATTCGTGTCGTGTCTTTTGAGGGTTTGTACAGTGTACAACCTTGAGGCTTTGTTTTTCTCTCAGCGGTCTGTCGTTTGTGATCCAATAACTTTCGTTCTCTGTTTTCCCAGTCTTTTCACCCCATAGCCTACTTCCTTGTGTAAATCTCAACTCAAAAAAAACAAACAAAAAAACATTTCCTTCTCTGTTCTCATTCGTTTATTCATTCTTATTCGTTCGTTCGTTCTTCGACCACGTGTTTCTCCCCCATTTCCCCAGATAGTTTTCACTGTTATTAACCTTCAATGTTTACACTTTCCCCTCAAGTTATGTATTCCGTCATATATTATAACACCTTTTTCTTCTTCTTTAAAAGGCTGCTTTCGACTTGCTCACCAAATCTATTCATCCCAAAAAAAAATTCCATCTCCTATAGTGCCTTTTTTCTACATTCCCTAAACTCTCCTGCACTCCATCCTCCATCCAGCGTCCTTAAACGTATTTTTAACTCTAAGGTCACAAGAAACTCATTTTGCAATAAATGTTCGTTTCCCATTAATCGTACACTTTCTAAAATCAAATCTCACCCCTCCCCTCCAAATCTTCCCCATAACCCCTCCCCTCCAAATCTTCCCCATCACCCCCCCCCTCCAAATCTTCCCCATCACCCATCCCTTTCAAATCTTCCCCCTTTCCCCTCCCCTCCTAATCCTCCCCATCACCCATCCCTTTCAAATCTCCCCCCTTGCCCCCTCCCTCCTAAACTACACCCTCACCCCTCCCCTCCAAGACTCCCCCTCACCCCTCCCCTCCTAGACCCCTCCCTCACCCCTCCCATCCAAATCTCCCCCACATCCCATCCCTTTCAAATCCCTCCCCTTGTCCCTTCCCTCCCAAACTCCCCCCTCGCCCCTCCCCTTCAAATCTCCCCACCCTCATTTCTTCTCAATTTCCCCCCTCTCACTCCCCCTCCTCAAAGCGTCCTCCCCGCTTCTTCCCCCTTCCAACTCTCACCTCCATCTCCCCCAACCTTCTGCCTCGCTCTTCCCCCTCCTCAAATAACACCTCATTGTGCCTCACCCAATCACCATCAAACCTTTTGTCTGCCCCATCCTTCCCTTTCTCCGAGCTATTCTGAAATATCTGACACACCTTCAACAGCTCTCCCTACCTCTTCCACCTCTTACCCTACCCCTACTCCCCCCTGTTCTGTATCCGATGCTCCCCCTTCCTCTTCATTAACGGTATGGACCTCAAACATCCGGGGCCTTCGTTCAAACTTAACTGATCTCTCCATACAGGTTGCTTCTGTCAAACCAGACGTGATCTGCTTAACAGAAACTTTCCTCCTTCATGATGTCTCTGATTCCTTAGTATCTCTCCCGGGTTACTCCCTCCTCCGGTATGATAGACCTGAGCCTCGTCCTGGAGGTGGGGTTGCTATCTTTATCAAAAACTCTCTTCCTAACTCGCCCTGCACTGCACTCTCTCCACCTCACCCCCAGGAATACCTCTGGCTACGGCTTCCCCTTCGCTTCCACCTCTTGTTCATATGTGTGTTGTACCGTCCACCAAACAGTGATGACTCCATCTACATCTCGCTGTCTGATAATATGGACCAACTTCTATCTACTCATCCCAACTCTCTCTTCCTCATATGTGGTGATTTCAACTGTCATCATGCCAGTTGGCTGGGTGTGGGTACCTCTCTCACCAGCCATGGCTCCTCAGCAAAGGACTTCTGCGACTCACTGGGACTGACACAATCTGTCAATTTCCCGACCCGGATCTCAGTCAACGGAGCATCTTCTCTTCTGGACTTGGTTATGACTAACTTCCCTGAAAATGTCTGCTGCTCTTCTTCTGCTCCAATCGGATCATCTGATCATGTCCTTGTTAAAGTGGACATCTCTGACCATTCTCAGGGAGCCTGCTCAGCGTCGACGAGTCTGGCATTTCACTCAGGCCAACTGGCACGGTCTTCAAGCAGCCATCAATCATCTGGACTGGTCTCCTATCTCTACCACCTCTGACATCAACTCATCCTGGGAATTCTTCCAAAGTAAATTGCTCTCTCTCATGCACAGATTTATCCCATCTCGTCTTCAGTTGTCATACCCTTCCTCCCCTCCATGGTACATGGAATCTTGTGGTGAGGCTGTTGCCCAGAAACAACTTGCCTTCGTCTCCTGGAAAGCAAATCCAACGGAAGGAAATCTCATTTCCTTTCACAAAGCCCGAAACAAGTGTGTGTCCACCCTCAGGAGAGCCAGGAAACAATATCTCTCCATTCTCAAGACCGAACTCTCTTATCTGTCTCCCTCTTCCAAATCCTGGTGGCGTCTGGTCAAATCTGTTTCTGGTGTTTGTTCCCCCTCCATCCCCTCCCTTACCTCATACGGCTACACAGCTGACTCCGCACGTGAAAAAGCTGAATGCCTCAACTCTGTGTTTGCCTCTAAATCTTGTGTCCCAAACCCATCCCTCTCTGTACCCACCATACCCAGTCGTACCCAGCTGCTCCTGGAGTCCGTGTCCTTTCCTCCTGACAAGGTGGAAAAGTTTCTGTCAACCCTCGACTCTGATTCTGCAACTGGACCCGACGGCATCAGCCCACGGGTCCTAAAATCCTGCTCTGCCGCTCTATCTCACCCTCTCTCTGTTCTCTTCACCCTCTATTTTGCTCAAGGTCAACTGCCATCTGCTTGGAAATCAGCCAACATCACCGCTTTGCACAAAAAAGGTGCAAAAACAGATCCTAGCAACTCCAGACCAATCATCCTTCTCCCAATTATCAGCAAAGTCATGGAATCCATCATTGCTTCGGATATGAAATCTTTCCTCTTCTCCAATGGCTTGATCTCTGATCATCAATTTGGTTTCAGACCTGGTCACTCTACTCTGGACATGCTGCTTCTGCTGTCTCAACAATGGATGGAGGTCCTCAATGCCAAACAGGAAATTAGAGCTGTCTCCCTCGACATATCACGTGCCTTCGATACAGTCTGGCGCCCCGCTCTGCTCACCAAACTCTCCTCCTTTGGTATCCATGGAAATCTCCACGTATGGCTGGCGGACTTCCTCTCTAGTCGTCGTCAACGTGTGGCCCTGAATGGGTTTCTCTCATCTCCTCTTCCTGTTCAGGCTGGAGTTCCCCAAGGCAGTGTTCTGGGTCCTGTGCTTTTTCTGGTCTTCATCAATGATCTCTCTGACTCTCTTGAAAATCCTCTCTATCTCTTTGCTGACGACTCCACTCTCTGCTGCTCCATTCCTCTTCCCTCAGATCGGCAGTCTGCAGTCTCCTCACTCTCTGAAGACTTGGACAAAATCACAGACTGGTCAAACAAGTGGAACATGTCTTTCAATCCTGACAAATCTCACACTCTTACTATGTCTCTCCGAAAAGATCGACTGGACAACCCTCCCATCTACTTTCTCAACAATCCTCTCCAAGAAGTTCAGTCGCTCAAGCTTTTAGGTCTCACTATCTGCCATGATCTTTCTTGGGAAAACCACATTTCCAAGCTGGCCTCCAAAGCCAGTCGCCGACTAGGCATCCTCCGTCATGCGAAGTCCTTCCTCGGCACACCTGAGCTCCTCACCACATACAAGGCTTTCATCCGCAGCTCAATGGAATACTGTTCTCCCCTATGGGCCGGTGCGCCTGCCTCACACCTAGCTCGGCTTCACGCTGTTGAAACCAAAGCTTTCAGAATTATTGGAATCTCCCGCGATGAAGCTATCTCTGAGGGCCTTTCACTCACTCACTGCAGGCAGGTAGGTGGTCTTTCTGTCTTCTACCGACTCCTCTCTGGCCTGGCACCCCCAGCTCTCTCTGTGCTCTGTCCCACAAATATTCCTACAGGTCGCACAAGATCTGCCAGCAACCCTCTGATGGTTAAACTGCCGAAATCTCGGCTCTCTGCTCACCTTCACTCTTTCATTCCTCTTTTCTCCCGCCTGTGGAACAAACTCCCTCACTCCCTTCAATCCCACTCCTCCCTCCAGGTCTTTAAAACAGCTGTTCACCACCATCTCTTATCTTCCCCCATCCAAAACCTTGATCTTTTCTACCCCCGCTAATTCACCACAGATCCACCTTGTTTGAAATTCCAACTTCTTTCCTGGAAGTCCTGGCAGTGTCCATATGTGTTATACCTCTCCCACCCCCCCCTCCTTCCCATGCCCCCCCCCCCAAAGCCCTCGCCCTCTCTCAGATCTCTCGATGTCTCCATGTCTCTCGGTCCCTGCTCTCAAATGTTGTGTTTGTGTCCTTCCCCCTCTCTCCCCATCTTGTCTACCGCTCCCGATGTTATATGTTTTATGTGTCAGTTTGTCTTTCTGTGTGATTAATGTTCGCTCTTTCACGAGCCTCGATCTTGTATACAAAAAAAAAAAAAAAAAAATGAACGTGAAGATGAGAGGGGAAGAGGCGCGTGAGACGTTAGAGGGAGAGGGGAGACACGGAGGGGAGGTCCCATGGAATGGCCCTTTCCCTCTCTCTCTCTCTCTCGCTACATACTCTCTACATACATACCCCTTGCTCCGGTCATGAGTAACTCTACATATCCTGAGCTCCGGTCCTGAGCAACTCTACATACCCTGAGCTCCGGTCCTGAGCAATTCTACATACCCTGAGCCTGAGCTCCGGTCCTGAGCAACTCTACATACCTTGAGCTCCAGTCCTGAGCAACTCTACATACCCTGAGCTCCGTCCTGAGCAACTCTACATACCCTGAGCTCCGGTCCTTAGCAACTCTACATATCCTGAGCTCCGGTCCTGAGCAACTCTACATACCCTGAGCTCCGGTCCTGAGCAACTCTACATACCCTGAGCTCCGGTCCTGAGCAACTCTACATACCCTGAGCTCCGGTCCTAAGCAACTCTACATACCCTGAGCTCCGTCCTGAGCAACTCTACATACCCTGAGCTCCGGTCCTTAGCAACTCTACATATCCTGAGCTCCGGTCCTGAGCAACTCTACATACCCTGAGCTCCGGTCCTGAGCAACTCTACATATCCTGAGCTCCGGTCCTGAGCAACTCTACATATCCTGAGCTCCGGTCCTGAGCAACTCTACATACCCTGAGCTCCGGTCCTGAGCAACTCTACATATCCTGAGCTCCGGTCCTGAGCAACTCTACATACCCTGAGGCCTACATACTCTTACACTCTCTGTCTCTTTCTCTCTCTCTCACCCTCCCTCATTCATCCTCTCTCCCCCCTCTCTCTCTCTCTCCCCTCTCTATCTCGACTTCCCCCTAACTCTGTGGTGGCCCTGACTTTGTCAAGGCGGTGGTACACCATCCTGGATGAAAGGAATCTATGGGTCGCTCCTGGTATATCGATCGACTGTCTCGTGCCACAGACTTGTTTGAGAGAACTGTCCGGGACTATACAACAAAAACACAAACAACAATACCAACAACACAAGGGTGACAGTTTACAGCTGGTTGAGATTTGAACCCAAGGTAGACAGTTGAAAGGAGAATGTGCCTACCTCTAATCTTCCCTGCAAGCTCTTTGCTGCATTCTCTTGGTGGGCAGATAAATCTACTCATTCAAAATGACCACCTTCCAATTACTTAATCGACCTCCAAGGTCTGTCTATACCTGTTGCTACCTGCACTACGTGTCCTTGTGTGCCTTCTCTGCATGTTCTTCGGCAGCTTCCAAACTTTGCTGTTCCGCTCAAATTTTGTCCTCCATCTTGTTTACAAGCTTCGTACTCGGTTTTTACATGAGTATAACTAGTGCACACGGCCCCAAATGTACAAATATGATGAATTTGAATGACAAAATATTTGAATCATGGTCCAGTCAAATATTACAACACATTGACTTCCAACAACTTTCATGGGATTTCACTATCGATCCACCAAAACATCAATTCCAGGTGCGCTGATTTCATGCGCATTCTTCACGTGTTTCACATCACGCCATTATTTAGTGACAAATCGACATGTTTTTACCCATGTATGTGGAGGTCGATTAAGCAATTGTAAATTTAGCCATTTTGAAAGACTAAACATTTTCTGCCCACTGACAGCATACCTTGCACAGGTAGGCACACTCACCTCTGAGCTGTCTGTAGCCTGGGTTTGAATCTCGACCGAGGTATATTGATTATCATCAAGGTGTTTTACCTGCATGGTGAGGCATCATTATGTGCACAATCCCTTGGATGGAACTTAAGGCGGAGGAACCATCTGCCAGAACTGGGCGTTAGTGGACATTATAGATTCCACGGTGTCTTTGGCAATAGTGTGTTACCCCTTTATCCATGCTATTTAGGAAGTGAAATTTTCAACAACACTTTAAAATGTAAACAATTTAAAATGTTTAAATTTAAAATGTCATTATCTTGCATGCAGAGATAACTAGTAGCACTCACCCTGAGGTTTCTTGACAGTAGTTTGATTTGTTCCTTTTTCTCCATCATTTTGTTTAGTTTTTCCCTTCCTCGGTTTGCCCTCATTCCTTGCTCCACGGCTATCCTCACGTCTGTGTTTCTCCATCACTTTATTCCGAAGTTAATGCCCGATTCTCGAGGCACGCCACAGGTAAAACGTCCTGCTGGTGTGTGCAGGTGACGTGCACCGTTTCACCTTTGGAACGAGCGATAAGGCGAGAAAAAGAGAGAGACAGGTGCAAAGGTGGGCTTTATAGCTTGTCAAAGGTAAAGGTAGTCGTTGTACGATTGGAGGATAGTTTGTTGTCAGGTATAAAGTGTGTTTACCATCAATGGTGAGGTGGATTGTTGCAAGAAATTTGGCGAAACAAGTTTTGTTTCAACACGACTTACAATATAATTTCCTTTCATCACACACAAGCTCAGTCTGGTTTCTGTTATAACTCCTTTTCCCACTCTAATGGGCACAACATCTCACTCTAATCTGCACACAATCACACTCTAATCTGCACAAAATCTCACTCTAATCTGCACACAATCTCACTCTAATCTAGACACAATCACACTCTAATCTAGACACAATCACACTCTAATCTGCACACAATCACACTCTAATCTGCACACAATCTCTCTAATCTGCACACAATCTCACTCTAATCTGCACACAATCTCACTCTAATCTGCACACAATCACACTCTAATCTGCACACAATCTCACTCTAATCTGCACAAAATCTCACTCTAATCTGCACACAATCTCACTCTAATCTGCACACAATCTCACTCTAATCTGCACACAATCACACTCTAATCTGCACAAAATCTCACTCTAATCTGCACACAATCTCACTCTAATCTAGACACAATCTCACTCTAATCTGCACACAATCTCACTCTAATCTGCACACAATCTCACTCTAATCTAGACACAATCTCACTCTAATCTGCACACAATCTCACTCTAATCTGCACACAATCTCACTCTAATCTGCACACAATCTCACTCTAATCTAGACACAATCTCACTCTAATCTGCACACAATCTCACTCTAATCTGCACACAATCTCACTCTAATCTGCACACAATCTCACTCTAATCTGCACACAATCTCACTCTAATCTGCACACAATCTCACTCTAATCTAGACACAATCTCACTCTAATCTGCACACAATCTCACTCTAATCTGCACACAATCTCACTCTAATCTGCACACAATCTCACTCTAATCTGCACACAATCTCACAAGTAGGGTCAATATACGAAAAAAAACTCACGTAACCCCACAAAAATTGATACAAAAGGTTTTTCAATGGATTCTGGTACCATTGGGCATGCTAAATAACATACTAAAAATCTAGTAACATCTGACTTCCGGAAAGGGGTCATTTTCAAGATGGCGTCCAAGATGGCTGCCGGGAGCTGAAAATGGCCATATCTCAATTATTATTCAAACTAGAAAGGTGGTTTTGGTGTCTAACCCTAGGTTTTAGGGCCCAAGGAATCCAATTGAATCAATAAAATTACCATCAGTTAATTATTTCTTGACAAGTCCAAGATGGCATCCCAAGGTGACATCCTGATCCACTAAAATGGCTCTGTCGAATAGTAGTCAACCTAGAGAGATTTTTTTCAGTGTGTATACCTAGGTTTAAGGCACCCAGGAAATCATCAAAATTACTTAAATAAGCACAAAGTAATCAGGTAATCCAGTAAGCCAGGTTTACCAGCCCATTAGGCATTTGTTGTCTTATACAGTTCGTCGCTATTCATCGTCATCCTCCGACTCCCCTGGAAGAAACTTGTTAAGTGGATTGTCACATTCTTCAAGTTGGCACGGTCCACAGGCAGTAGTACAGGGTAGTCCATATCGTCTACAAGAGCAGCGGAGTGTCTTGCAGGCAGTGGAGCAGTTACAATGAATGACCTTCAAGAGACTGTCTGGAGCAGCGTTCAAACTGATTATCCTGCAGGCTCCACCCCCATTTCATGGCATCCATACCCTCTTCTTTTCCCATCCACACCATGATCTGGTAGTGCGCTCTACGACAGTGAAGTTTGGTAGCAGATTCAGTTGGGGGCAGACGTTCGGGTGTTACAAAAGACGAAGCAGAGACAACCTTCTTGCTGAAGGTGTTATATCGCATTGTTGCAAGGGAATCTTTGCACTTGCCACCAAAGAGGATAGCCATTACTCGGCATCCAAGGTCATCGATCACCTCTGTGGTCTGGTTTGGGATGGTGAATGTGTTGGCACAAGACTGAAGGACAGGGTCTCCTTTTACAAGCTTCTGGAAAGCAGTCTTTTTGCCAACACCAAAAATCCGAGAAGTTGTGTCACAACCAGTCATGGCATGGATGAATATCAACTGAGAACACATGTCATGTCCGAGGATTTCTATGAGACGGTTGATGTCATACACTTTAAAACTGCCATCAGCTTTGGACTTGTCTGATCTGAAATAAAGGCTCTTACTGTCTCCCTGTGCATAGTAAAGGAGTAAGACAAGGAGATCAGTATCTTCTCCAATCAGTGTAGTGGTGTGTAGAAGAGATGCCTCCACTGCAGCCTTTACTATATCTACGTCTGCATCTCCAGGTGCATTGACCACAGTGCAATACCTTTCTCTCAGTTCATCACTTATCATCCCGATCAGTCTCTGTTTATTGATATCTCTTGAGAGGACCTCCTCCTTCTTGCCTGAGAACTTTGTCTCAGCAGTGAAGCTGACAATGGGATGAATATTGTGTCCTCTTCTCTGATGCATGTTGTCTTTAATGGACGGCCCTTCCTCATAGCCATCAAAGACAATGGTCGTAGCTGAACCATAATGCTGGATGGTGAAGTCAGCATACGCTACCTCTAGAATGTCCTTAAGTCCTGTGCCCTCCATCAGTGTACCAATCGCTCCAAGCAAATTCGTAAACACAAGACCAGAAAGGAACTCCAATGTTGACAGAATGCACGTTGACAATGACAGAATATCTCTCTAGGTTGACTACTATTCGACAGAGCCATTTTAGTGGATCAGGATGTCACCTTGGGATGCCATCTTGGACTTGTCAATAAATAATTAACTGATGGTAATTTTATTGATTCAATTGGATTCCTTTGGCCCTAAAACCTAGGGTTAGACACCAAAACCACCTTTCTAGGTTGAATAATAATTGAGATATGGCCATTTTAAGCTCCCGGCGGCCATCTTGGACGCCATCTTGAAAATGACCCCTTTCCGGAAGTCAGATGTTACTAGATTTTTAGTATGTTATTTAGCATGCCCAATGGTACCAGAATCCATTGAAAAACCTTTTGTATCAATTGTTTTGGGGTTCAACCATATATTGACCCCTCTACACTCTAATCTGCACACAATCTCACTCTAATATACACACAATCTCACTCTAATCTGCACACGACAGAGCTGTTAGCTCTTTGTTAGCTCTTTCACGAGCCTCGATTCAGTATACAAAAAAAACAAAAAACTAAAAACAATCTCTCTAATCTGCACACAATCTCACTCTAATCTGCACACAATCTCACTCCAATCTGCACACAATCTCACTCTAATCTGCACACAATCTCACTCTAATCTGCACACAATCTCACTCTAATCTGCACACAATCTCACTCTAATCTGCACACAATCTCACTCTAATCTGCACACAATCTCACTCTAATCTGCACACAATCTCACTCTAATCTGCACACAATCTCACTCTAATCTGCACACAATCACACTCTAATCTGCACACAATCTCACTCTAATCTGCACACAATCTCACTCTAATCTGCACACAATCTCACTCTAATCTGCACACAATCTCACTCTAATCTGCACACAATCTCACTCTAATCTGCACACAATCACACTCTAATCTGCACACAATCTCACTCTAATCTGCACACAATCTCACTCTAATCTGCACACAATCACACTCTAATCTAGACACAATCTGCACACAATCTCACTCTAATCTGCACACAATCTCACTCTAATCTGCACACAATCTCACTCGAATCTGCACACAATCTCACTCGAATCTGCACACAATCTCACTCTAATCTGCACACAATCTCACTCTAATCTGCACACAATCACACTCTAATCTGCACACAATCTCACTCTAATCTGCACACAATCTCACTCTAATCTGCACACAATCACACTCTAATCTGTACACAATCTCACTCTAATCTGCACACAATCACACTCTAATCTGCACTCAATCTCACTCTAATCTGCACACAATCACACTCTAATCTAGACACAATCTCACTCTAATCTGCACACAATCTCACTCTAATCTGCACACAATCACACTCTAATCTGCACACAATCTCACTCTAATCCGCACACATTCTCACTCTAATCTGCACACAATCACACTCTAATCTAGACACAATCTGCACACAATCTCACTCTAATCTGCACACAATCTCACTCTAATCTGCACACAATCTCACTCTAATCTGCACACAATCTCATTCGAATCTGCACACAATCTCACTCTAATCTGCACACAATCTCACTCTAATCTAGACACAATCTCACTCTAATCTGCACACAATCTCACTCTAATCTGCACACAATCTCACTCTAATCTGCACACAATCTCACTCTAATCTAGACACAATCTCACTCTAATCTGCACACAATCTCACTCTAATCTGCACACAATCTCACTCTAATCTGCACACAATCTCACTCTAATCTGCACACAATCTCACTCTAATCTGCACACAATCGCACTCTAATCTAGACACAATCTCACTCTAATCTGCACACAATCTCACTCTAATCTGCACACAATCTCACTCTAATCTGCACACAATCTCACTCTAATCTGCACACAATCTCACAAGTAGGGTCAATATACGAAAAAAAACTCACCTAACCCCACAAAAATTGATACAAAAGGTTTTTCAATGGATTCTGGTACCATTGGGCATGCTAAATAACATACTAAAAATCTAGTAACATCTGACTTCCGGAAAGGGGTCATTTTCAAGATGGCGTCCAAGATGGCTGCCGGGAGCTGAAAATGGCCATATCTCAATTATTATTCAAACTAGAAAGGTGGTTTTGGTGTCTAACCCTAGGTTTTAGGGCCCAAGGAATCCAATTGAATCAATAAAATTACCATCAGTTAATTATTTCTTGACAAGTCCAAGATGGCATCCCAAGGTGACATCCTGATCCACTAAAATGGCTCTGTCGAATAGTAGTCAACCTAGAGAGATTTTTTTCAGTGTGTATACCTAGGTTTAAGGCACCCAGGAAATCATCAAAATTACTTAAATAAGCACAAAGTAATCAGGTAATCCAGTAAGCCAGGTTTACCAGCCCATTAGGCATTTGTTGTCTTATACAGTTCGTCGCTATTCATCGTCATCCTCCGACTCCCCTGGAAGAAACTTGTTAAGTGGATTGTCACATTCTTCAAGTTGGCACGGTCCACAGGCAGTAGTACAGGGTAGTCCATATCGTCTACAAGAGCAGCGGAGTGTCTTGCAGGCAGTGGAGCAGTTACAATGAATGACCTTCAAGAGACTGTCTGGAGCAGCGTTCAAACTGATTATCCTGCAGGCTCCACCCCCATTTCATGGCATCCATACCCTCTTCTTTTCCCATCCACACCATGATCTGGTAGTGCGCTCTACGACAGTGAAGTTTGGTAGCAGATTCAGTTGGGGGCAGACGTTCGGGTGTTACAAAAGACGAAGCAGAGACAACCTTCTTGCTGAAGGTGTTATATCGCATTGTTGCAAGGGAATCTTTGCACTTGCCACCAAAGAGGATAGCCATTACTCGGCATCCAAGGTCATCGATCACCTCTGTGGTCTGGTTTGGGATGGTGAATGTGTTGGCACAAGACTGAAGGACAGGGTCTCCTTTTACAAGCTTCTGGAAAGCAGTCTTTTTGCCAACACCAAAAATCCGAGAAGTTGTGTCACAACCAGTCATGGCATGGATGAATATCAACTGAGAACACGTCATGTCCGAGGATTTCTTTGAGACGGTTGATGTCATACACTTTAAAACTGCCATCAGCTTTGGACTTGTCTGATCTGAAATAAAGGCTCTTACTGTCTCCCTGTGCATAGTAAAGGAGTAAGACAAGGAGATCAGTATCTTCTCCAATCAGTGTAGTGGTGTGTAGAAGAGATGCCTCCACTGCAGCCTTTACTATATCTACGTCAGCATCTCCAGGTGCATTGACCACAGTGCAATACCTTTCTCTCAGTTCATCACTTATCATCCCGATCAGTCTCTGTTTATTGATATCTCTTGAGAGGACCTCCTCCTTCTTGCCTGAGAACTTTGTCTCAGCAGTGAAGCTGACAATGGGATGAATATTGTGTCCTCTTCTCTGATGCATGTTGTCTTTAATGGACGGCCCTTCCTCATAGCCATCAAAGACAATGGTCGTAGCTGAACCATAATGCTGGATGGTGAAGTCAGCATACGCTACCTCTAGAATGTCCTTAAGTCCTGTGCCCTCCATCAGTGTACCAATCGCTCCAAGCAAATTCGTAAACACAAGACCAGAAAGGAACTCCAATGTTGACAGAATGCACGTTGACAATGACAGAATATCTCTCTAGGTTGACTACTATTCGACAGAGCCATTTTAGTGGATCAGGATGTCACCTTGGGATGCCATCTTGGACTTGTCAATAAATAATTAACTGATGGTAATTTTATTGATTCAATTGGATTCCTTTGGCCCTAAAACCTAGGGTTAGACACCAAAACCACCTTTCTAGGTTGAATAATAATTGAGATATGGCCATTTTAAGCTCCCGGCGGCCATCTTGGACGCCATCTTGAAAATGACCCCTTTCCGGAAGTCAGATGTTACTAGATTTTTAGTATGTTATTTAGCATGGCCAATGGTACCAGAATCCATTGAAAAACCTTTTGTATCAATTGTTTTGGGGTTCAACCATATATTGACCCCTCTACACTCTAATCTGCACACAATCTCACTCTAATATGCACACAATCTCACTCTAATCTGCACACGACAGAGCTGTTAGCTCTTTGTTAGCTCTTTCACGAGCCTCGATTCAGTATACAAAAAAAACAAAAAACAAAAAACAATCTCTCTAATCTGCACACAATCTCACTCTAATCTGCACACAATCTCACTCCAATCTGCACACAATCTCACTCTAATCTGCACACAATCTCACTCTAATCTGCACACAATCTCACTCTAATCTGCACACAATCTCACTCTAATCTGCACACAATCTCACTCTAATCTGCACACAATCTCACTCTAATCTGCACACAATCTCACTCTAATCTGCACACAATCTCACTCTAATCTGCACACAATCACACTCTAATCTGCACCCAATCTCACTCTAATCTGCACACAATCTCACTCTAATCTGCACACAATCTCACTCTAATCTGCACACAATCTCACTCTAATCTGCACACAATCTCACTCTAATCTGCACACAATCACACTCTAATCTGCACACAATCTCACTCTAATCTGCACACAATCTCACTCTAATCTGCACACAATCACACTCTAATCTAGACACAATCTGCACACAATCTCACTCTAATCTGCACACAATCTCACTCTAATCTGCACACAATCTCACTCTAATCTGCACACAATCTCACTCTAATCTGCACACAATCTCACTCTAATCTGCACACAATCTCACTCTAATCTGCACACAATCTCACTCTAATCTGCACACAATCTCACTCTAATCTGCACACAATCTCACTCTAATCTGCACACAATCTCACTCTAATCTGCACACAATCACACTCTAATCTGCACACAATCTCACTCTAATCTGCACACAATCACACTCTAATCTGCACTCAATCTCACTCTAATCTGCACACAATCACACTCTAATCTAGACACAATCTCACTCTAATCTGCACACAATCTCACTCTAATCTGCACACAATCACACTCTAATCTGCACACAATCTCACTCTAATCCGCACACATTCTCACTCTAATCTGCACACAATCACACTCTAATCTAGACACAATCTGCACACAATCTCACTCTAATCTGCACACAATCTCACTCTAATCTGCACACAATCTCACTCTAATCTGCACACAATCTCACTCGAATCTGCACACAATCTCACTCTAATCTGCACACAATCTCACTCTAATCTAGACACAATCTCACTCTAATCTGCACACAATCTCACTCTAATCTGCACACAATCTCACTCTAATCTGCACACAATCTCACTCTAATCTAGACACAATCTCACTCTAATCTGCACACAATCTCACTCTAATCTGCACACAATCTCACTCTAATCTGCACACAATCTCACTCTAATCTGCACACAATCTCACTCTAATCTGCACACAATCGCACTCTAATCTAGACACAATCTCACTCTAATCTGCACACAATCTCACTCTAATCTGCACACAATCTCACTCTAATCTGCACACAATCTCACTCTAATCTGCACACAATCTCACAAGTAGGGTCAATATACGAAAAAAAACTCACCTAACCCCACAAAAATTGATACAAAAGGTTTTTCAATGGATTCTGGTACCATTGGGCATGCTAAATAACATACTAAAAATCTAGTAACATCTGACTTCCGGAAAGGGGTCATTTTCAAGATGGCGTCCAAGATGGCTGCCGGGAGCTGAAAATGGCCATATCTCAATTATTATTCAAACTAGAAAGGTGGTTTTGGTGTCTAACCCTAGGTTTTAGGGCCCAAGGAATCCAATTGAATCAATAAAATTACCATCAGTTAATTATTTCTTGACAAGTCCAAGATGGCATCCCAAGGTGACATCCTGATCCACTAAAATGGCTCTGTCGAATAGTAGTCAACCTAGAGAGATTTTTTTCAGTGTGTATACCTAGGTTTAAGGCACCCAGGAAATCATCAAAATTACTTAAATAAGCACAAAGTAATCAGGTAATCCAGTAAGCCAGGTTTACCAGCCCATTAGGCATTTGTTGTCTTATACAGTTCGTCGCTATTCATCGTCATCCTCCGACTCCCCTGGAAGAAACTTGTTAAGTGGATTGTCACATTCTTCAAGTTGGCACGGTCCACAGGCAGTAGTACAGGGTAGTCCATATCGTCTACAAGAGCAGCGGAGTGTCTTGCAGGCAGTGGAGCAGTTACAATGAATGACCTTCAAGAGACTGTCTGGAGCAGCGTTCAAACTGATTATCCTGCAGGCTCCACCCCCATTTCATGGCATCCATACCCTCTTCTTTTCCCATCCACACCATGATCTGGTAGTGCGCTCTACGACAGTGAAGTTTGGTAGCAGATTCAGTTGGGGGCAGACGTTCGGGTGTTACAAAAGACGAAGCAGAGACAACCTTCTTGCTGAAGGTGTTATATCGCATTGTTGCAAGGGAATCTTTGCACTTGCCACCAAAGAGGATAGCCATTACTCGGCATCCAAGGTCATCGATCACCTCTGTGGTCTGGTTTGGGATGGTGAATGTGTTGGCACAAGACTGAAGGACAGGGTCTCCTTTTACAAGCTTCTGGAAAGCAGTCTTTTTGCCAACACCAAAAATCCGAGAAGTTGTGTCACAACCAGTCATGGCATGGATGAATATCAACTGAGAACACATGTCATGTCCGAGGATTTCTTTGAGACGGTTGATGTCATACACTTTAAAACTGCCATCAGCTTTGGACTTGTCTGATCTGAAATAAAGGCTCTTACTGTCTCCCTGTGCATAGTAAAGGAGTAAGACAAGGAGATCAGTATCTTCTCCAATCAGTGTAGTGGTGTGTAGAAGAGATGCCTCCACTGCAGCCTTTACTATATCTACGTCAGCATCTCCAGGTGCATTGACCACAGTGCAATACCTTTCTCTCAGTTCATCACTTATCATCCCGATCAGTCTCTGTTTATTGATATCTCTTGAGAGGACCTCCTCCTTCTTGCCTGAGAACTTTGTCTCAGCAGTGAAGCTGACAATGGGATGAATATTGTGTCCTCTTCTCTGATGCATGTTGTCTTTAATGGACGGCCCTTCCTCATAGCCATCAAAGACAATGGTCGTAGCTGAACCATAATGCTGGATGGTGAAGTCAGCATACGCTACCTCTAGAATGTCCTTAAGTCCTGTGCCCTCCATCAGTGTACCAATCGCTCCAAGCAAATTCGTAAACACAAGACCAGAAAGGAACTCCAATGTTGACAGAATGCACGTTGACAATGACAGAATATCTCTCTAGGTTGACTACTATTCGACAGAGCCATTTTAGTGGATCAGGATGTCACCTTGGGATGCCATCTTGGACTTGTCAATAAATAATTAACTGATGGTAATTTTATTGATTCAATTGGATTCCTTTGGCCCTAAAACCTAGGGTTAGACACCAAAACCACCTTTCTAGGTTGAATAATAATTGAGATATGGCCATTTTAAGCTCCCGGCAGCCATCTTGGACGCCATCTTGAAAATGACCCCTTTCCGGAAGTCAGATGTTACTAGATTTTTAGTATGTTATTTAGCATGCCCAATGGTACCAGAATCCATTGAAAAACCTTTTGTATCAATTGTTTTGGGGTTCAACCATATATTGACCCCTCTACACTCTAATCTGCACACAATCTCACTCTAATATGCACACAATCTCACTCTAATCTGCACACGACAGAGCTGTTAGCTCTTTGTTAGCTCTTTCACGAGCCTCGATTCAGTATACAAAAAAAACAAAAAACAAAAAACAATCTCTCTAATCTGCACACAATCTCACTCTAATCTGCACACAATCTCACTCCAATCTGCACACAATCTCACTCTAATCTGCACACAATCTCACTCTAATCTGCACACAATCTCACTCTAATCTGCACACAATCTCACTCTAATCTGCACACAATCTCACTCTAATCTGCACACAATCTCACTCTAATCTGCACACAATCTCACTCTAATCTGCACACAATCTCACTCTAATCTGCACACAATCACACTCTAATCTGCACACAATCTCACTCTAATCTGCACACAATCTCACTCTAATCTGCACACAATCTCACTCTAATCTGCACACAATCTCACTCTAATCTGCACACAATCTCACTCTAATCTGCACACAATCACACTCTAATCTGCACACAATCTCACTCTAATCTGCACACAATCTCACTCTAATCTGCACACAATCACACTCTAATCTAGACACAATCTGCACACAATCTCACTCTAATCTGCACACAATCTCACTCTAATCTGCACACAATCTCACTCTAATCTGCACACAATCTCACTCTAATCTGCACACAATCTCACTCTAATCTGCACACAATCTCACTCTAATCTGCACACAATCTCACTCTAATCTGCACACAATCACACTCTAATCTGCACACAATCTCACTCGAATCTGCACACAATCTCACTCGAATCTGCACACAATCTCACTCTAATCTGCACACAATCTCACTCTAATCTGCACACAATCACACTCTAATCTGCACACAATCTCACTCTAATCTGCACACAATCTCACTCTAATCTGCACACAATCACACTCTAATCTGCACACAATCTCACTCTAATCTGCACACAATCACACTCTAATCTGCACACAATCTCACTCTAATCTGCACACAATCACACTCTAATCTAGACACAATCTCACTCTAATCTGCACACAATGTCACTCTATTCTGCACACAATCACACTCTAATCTGCACACAATCTCATTCTAATCCGCACACATTCTCACTCTAATCTGCACACAATCACACTCTAATCTAGACACAATCTGCACACAATCTCACTCTAATCTGCACACAATCTCACTCTAATCTGCACACAATCTCACTCTAATCTGCACACAATCTCACTCGAATCTGCACACAATCTCACTCTAATCTGCACACAATCTCACTCTAATCTAGACACAATCTCACTCTAATCTGCACACAATCTCACTCTAATCTGCACACAATCTCACTCTAATCTGCACACAATCTCACTCTAATCTAGACACAATCTCACTCTAATCTGCACACAATCTCACTCTAATCTGCACACAATCTCACTCTAATCTGCACACAATCTCACTCTAATCTGCACACAATCTCACTCTAATCTGCACACAATCTCACTCTAATCTAGACACAATCTCACTCTAATCTGCACACAATCTCACTCTAATCTGCACACAATCTCACTCTAATCTGCACACAATCTCACTCTAATCTGCACACAATCTCACAAGTAGGGTCAATATACGAAAAAAAACTCACCTAACCCCACAAAAATTGATACAAAAGGTTTTTCAATGGATTCTGGTACCATTGGGCATGCTAAATAACATACTAAAAATCTAGTAACATCTGACTTCCGGAAAGGGGTCATTTTCAAGATGGCGTCCAAGATGGCTGCCGGGAGCTGAAAATGGCCATATCTCAATTATTATTCAAACTAGAAAGGTGGTTTTGGTGTCTAACCCTAGGTTTTAGGGCCCAAGGAATCCAATTGAATCAATAAAATTACCATCAGTTAATTATTTCTTGACAAGTCCAAGATGGCATCCCAAGGTGACATCCTGATCCACTAAAATGGCTCTGTCGAATAGTAGTCAACCTAGAGAGATTTTTTTCAGTGTGTATACCTAGGTTTAAGGCACCCAGGAAATCATCAAAATTACTTAAATAAGCACAAAGTAATCAGGTAATCCAGTAAGCCAGGTTTACCAGCCCATTAGGCATTTGTTGTCTTATACAGTTCGTCGCTATTCATCGTCATCCTCCGACTCCCCTGGAAGAAACTTGTTAAGTGGATTGTCACATTCTTCAAGTTGGCACGGTCCACAGGCAGTAGTACAGGGTAGTCCATATCGTCTACAAGAGCAGCGGAGTGTCTTGCAGGCAGTGGAGCAGTTACAATGAATGACCTTCAAGAGACTGTCTGGAGCAGCGTTCAAACTGATTATCCTGCAGGCTCCACCCCCATTTCATGGCATCCATACCCTCTTCTTTTCCCATCCACACCATGATCTGGTAGTGCGCTCTACGACAGTGAAGTTTGGTAGCAGATTCAGTTGGGGGCAGACGTTCGGGTGTTACAAAAGACGAAGCAGAGACAACCTTCTTGCTGAAGATGTTATATCGCATTGTTGCAAGGGAATCTTTGCACTTGCCACCAAAGAGGATAGCCATTACTCGGCATCCAAGGTCATCGATCACCTCTGTGGTCTGGTTTGGGATGGTGAATGTGTTGGCACAAGACTGAAGGACAGGGTCTCCTTTTACAAGCTTCTGGAAAGCAGTCTTTTTGCCAACACCAAAAATCCGAGAAGTTGTGTCACAACCAGTCATGGCATGGATGAATATCAACTGAGAACACATGTCATGTCCGAGGATTTCTTTAAGACGGTTGATGTCATACACTTTAAAACTGCCATCAGCTTTGGACTTGTCTGATCTGAAATAAAGGCTCTTACTGTCTCCCTGTGCATAGTAAAGGAGTAAGACAAGGAGATCAGTATCTTCTCCAATCAGTGTAGTGGTGTGTAGAAGAGATGCCTCCACTGCAGCCTTTACTATATCTACGTCAGCATCTCCAGGTGCATTGACCACAGTGCAATACCTTTCTCTCAGTTCATCACTTATCATCCCGATCAGTCTCTGTTTATTGATATCTCTTGAGAGGACCTCCTCCTTCTTGCCTGAGAACTTTGTCTCAGCAGTGAAGCTGACAATGGGATGAATATTGTGTCCTCTTCTCTGATGCATGTTGTCTTTAATGGACGGCCCTTCCTCATAGCCATCAAAGACAATGGTCGTAGCTGAACCATAATGCTGGATGGTGAAGTCAGCATACGCTACCTCTAGAATGTCCTTAAGTCCTGTGCCCTCCATCAGTGTACCAATCGCTCCAAGCAAATTCGTAAACACAAGACCAGAAAGGAACTCCAATGTTGACAGAATGCACGTTGACAATGACAGAATATCTCTCTAGGTTGACTACTATTCGACAGAGCCATTTTAGTGGATCAGGATGTCACCTTGGGATGCCATCTTGGACTTGTCAATAAATAATTAACTGATGGTAATTTTATTGATTCAATTGGATTCCTTTGGCCCTAAAACCTAGGGTTAGACACCAAAACCACCTTTCTAGGTTGAATAATAATTGAGATATGGCCATTTTAAGCTCCCGGCGGCCATCTTGGACGCCATCTTGAAAATGACCCCTTTCCGGAAGTCAGATGTTACTAGATTTTTAGTATGTTATTTAGCATGGCCAATGGTACCAGAATCCATTGAAAAACCTTTTGTATCAATTGTTTTGGGGTTCAACCATATATTGACCCCTCTACACTCTAATCTGCACACAATCTCACTCTAATATGCACACAATCTCACTCTAATCTGCACACGACAGAGCTGTTAGCTCTTTGTTAGCTCTTTCACGAGCCTCGATTCAGTATACAAAAAAAACAAAAAACAAAAAACAATCTCTCTAATCTGCACACAATCTCACTCTAATCTGCACACAATCTCACTCCAATCTGCACACAATCTCACTCTAATCTGCACACAATCTCACTCTAATCTGCACACAATCTCACTCTAATCTGCACACAATCTCACTCTAATCTGCACACAATCTCACTCTAATCTGCACACAATCTCACTCTAATCTGCACACAATCTCACTCTAATCTGCACACAATCTCACTCTAATCTGCACACAATCACACTCTAATCTGCACCCAATCTCACTCTAATCTGCACACAATCTCACTCTAATCTGCACACAATCTCACTCTAATCTGCACACAATCTCACTCTAATCTGCACACAATCTCACTCTAATCTGCACACAATCACACTCTAATCTGCACACAATCTCACTCTAATCTGCACACAATCTCACTCTAATCTGCACACAATCACACTCTAATCTAGACACAATCTGCACACAATCTCACTCTAATCTGCACACAATCTCACTCTAATCTGCACACAATCTCACTCTAATCTGCACACAATCTCACTCTAATCTGCACACAATCTCACTCTAATCTGCACACAATCTCACTCTAATCTGCACACAATCTCACTCTAATCTGCACACAATCTCACTCTAATCTGCACACAATCTCACTCTAATCTGCACACAATCTCACTCTAATCTGCACACAATCACACTCTAATCTGCACACAATCTCACTCTAATCTGCACACAATCACACTCTAATCTGCACTCAATCTCACTCTAATCTGCACACAATCACACTCTAATCTAGACACAATCTCACTCTAATCTGCACACAATCTCACTCTAATCTGCACACAATCACACTCTAATCTGCACACAATCTCACTCTAATCCGCACACATTCTCACTCTAATCTGCACACAATCACACTCTAATCTAGACACAATCTGCACACAATCTCACTCTAATCTGCACACAATCTCACTCTAATCTGCACACAATCTCACTCTAATCTGCACACAATCTCACTCGAATCTGCACACAATCTCACTCTAATCTGCACACAATCTCACTCTAATCTAGACACAATCTCACTCTAATCTGCACACAATCTCACTCTAATCTGCACACAATCTCACTCTAATCTGCACACAATCTCACTCTAATCTAGACACAATCTCACTCTAATCTGCACACAATCTCACTCTAATCTGCACACAATCTCACTCTAATCTGCACACAATCTCACTCTAATCTGCACACAATCTCACTCTAATCTGCACACAATCGCACTCTAATCTAGACACAATCTCACTCTAATCTGCACACAATCTCACTCTAATCTGCACACAATCTCACTCTAATCTGCACACAATCTCACTCTAATCTGCACACAATCTCACAAGTAGGGTCAATATACGAAAAAAAACTCACCTAACCCCACAAAAATTGATACAAAAGGTTTTTCAATGGATTCTGGTACCATTGGGCATGCTAAATAACATACTAAAAATCTAGTAACATCTGACTTCCGGAAAGGGGTCATTTTCAAGATGGCGTCCAAGATGGCTGCCGGGAGCTGAAAATGGCCATATCTCAATTATTATTCAAACTAGAAAGGTGGTTTTGGTGTCTAACCCTAGGTTTTAGGGCCCAAGGAATCCAATTGAATCAATAAAATTACCATCAGTTAATTATTTCTTGACAAGTCCAAGATGGCATCCCAAGGTGACATCCTGATCCACTAAAATGGCTCTGTCGAATAGTAGTCAACCTAGAGAGATTTTTTTCAGTGTGTATACCTAGGTTTAAGGCACCCAGGAAATCATCAAAATTACTTAAATAAGCACAAAGTAATCAGGTAATCCAGTAAGCCAGGTTTACCAGCCCATTAGGCATTTGTTGTCTTATACAGTTCGTCGCTATTCATCGTCATCCTCCGACTCCCCTGGAAGAAACTTGTTAAGTGGATTGTCACATTCTTCAAGTTGGCACGGTCCACAGGCAGTAGTACAGGGTAGTCCATATCGTCTACAAGAGCAGCGGAGTGTCTTGCAGGCAGTGGAGCAGTTACAATGAATGACCTTCAAGAGACTGTCTGGAGCAGCGTTCAAACTGATTATCCTGCAGGCTCCACCCCCATTTCATGGCATCCATACCCTCTTCTTTTCCCATCCACACCATGATCTGGTAGTGCGCTCTACGACAGTGAAGTTTGGTAGCAGATTCAGTTGGGGGCAGACGTTCGGGTGTTACAAAAGACGAAGCAGAGACAACCTTCTTGCTGAAGGTGTTATATCGCATTGTTGCAAGGGAATCTTTGCACTTGCCACCAAAGAGGATAGCCATTACTCGGCATCCAAGGTCATCGATCACCTCTGTGGTCTGGTTTGGGATGGTGAATGTGTTGGCACAAGACTGAAGGACAGGGTCTCCTTTTACAAGCTTCTGGAAAGCAGTCTTTTTGCCAACACCAAAAATCCGAGAAGTTGTGTCACAACCAGTCATGGCATGGATGAATATCAACTGAGAACACATGTCATGTCCGAGGATTTCTTTGAGACGGTTGATGTCATACACTTTAAAACTGCCATCAGCTTTGGACTTGTCTGATCTGAAATAAAGGCTCTTACTGTCTCCCTGTGCATAGTAAAGGAGTAAGACAAGGAGATCAGTATCTTCTCCAATCAGTGTAGTGGTGTGTAGAAGAGATGCCTCCACTGCAGCCTTTACTATATCTACGTCAGCATCTCCAGGTGCATTGACCACAGTGCAATACCTTTCTCTCAGTTCATCACTTATCATCCCGATCAGTCTCTGTTTATTGATATCTCTTGAGAGGACCTCCTCCTTCTTGCCTGAGAACTTTGTCTCAGCAGTGAAGCTGACAATGGGATGAATATTGTGTCCTCTTCTCTGATGCATGTTGTCTTTAATGGACGGCCCTTCCTCATAGCCATCAAAGACAATGGTCGTAGCTGAACCATAATGCTGGATGGTGAAGTCAGCATACGCTACCTCTAGAATGTCCTTAAGTCCTGTGCCCTCCATCAGTGTACCAATCGCTCCAAGCAAATTCGTAAACACAAGACCAGAAAGGAACTCCAATGTTGACAGAATGCACGTTGACAATGACAGAATATCTCTCTAGGTTGACTACTATTCGACAGAGCCATTTTAGTGGATCAGGATGTCACCTTGGGATGCCATCTTGGACTTGTCAATAAATAATTAACTGATGGTAATTTTATTGATTCAATTGGATTCCTTTGGCCCTAAAACCTAGGGTTAGACACCAAAACCACCTTTCTAGGTTGAATAATAATTGAGATATGGCCATTTTAAGCTCCCGGCAGCCATCTTGGACGCCATCTTGAAAATGACCCCTTTCCGGAAGTCAGATGTTACTAGATTTTTAGTATGTTATTTAGCATGCCCAATGGTACCAGAATCCATTGAAAAACCTTTTGTATCAATTGTTTTGGGGTTCAACCATATATTGACCCCTCTACACTCTAATCTGCACACAATCTCACTCTAATATGCACACAATCTCACTCTAATCTGCACACGACAGAGCTGTTAGCTCTTTGTTAGCTCTTTCACGAGCCTCGATTCAGTATACAAAAAAAACAAAAAACAAAAAACAATCTCTCTAATCTGCACACAATCTCACTCTAATCTGCACACAATCTCACTCCAATCTGCACACAATCTCACTCCAATCTGCACACAATCTCACTCTAATCTGCACACAATCTCACTCTAATCTGCACACAATCTCACTCTAATCTGCACACAATCTCACTCTAATCTGCACACAATCTCACTCTAATCTGCACACAATCTCACTCTAATCTGCACACAATCTCACTCTAATCTGCACACAATCACACTCTAATCTGCACACAATCTCACTCTAATCTGCACACAATCTCACTCTAATCTGCACACAATCTCACTCTAATCTGCACACAATCTCACTCTAATCTGCACACAATCTCACTCTAATCTGCACACAATCTCACTCTAATCTGCACACAATCACACTCTAATCTGCACACAATCTCACTCTAATCTGCACACAATCTCACTCTAATCTGCACACAATCACACTCTAATCTAGACACAATCTGCACACAATCTCACTCTAATCTGCACACAATCTCACTCTAATCTGCACACAATCTCACTCTAATCTGCACACAATCTCACTCTAATCTGCACACAATCTCACTCTAATCTGCACACAATCTCACTCTAATCTGCACACAATCTCACTCTAATCTGCACACAATCTCACTCTAATCTGCACACAATCTCACTCTAATCTGCACACAATCACACTCTAATCTGCACACAATCTCACTCTAATCTGCACACAATCACACTCTAATCTGCACTCAATCTCACTCTAATCTGCACACAATCACACTCTAATCTAGACACAATCTCACTCTAATCTGCACACAATCTCACTCTAATCTGCACACAATCACACTCTAATCTGCACACAATCTCACTCTAATCCGCACACATTCTCACTCTAATCTGCACACAATCACACTCTAATCTAGACACAATCTGCACACAATCTCACTCTAATCTGCACACAATCTCACTCTAATCTGCACACAATCTCACTCTAATCTGCACACAATCTCACTCGAATCTGCACACAATCTCACTCTAATCTGCACACAATCTCACTCTAATCTAGACACAATCTCACTCTAATCTGCACACAATCTCACTCTAATCTGCACACAATCTCACTCTAATCTGCACACAATCTCACTCTAATCTAGACACAATCTCACTCTAATCTGCACACAATCTCACTCTAATCTGCACACAATCTCACTCTAATCTGCACACAATCTCACTCTAATCTGCACACAATCTCACTCTAATCTGCACACAATCGCACTCTAATCTAGACACAATCTCACTCTAATCTGCACACAATCTCACTCTAATCTGCACACAATCTCACTCTAATCTGCACACAATCTCACTCTAATCTGCACACAATCTCACAAGTAGGGTCAATATACGAAAAAAAACTCACCTAACCCCACAAAAATTGATACAAAAGGTTTTTCAATGGATTCTGGTACCATTGGGCATGCTAAATAACATACTAAAAATCTAGTAACATCTGACTTCCGGAAAGGGGTCATTTTCAAGATGGCGTCCAAGATGGCTGCCGGGAGCTGAAAATGGCCATATCTCAATTATTATTCAAACTAGAAAGGTGGTTTTGGTGTCTAACCCTAGGTTTTAGGGCCCAAGGAATCCAATTGAATCAATAAAATTACCATCAGTTAATTATTTCTTGACAAGTCCAAGATGGCATCCCAAGGTGACATCCTGATCCACTAAAATGGCTCTGTCGAATAGTAGTCAACCTAGAGAGATTTTTTTCAGTGTGTATACCTAGGTTTAAGGCACCCAGGAAATCATCAAAATTACTTAAATAAGCACAAAGTAATCAGGTAATCCAGTAAGCCAGGTTTACCAGCCCATTAGGCATTTGTTGTCTTATACAGTTCGTCGCTATTCATCGTCATCCTCCGACTCCCCTGGAAGAAACTTGTTAAGTGGATTGTCACATTCTTCAAGTTGGCACGGTCCACAGGCAGTAGTACAGGGTAGTCCATATCGTCTACAAGAGCAGCGGAGTGTCTTGCAGGCAGTGGAGCAGTTACAATGAATGACCTTCAAGAGACTGTCTGGAGCAGCGTTCAAACTGATTATCCTGCAGGCTCCACCCCCATTTCATGGCATCCATACCCTCTTCTTTTCCCATCCACACCATGATCTGGTAGTGCGCTCTACGACAGTGAAGTTTGGTAGCAGATTCAGTTGGGGGCAGACGTTCGGGTGTTACAAAAGACGAAGCAGAGACAACCTTCTTGCTGAAGGTGTTATATCGCATTGTTGCAAGGGAATCTTTGCACTTGCCACCAAAGAGGATAGCCATTACTCGGCATCCAAGGTCATCGATCACCTCTGTGGTCTGGTTTGGGATGGTGAATGTGTTGGCACAAGACTGAAGGACAGGGTCTCCTTTTACAAGCTTCTGGAAAGCAGTCTTTTTGCCAACACCAAAAATCCGAGAAGTTGTGTCACAACCAGTCATGGCATGGATGAATATCAACTGAGAACACATGTCATGTCCGAGGATTTCTTTGAGACGGTTGATGTCATACACTTTAAAACTGCCATCAGCTTTGGACTTGTCTGATCTGAAATAAAGGCTCTTACTGTCTCCCTGTGCATAGTAAAGGAGTAAGACAAGGAGATCAGTATCTTCTCCAATCAGTGTAGTGGTGTGTAGAAGAGATGCCTCCACTGCAGCCTTTACTATATCTACGTCAGCATCTCCAGGTGCATTGACCACAGTGCAATACCTTTCTCTCAGTTCATCACTTATCATCCCGATCAGTCTCTGTTTATTGATATCTCTTGAGAGGACCTCCTCCTTCTTGCCTGAGAACTTTGTCTCAGCAGTGAAGCTGACAATGGGATGAATATTGTGTCCTCTTCTCTGATGCATGTTGTCTTTAATGGACGGCCCTTCCTCATAGCCATCAAAGACAATGGTCGTAGCTGAACCATAATGCTGGATGGTGAAGTCAGCATACGCTACCTCTAGAATGTCCTTAAGTCCTGTGCCCTCCATCAGTGTACCAATCGCTCCAAGCAAATTCGTAAACACAAGACCAGAAAGGAACTCCAATGTTGACAGAATGCACGTTGACAATGACAGAATATCTCTCTAGGTTGACTACTATTCGACAGAGCCATTTTAGTGGATCAGGATGTCACCTTGGGATGCCATCTTGGACTTGTCAATAAATAATTAACTGATGGTAATTTTATTGATTCAATTGGATTCCTTTGGCCCTAAAACCTAGGGTTAGACACCAAAACCACCTTTCTAGGTTGAATAATAATTGAGATATGGCCATTTTAAGCTCCCGGCAGCCATCTTGGACGCCATCTTGAAAATGACCCCTTTCCGGAAGTCAGATGTTACTAGATTTTTAGTATGTTATTTAGCATGCCCAATGGTACCAGAATCCATTGAAAAACCTTTTGTATCAATTGTTTTGGGGTTCAACCATATATTGACCCCTCTACACTCTAATCTGCACACAATCTCACTCTAATATGCACACAATCTCACTCTAATCTGCACACGACAGAGCTGTTAGCTCTTTGTTAGCTCTTTCACGAGCCTCGATTCAGTATACAAAAAAAACAAAAAACAAAAAACAATCTCTCTAATCTGCACACAATCTCACTCTAATCTGCACACAATCTCACTCCAATCTGCACACAATCTCACTCCAATCTGCACACAATCTCACTCTAATCTGCACACAATCTCACTCTAATCTGCACACAATCTCACTCTAATCTGCACACAATCTCACTCTAATCTGCACACAATCTCACTCTAATCTGCACACAATCTCACTCTAATCTGCACACAATCTCACTCTAATCTGCACACAATCACACTCTAATCTGCACACAATCTCACTCTAATCTGCACACAATCTCACTCTAATCTGCACACAATCTCACTCTAATCTGCACACAATCTCACTCTAATCTGCACACAATCTCACTCTAATCTGCACACAATCTCACTCTAATCTGCACACAATCACACTCTAATCTGCACACAATCTCACTCTAATCTGCACACAATCTCACTCTAATCTGCACACAATCACACTCTAATCTAGACACAATCTGCACACAATCTCACTCTAATCTGCACACAATCTCACTCTAATCTGCACACAATCTCACTCTAATCTGCACACAATCTCACTCTAATCTGCACACAATCTCACTCTAATCTGCACACAATCTCACTCTAATCTGCACACAATCTCACTCTAATCTGCACACAATCACACTCTAATCTGCACACAATCTCACTCGAATCTGCACACAATCTCACTCGAATCTGCACACAATCTCACTCTAATCTGCACACAATCTCACTCTAATCTGCACACAATCACACTCTAATCTGCACACAATCTCACTCTAATCTGCACACAATCTCACTCTAATCTGCACACAATCACACTCTAATCTGCACACAATCTCACTCTAATCTGCACACAATCACACTCTAATCTGCACACAATCTCACTCTAATCTGCACACAATCACACTCTAATCTAGACACAATCTCACTCTAATCTGCACACAATGTCACTCTATTCTGCACACAATCACACTCTAATCTGCACACAATCTCATTCTAATCCGCACACATTCTCACTCTAATCTGCACACAATCACACTCTAATCTAGACACAATCTGCACACAATCTCACTCTAATCTGCACACAATCTCACTCTAATCTGCACACAATCTCACTCTAATCTGCACACAATCTCACTCGAATCTGCACACAATCTCACTCTAATCTGCACACAATCTCACTCTAATCTAGACACAATCTCACTCTAATCTGCACACAATCTCACTCTAATCTGCACACAATCTCACTCTAATCTGCACACAATCTCACTCTAATCTAGACACAATCTCACTCTAATCTGCACACAATCTCACTCTAATCTGCACACAATCTCACTCTAATCTGCACACAATCTCACTCTAATCTGCACACAATCTCACTCTAATCTGCACACAATCTCACTCTAATCTAGACACAATCTCACTCTAATCTGCACACAATCTCACTCTAATCTGCACACAATCTCACTCTAATCTGCACACAATCTCACTCTAATCTGCACACAATCTCACAAGTAGGGTCAATATACGAAAAAAAACTCACCTAACCCCACAAAAATTGATACAAAAGGTTTTTCAATGGATTCTGGTACCATTGGGCATGCTAAATAACATACTAAAAATCTAGTAACATCTGACTTCCGGAAAGGGGTCATTTTCAAGATGGCGTCCAAGATGGCTGCCGGGAGCTGAAAATGGCCATATCTCAATTATTATTCAAACTAGAAAGGTGGTTTTGGTGTCTAACCCTAGGTTTTAGGGCCCAAGGAATCCAATTGAATCAATAAAATTACCATCAGTTAATTATTTCTTGACAAGTCCAAGATGGCATCCCAAGGTGACATCCTGATCCACTAAAATGGCTCTGTCGAATAGTAGTCAACCTAGAGAGATTTTTTTCAGTGTGTATACCTAGGTTTAAGGCACCCAGGAAATCATCAAAATTACTTAAATAAGCACAAAGTAATCAGGTAATCCAGTAAGCCAGGTTTACCAGCCCATTAGGCATTTGTTGTCTTATACAGTTCGTCGCTATTCATCGTCATCCTCCGACTCCCCTGGAAGAAACTTGTTAAGTGGATTGTCACATTCTTCAAGTTGGCACGGTCCACAGGCAGTAGTACAGGGTAGTCCATATCGTCTACAAGAGCAGCGGAGTGTCTTGCAGGCAGTGGAGCAGTTACAATGAATGACCTTCAAGAGACTGTCTGGAGCAGCGTTCAAACTGATTATCCTGCAGGCTCCACCCCCATTTCATGGCATCCATACCCTCTTCTTTTCCCATCCACACCATGATCTGGTAGTGCGCTCTACGACAGTGAAGTTTGGTAGCAGATTCAGTTGGGGGCAGACGTTCGGGTGTTACAAAAGACGAAGCAGAGACAACCTTCTTGCTGAAGATGTTATATCGCATTGTTGCAAGGGAATCTTTGCACTTGCCACCAAAGAGGATAGCCATTACTCGGCATCCAAGGTCATCGATCACCTCTGTGGTCTGGTTTGGGATGGTGAATGTGTTGGCACAAGACTGAAGGACAGGGTCTCCTTTTACAAGCTTCTGGAAAGCAGTCTTTTTGCCAACACCAAAAATCCGAGAAGTTGTGTCACAACCAGTCATGGCATGGATGAATATCAACTGAGAACACATGTCATGTCCGAGGATTTCTTTAAGACGGTTGATGTCATACACTTTAAAACTGCCATCAGCTTTGGACTTGTCTGATCTGAAATAAAGGCTCTTACTGTCTCCCTGTGCATAGTAAAGGAGTAAGACAAGGAGATCAGTATCTTCTCCAATCAGTGTAGTGGTGTGTAGAAGAGATGCCTCCACTGCAGCCTTTACTATATCTACGTCAGCATCTCCAGGTGCATTGACCACAGTGCAATACCTTTCTCTCAGTTCATCACTTATCATCCCGATCAGTCTCTGTTTATTGATATCTCTTGAGAGGACCTCCTCCTTCTTGCCTGAGAACTTTGTCTCAGCAGTGAAGCTGACAATGGGATGAATATTGTGTCCTCTTCTCTGATGCATGTTGTCTTTAATGGACGGCCCTTCCTCATAGCCATCAAAGACAATGGTCGTAGCTGAACCATAATGCTGGATGGTGAAGTCAGCATACGCTACCTCTAGAATGTCCTTAAGTCCTGTGCCCTCCATCAGTGTACCAATCGCTCCAAGCAAATTCGTAAACACAAGACCAGAAAGGAACTCCAATGTTGACAGAATGCACGTTGACAATGACAGAATATCTCTCTAGGTTGACTACTATTCGACAGAGCCATTTTAGTGGATCAGGATGTCACCTTGGGATGCCATCTTGGACTTGTCAATAAATAATTAACTGATGGTAATTTTATTGATTCAATTGGATTCCTTTGGCCCTAAAACCTAGGGTTAGACACCAAAACCACCTTTCTAGGTTGAATAATAATTGAGATATGGCCATTTTAAGCTCCCGGCGGCCATCTTGGACGCCATCTTGAAAATGACCCCTTTCCGGAAGTCAGATGTTACTAGATTTTTAGTATGTTATTTAGCATGGCCAATGGTACCAGAATCCATTGAAAAACCTTTTGTATCAATTGTTTTGGGGTTCAACCATATATTGACCCCTCTACACTCTAATCTGCACACAATCTCACTCTAATATGCACACAATCTCACTCTAATCTGCACACGACAGAGCTGTTAGCTCTTTGTTAGCTCTTTCACGAGCCTCGATTCAGTATACAAAAAAAACAAAAAACAAAAAACAATCTCTCTAATCTGCACACAATCTCACTCTAATCTGCACACAATCTCACTCCAATCTGCACACAATCTCACTCTAATCTGCACACAATCTCACTCTAATCTGCACACAATCTCACTCTAATCTGCACACAATCTCACTCTAATCTGCACACAATCTCACTCTAATCTGCACACAATCTCACTCTAATCTAGACACAATCTCACTCTAATCTGCACACAATCTCACTCTAATCTGCACACAATCACACTCTAATCTGCACCCAATCTCACTCTAATCTGCACACAATCTCACTCTAATCTGCACACAATCTCACTCTAATCTGCACACAATCTCACTCTAATCTGCACACAATCTCACTCTAATCTGCACACAATCACACTCTAATCTGCACACAATCTCACTCTAATCTGCACACAATCTCACTCTAATCTGCACACAATCACACTCTAATCTAGACACAATCTGCACACAATCTCACTCTAATCTGCACACAATCTCACTCTAATCTGCACACAATCTCACTCTAATCTGCACACAATCTCACTCTAATCTGCACACAATCTCACTCTAATCTGCACACAATCTCACTCTAATCTGCACACAATCTCACTCTAATCTGCACACAATCTCACTCTAATCTGCACACAATCACACTCTAATCTGCACACAATCTCACTCGAATCTGCACACAATCTCACTCGAATCTGCACACAATCTCACTCTAATCTGCACACAATCTCACTCTAATCTGCACACAATCACACTCTAATCTGCACACAATCTCACTCTAATCTGCACACAATCTCACTCTAATCTGCACACAATCACACTCTAATCTGCACACAATCTCACTCTAATCTGCACACAATCACACTCTAATCTGCACACAATCTCACTCTAATCTGCACACAATCACACTCTAATCTAGACACAATCTCACTCTAATCTGCACACAATCTCACTCTAATCTGCACACAATCACACTCTAATCTGCACACAATCTCACTCTAATCCGCACACATTCTCACTCTAATCTGCACACAATCACACTCTAATCTAGACACAATCTGCACACAATCTCACTCTAATCTGCACACAATCTCACTCTAATCTGCACACAATCTCACTCTAATCTGCACACAATCTCACTCGAATCTGCACACAATCTCACTCTAATCTGCACACAATCTCACTCTAATCTGCACACAATCTCACTCTAATCTGCACACAATCTCACTCTAATCTGCACACAATCACACTCTAATCTGCACACAATCTCACTCTAATCTGCACACAATCTCACTCTAATCTGCACACAATCTCACTCTAATCTGCACACAATCTCACTCTAATCTGCACACAATCTCACTCTAATCTGCACACAATCTCACTCTAATCTGCACACAATCTCACTCTAATCTGCACACAATCACACTCTAATCTGCACCCAATCTCACTCTAATCTGCACACAATCTCACTCTAATCTGCACACAATCTCACTCTAATCTGCACACAATCTCACTCTAATCTGCACACAATCTCACTCTAATCTGCACACAATCACACTCTAATCTGCACACAATCTCACTCTAATCTGCACACAATCTCACTCTAATCTGCACACAATCACACTCTAATCTAGACACAATCTGCACACAATCTCACTCTAATCTGCACACAATCTCACTCTAATCTGCACACAATCTCACTCTAATCTGCACACAATCTCACTCTAATCTGCACACAATCTCACTCTAATCTGCACACAATCTCACTCTAATCTGCACACAATCTCACTCTAATCTGCACACAATCTCACTCTAATCTGCACACAATCTCACTCTAATCTGCACACAATCTCACTCTAATCTGCACACAATCACACTCTAATCTGCACACAATCTCACTCTAATCTGCACACAATCACACTCTAATCTGCACTCAATCTCACTCTAATCTGCACACAATCACACTCTAATCTAGACACAATCTCACTCTAATCTGCACACAATCTCACTCTAATCTGCACACAATCACACTCTAATCTGCACACAATCTCACTCTAATCCGCACACATTCTCACTCTAATCTGCACACAATCACACTCTAATCTAGACACAATCTGCACACAATCTCACTCTAATCTGCACACAATCTCACTCTAATCTGCACACAATCTCACTCTAATCTGCACACAATCTCACTCGAATCTGCACACAATCTCACTCTAATCTGCACACAATCTCACTCTAATCTAGACACAATCTCACTCTAATCTGCACACAATCTCACTCTAATCTGCACACAATCTCACTCTAATCTGCACACAATCTCACTCTAATCTAGACACAATCTCACTCTAATCTGCACACAATCTCACTCTAATCTGCACACAATCTCACTCTAATCTGCACACAATCTCACTCTAATCTGCACACAATCTCACTCTAATCTGCACACAATCGCACTCTAATCTAGACACAATCTCACTCTAATCTGCACACAATCTCACTCTAATCTGCACACAATCTCACTCTAATCTGCACACAATCTCACTCTAATCTGCACACAATCTCACAAGTAGGGTCAATATACGAAAAAAAACTCACCTAACCCCACAAAAATTGATACAAAAGGTTTTTCAATGGATTCTGGTACCATTGGGCATGCTAAATAACATACTAAAAATCTAGTAACATCTGACTTCCGGAAAGGGGTCATTTTCAAGATGGCGTCCAAGATGGCTGCCGGGAGCTGAAAATGGCCATATCTCAATTATTATTCAAACTAGAAAGGTGGTTTTGGTGTCTAACCCTAGGTTTTAGGGCCCAAGGAATCCAATTGAATCAATAAAATTACCATCAGTTAATTATTTCTTGACAAGTCCAAGATGGCATCCCAAGGTGACATCCTGATCCACTAAAATGGCTCTGTCGAATAGTAGTCAACCTAGAGAGATTTTTTTCAGTGTGTATACCTAGGTTTAAGGCACCCAGGAAATCATCAAAATTACTTAAATAAGCACAAAGTAATCAGGTAATCCAGTAAGCCAGGTTTACCAGCCCATTAGGCATTTGTTGTCTTATACAGTTCGTCGCTATTCATCGTCATCCTCCGACTCCCCTGGAAGAAACTTGTTAAGTGGATTGTCACATTCTTCAAGTTGGCACGGTCCACAGGCAGTAGTACAGGGTAGTCCATATCGTCTACAAGAGCAGCGGAGTGTCTTGCAGGCAGTGGAGCAGTTACAATGAATGACCTTCAAGAGACTGTCTGGAGCAGCGTTCAAACTGATTATCCTGCAGGCTCCACCCCCATTTCATGGCATCCATACCCTCTTCTTTTCCCATCCACACCATGATCTGGTAGTGCGCTCTACGACAGTGAAGTTTGGTAGCAGATTCAGTTGGGGGCAGACGTTCGGGTGTTACAAAAGACGAAGCAGAGACAACCTTCTTGCTGAAGGTGTTATATCGCATTGTTGCAAGGGAATCTTTGCACTTGCCACCAAAGAGGATAGCCATTACTCGGCATCCAAGGTCATCGATCACCTCTGTGGTCTGGTTTGGGATGGTGAATGTGTTGGCACAAGACTGAAGGACAGGGTCTCCTTTTACAAGCTTCTGGAAAGCAGTCTTTTTGCCAACACCAAAAATCCGAGAAGTTGTGTCACAACCAGTCATGGCATGGATGAATATCAACTGAGAACACATGTCATGTCCGAGGATTTCTTTGAGACGGTTGATGTCATACACTTTAAAACTGCCATCAGCTTTGGACTTGTCTGATCTGAAATAAAGGCTCTTACTGTCTCCCTGTGCATAGTAAAGGAGTAAGACAAGGAGATCAGTATCTTCTCCAATCAGTGTAGTGGTGTGTAGAAGAGATGCCTCCACTGCAGCCTTTACTATATCTACGTCAGCATCTCCAGGTGCATTGACCACAGTGCAATACCTTTCTCTCAGTTCATCACTTATCATCCCGATCAGTCTCTGTTTATTGATATCTCTTGAGAGGACCTCCTCCTTCTTGCCTGAGAACTTTGTCTCAGCAGTGAAGCTGACAATGGGATGAATATTGTGTCCTCTTCTCTGATGCATGTTGTCTTTAATGGACGGCCCTTCCTCATAGCCATCAAAGACAATGGTCGTAGCTGAACCATAATGCTGGATGGTGAAGTCAGCATACGCTACCTCTAGAATGTCCTTAAGTCCTGTGCCCTCCATCAGTGTACCAATCGCTCCAAGCAAATTCGTAAACACAAGACCAGAAAGGAACTCCAATGTTGACAGAATGCACGTTGACAATGACAGAATATCTCTCTAGGTTGACTACTATTCGACAGAGCCATTTTAGTGGATCAGGATGTCACCTTGGGATGCCATCTTGGACTTGTCAATAAATAATTAACTGATGGTAATTTTATTGATTCAATTGGATTCCTTTGGCCCTAAAACCTAGGGTTAGACACCAAAACCACCTTTCTAGGTTGAATAATAATTGAGATATGGCCATTTTAAGCTCCCGGCAGCCATCTTGGACGCCATCTTGAAAATGACCCCTTTCCGGAAGTCAGATGTTACTAGATTTTTAGTATGTTATTTAGCATGCCCAATGGTACCAGAATCCATTGAAAAACCTTTTGTATCAATTGTTTTGGGGTTCAACCATATATTGACCCCTCTACACTCTAATCTGCACACAATCTCACTCTAATATGCACACAATCTCACTCTAATCTGCACACGACAGAGCTGTTAGCTCTTTGTTAGCTCTTTCACGAGCCTCGATTCAGTATACAAAAAAAACAAAAAACAAAAAACAATCTCTCTAATCTGCACACAATCTCACTCTAATCTGCACACAATCTCACTCCAATCTGCACACAATCTCACTCTAATCTGCACACAATCTCACTCTAATCTGCACACAATCTCACTCTAATCTGCACACAATCTCACTCTAATCTGCACACAATCTCACTCTAATCTGCACACAATCTCACTCTAATCTGCACACAATCTCACTCTAATCTGCACACAATCTCACTCTAATCTGCACACAATCACACTCTAATCTGCACACAATCTCACTCTAATCTGCACACAATCTCACTCTAATCTGCACACAATCTCACTCTAATCTGCACACAATCTCACTCTAATCTGCACACAATCTCACTCTAATCTGCACACAATCACACTCTAATCTGCACACAATCTCACTCTAATCTGCACACAATCTCACTCTAATCTGCACACAATCACACTCTAATCTAGACACAATCTGCACACAATCTCACTCTAATCTGCACACAATCTCACTCTAATCTGCACACAATCTCACTCTAATCTGCACACAATCTCACTCTAATCTGCACACAATCTCACTCTAATCTGCACACAATCTCACTCTAATCTGCACACAATCTCACTCTAATCTGCACACAATCACACTCTAATCTGCACACAATCTCACTCGAATCTGCACACAATCTCACTCGAATCTGCACACAATCTCACTCTAATCTGCACACAATCTCACTCTAATCTGCACACAATCACACTCTAATCTGCACACAATCTCACTCTAATCTGCACACAATCTCACTCTAATCTGCACACAATCACACTCTAATCTGCACACAATCTCACTCTAATCTGCACACAATCACACTCTAATCTGCACACAATCTCACTCTAATCTGCACACAATCACACTCTAATCTAGACACAATCTCACTCTAATCTGCACACAATGTCACTCTATTCTGCACACAATCACACTCTAATCTGCACACAATCTCATTCTAATCCGCACACATTCTCACTCTAATCTGCACACAATCACACTCTAATCTAGACACAATCTGCACACAATCTCACTCTAATCTGCACACAATCTCACTCTAATCTGCACACAATCTCACTCTAATCTGCACACAATCTCACTCGAATCTGCACACAATCTCACTCTAATCTGCACACAATCTCACTCTAATCTAGACACAATCTCACTCTAATCTGCACACAATCTCACTCTAATCTGCACACAATCTCACTCTAATCTGCACACAATCTCACTCTAATCTAGACACAATCTCGCTCTAATCTGCACACAATCTCACTCTAATCTGCACACAATCTCACTCTAATCTGCACACAATCTCACTCTAATCTGCACACAATCTCACTCTAATCTGCACACAATCTCACTCTAATCTAGACACAATCTCACTCTAATCTGCACACAATCTCACTCTAATCTGCACACAATCTCACTCTAATCTGCACACAATCTCACTCTAATCTGCACACAATCTCAGAAGTAGGGTCAATATACGAAAAAAAACTCACCTAACCCCACAAAAATTGATACAAAAGGTTTTTCAATGGATTCTGGTACCATTGGGCATGCTAAATAACATACTAAAAATCTAGTAACATCTGACTTCCGGAAAGGGGTCATTTTCAAGATGGCGTCCAAGATGGCTGCCGGGAGCTGAAAATGGCCATATCTCAATTATTATTCAAACTAGAAAGGTGGTTTTGGTGTCTAACCCTAGGTTTTAGGGCCCAAGGAATCCAATTGAATCAATAAAATTACCATCAGTTAATTATTTCTTGACAAGTCCAAGATGGCATCCCAAGGTGACATCCTGATCCACTAAAATGGCTCTGTCGAATAGTAGTCAACCTAGAGAGATTTTTTTCAGTGTGTATACCTAGGTTTAAGGCACCCAGGAAATCATCAAAATTACTTAAATAAGCACAAAGTAATCAGGTAATCCAGTAAGCCAGGTTTACCAGCCCATTAGGCATTTGTTGTCTTATACAGTTCGTCGCTATTCATCGTCATCCTCCGACTCCCCTGGAAGAAACTTGTTAAGTGGATTGTCACATTCTTCAAGTTGGCACGGTCCACAGGCAGTAGTACAGGGTAGTCCATATCGTCTACAAGAGCAGCGGAGTGTCTTGCAGGCAGTGGAGCAGTTACAATGAATGACCTTCAAGAGACTGTCTGGAGCAGCGTTCAAACTGATTATCCTGCAGGCTCCACCCCCATTTCATGGCATCCATACCCTCTTCTTTTCCCATCCACACCATGATCTGGTAGTGCGCTCTACGACAGTGAAGTTTGGTAGCAGATTCAGTTGGGGGCAGACGTTCGGGTGTTACAAAAGACGAAGCAGAGACAACCTTCTTGCTGAAGATGTTATATCGCATTGTTGCAAGGGAATCTTTGCACTTGCCACCAAAGAGGATAGCCATTACTCGGCATCCAAGGTCATCGATCACCTCTGTGGTCTGGTTTGGGATGGTGAATGTGTTGGCACAAGACTGAAGGACAGGGTCTCCTTTTACAAGCTTCTGGAAAGCAGTCTTTTTGCCAACACCAAAAATCCGAGAAGTTGTGTCACAACCAGTCATGGCATGGATGAATATCAACTGAGAACACATGTCATGTCCGAGGATTTCTTTAAGACGGTTGATGTCATACACTTTAAAACTGCCATCAGCTTTGGACTTGTCTGATCTGAAATAAAGGCTCTTACTGTCTCCCTGTGCATAGTAAAGGAGTAAGACAAGGAGATCAGTATCTTCTCCAATCAGTGTAGTGGTGTGTAGAAGAGATGCCTCCACTGCAGCCTTTACTATATCTACGTCAGCATCTCCAGGTGCATTGACCACAGTGCAATACCTTTCTCTCAGTTCATCACTTATCATCCCGATCAGTCTCTGTTTATTGATATCTCTTGAGAGGACCTCCTCCTTCTTGCCTGAGAACTTTGTCTCAGCAGTGAAGCTGACAATGGGATGAATATTGTGTCCTCTTCTCTGATGCATGTTGTCTTTAATGGACGGCCCTTCCTCATAGCCATCAAAGACAATGGTCGTAGCTGAACCATAATGCTGGATGGTGAAGTCAGCATACGCTACCTCTAGAATGTCCTTAAGTCCTGTGCCCTCCATCAGTGTACCAATCGCTCCAAGCAAATTCGTAAACACAAGACCAGAAAGGAACTCCAATGTTGACAGAATGCACGTTGACAATGACAGAATATCTCTCTAGGTTGACTACTATTCGACAGAGCCATTTTAGTGGATCAGGATGTCACCTTGGGATGCCATCTTGGACTTGTCAATAAATAATTAACTGATGGTAATTTTATTGATTCAATTGGATTCCTTTGGCCCTAAAACCTAGGGTTAGACACCAAAACCACCTTTCTAGGTTGAATAATAATTGAGATATGGCCATTTTAAGCTCCCGGCGGCCATCTTGGACGCCATCTTGAAAATGACCCCTTTCCGGAAGTCAGATGTTACTAGATTTTTAGTATGTTATTTAGCATGGCCAATGGTACCAGAATCCATTGAAAAACCTTTTGTATCAATTGTTTTGGGGTTCAACCATATATTGACCCCTCTACACTCTAATCTGCACACAATCTCACTCTAATATGCACACAATCTCACTCTAATCTGCACACGACAGAGCTGTTAGCTCTTTGTTAGCTCTTTCACGAGCCTCGATTCAGTATACAAAAAAAACAAAAAACAAAAAACAATCTCTCTAATCTGCACACAATCTCACTCTAATCTGCACACAATCTCACTCCAATCTGCACACAATCTCACTCTAATCTGCACACAATCTCACTCTAATCTGCACACAATCTCACTCTAATCTGCACACAATCTCACTCTAATCTGCACACAATCTCACTCTAATCTGCACACAATCTCACTCTAATCTAGACACAATCTCACTCTAATCTGCACACAATCTCACTCTAATCTGCACACAATCACACTCTAATCTGCACCCAATCTCACTCTAATCTGCACACAATCTCACTCTAATCTGCACACAATCTCACTCTAATCTGCACACAATCTCACTCTAATCTGCACACAATCTCACTCTAATCTGCACACAATCACACTCTAATCTGCACACAATCTCACTCTAATCTGCACACAATCTCACTCTAATCTGCACACAATCACACTCTAATCTAGACACAATCTGCACACAATCTCACTCTAATCTGCACACAATCTCACTCTAATCTGCACACAATCTCACTCTAATCTGCACACAATCTCACTCTAATCTGCACACAATCTCACTCTAATCTGCACACAATCTCACTCTAATCTGCACACAATCTCACTCTAATCTGCACACAATCTCACTCTAATCTGCACACAATCACACTCTAATCTGCACACAATCTCACTCGAATCTGCACACAATCTCACTCGAATCTGCACACAATCTCACTCTAATCTGCACACAATCTCACTCTAATCTGCACACAATCACACTCTAATCTGCACACAATCTCACTCTAATCTGCACACAATCTCACTCTAATCTGCACACAATCACACTCTAATCTGCACACAATCTCACTCTAATCTGCACACAATCACACTCTAATCTGCACACAATCTCACTCTAATCTGCACACAATCACACTCTAATCTAGACACAATCTCACTCTAATCTGCACACAATCTCACTCTAATCTGCACACAATCACACTCTAATCTGCACACAATCTCACTCTAATCCGCACACATTCTCACTCTAATCTGCACACAATCACACTCTAATCTAGACACAATCTGCACACAATCTCACTCTAATCTGCACACAATCTCACTCTAATCTGCACACAATCTCACTCTAATCTGCACACAATCTCACTCGAATCTGCACACAATCTCACTCTAATCTGCACACAATCTCACTCTAATCTGCACACAATCTCACTCTAATCTGCACACAATCTCACTCTAATCTGCACACAATCACACTCTAATCTGCACACAATCTCACTCTCATCTTCACACAATCTCTCTAATCTGCACACAATCTCACTCTAATCTGCACACAATCTCACTCTAATCTGCACACAATCTCACTCTAATCTGCACACAATCTCACTCTAATCTGCACACAATCTCACTCTAATCTGCACACAATCTCACTCTAATCTGCACACAATCTCACTCTAATCTGCACACAATCTCACTCTAATCTGCACACAATCACACTCTAATCTAGACACAATCTCACTCTAATCTGCACACAATCTCACTCTAATCTGCACACAATCACACTCTAATCTGCACACAATCTCACTCTAATCCGCACACAATCTCACTCTAATCTGCACACAATCACACTCTAATCTAGACACAATCTGCACACAATCTCACTCTAATCTGCACACAATCTCACTCTAATCTGCACACAATCTCACTCTAATCTGCACACAATCTCACTCGAATCTGCACACAATCTCACTCTAATCTGCACACAATCTCACTCTAATTTGCACACAATCACACTCTAATCTGCACACAATCACACTCTAATCTGCACACAATCTCACTCTAATCTGCACACAATCTCACTCTAATCTGCACACAATCACACTCTAATCTGCACACAATCTCACTCTAATCTTCACACAATCTCTCTAATCTGCACACAATCTCACTCTAATCTGCACACAATCTCACTCTAATCTGCACACAATCTCACTATAATCTGCACACAATCTCACTCTAATCTGCACACAATCTCACTCTAATCTGCACACAATCTCACTCTAATCTGCACACAATCTCACTCTAATCTGCACACAATCTCACTCTAATCTGCACACAATCTCACTCTAATCTGCACACAGTCTCACTCTAATCTGCACACAGTCTCACTCTAATCTGCACACAGTCTCACTCTAATCTGCACACAGTCTCACTCTAATCTGCACACAGTCTCACTCTAATCTGCACACAGTCTCACTCTAATCTGCACACAGTCTCACTCTAATCTGCACACAGTCTCACTCTAATCTGCACACAGTTTTAGCTTTATCCAATTATTTTTGTGTAGAGATAAGGATATCCTGTAAAACCTTTACATAATCTTTCTCTTTAACCCATTTGAGTTTTCCATAAGGTATGGCTTGAGACATAGCCCATTGTTACGGCCTGAAGCACACGTAGCCAAGCCTTCAAACACACTGTCTTTATTTATGGATTATTACACGAAAATCTCTTCCTACACATAAAACCAAGAAGGGAGAAAATAGGGAAAAACCCAAATAGGCCGGTCCAAGAGTAGGCCGGTCCAAGAGTAGGCAGGTCCAAGAGTAGGCCGGTCCAAGAGTAGGCCGGTCCATGAGTAGGCCGGTCCAAGAGTAGGCCGGTCCAAGAGTAGGCAGGTCAAAGAGTAGGCCGGTCCAAGAGTAGGCCGGTCCAAGAGTAGGCCGGTCCCAGAGTAGGCCAGTCCCAGAGTAGGCCGGTCCAAGAGTAGGCAGGTCCAAGAGTAGGCAGGTCCAAGAGTAGGCCGGTACAAGAGTAGGCCGGTCCAAAAGTAGGCCGGTCCAAGAATAGGCCGGTCCAAGAGTAGGCCGGTCCAAGAGTAGGCCGGTCCAAGAGTAGGCCGGTCCAAGAGTAGGCAGGTCCAAGAGTAGGCAGGTCCAAGAGCAGGCCGGTCCAAGAGTAGGCCCCAAGGCAGGCCCAACAGTAGGCCCCAAGGCAGGCCCAGCTCGAGAGGGTAGGAGTAGGCAAGTCCACGAGTAGGCCCCAAGGCAGGCCCAACGGTGGGCCCCAAGGCAGGCCCAACAGGAGGCCCCAGGGCAGGCCCTATGGTAGGCCCCAAGGCAGGCCCAGCACGAGAGGGTAGGAGTAGGCAAGTCCACGATTAGTCCCCAAGGCAGGCCCAACAGTAGGCCCCAGGGCAGGCCCAGTAGTAGGCCTCACGGCAGGCGCAGCACGAGAGGGTAGGAGTCGGCAAGTCCACGAGTTTGATCAACGTCACCCTTCAGGTGGAGAGATTGCAGCTGGACACTCTACAAACCCTGAAAAAGCACTCTGCCATAAGCCTTCCTCCAAAATGGCCGCTCACTCCTCTGAATCACCTTCCTGGCCACTCCCCTGCCCCACAGCCAATCATAGGGTTTACACACATGGAAGAAACCACTTGGTCTAACTCACAGGGCGGTGTGGGAGAAGGAAGAAGAAAAAGGTCACAAACTGTAACACCCATCCATACAAAGTATAAGCATCATAATACATCAAATAAGAACTATATTTTGTCGTATCATAATTAGAAAGATATTTGTTGTTGGCTTTAGAATATCTCTTGGATCATACTTGAGATATTCCCCCACTCTAAGCCTTTTCTATCATCAAAAGCATAACTACATCACTGATTAAATGCAAAGGATGTTTTGTCATTTTTAACATCGCACTCCAAGCCAAACCAGGCGCAGTGTAATAGTGAGCGGGGTCGAATCCATAAGAATTTTTATTATGGCAGACGCTTCTAAAAGTCTCAAATACATCAGGCAATAGTAGGACATCAGTTTTAAGATACAAATCGTGATACTCTCCAAGGTTCTTTATTTTAAACTTTTTCCAAACATTTTGTGCTCGAGTATAATCTTTTTCAGTTATATGACTTTTATTTAACTCGTTGTATACATTTTATTTTGAGGGAAGTTGTGTTTCTTCAAATCTCTCAAATGAATCCATATAATCAAAAGGATATATCCCCTTTTGTGATGAGAGTTCAATCTCTTCTTGATTTGTGAAATACTCTGAAAGTCTCGGAAAGATTTTCATATTTGATACCAAGTTAGATAATGGACTTGCCATAAATTTAAATGTATCCAGAAAGTTCTGGATATTCTGGATAGGAGTTCTGGATAGGAGATATGTTCTGGATAGGATGGGAGATAGGAGACGTGTAGTTCTGAAAGTCTGTAGATAGAAAGTTCTGGATAGGAGACGTATGAATTGTTTTTGTGAATGAAATGTATTTCTGATCCATGTTAGGAATTGGTGAAATGACTCCAGATGTCTTTGAAAGTTCATTTATAAATAGATGTGTATCATAATGTGCGTTGTTGTGAAGAAAGACTGGGATGAAAGAGGGGAGTTCGTAATTAATATTACAACTTTGATGAGCTGACCCTCTATATTTAACTGTAAGATGACAACGGTCTCAAACCTTTAATCCTTTTTCAGTTTTCTCATCACAAACATGACATACAGCCCTTGGTTGTCTAAACTTATTTTTCTCTTCTTTTGTTAAGCACATGGGTTTATCGGGTTCTCTCATTATCTTGGTTAATCCAACACAGTCTTTCTCCAGTCGTTTTACAAACTCACGAGAGGCATCTTCTCCTCTATAAAGTTCTAACTTGTTGTATTTATCACCTACGGATGATTTGATATAATAACAGAAACCACAAGGAGTATGTTTTTGATATTTATTTGTGTATGATTTTTTTGGATTTGGAGAATAAGCATCCATCTTTTCAAGGATACTTTCAAAGTCAGCATATATTACAAACGGATGTTTTATAGATTTGTTGAAATCTTTGAATGATATACCTGGTCCTGCTTTTGCCATATTGATTACAGTTGATTTATGATTACTACAGTATTTTGAATGTTGATCTAATTGGTTCACGAGTTATCAAACAGAGTGACCACTATATTCGTCATGTTTGCGTCTGTCTGCGTGTGTGTGTGTCTGTGTGTCTGTCTGTCCGCAGCATAACTACCCGATGATATCATCCGATCTTGATGAAACTTGGGTGGGAGGTTGATATCATGATCTAGTTGTGCCCTGCGTAGCGTGGGCGTATTGCGCCCATTGTGGGCGGAGCCACGTCCGAAAAAGATGTCTTTTTAGGGGGTAATCGAGTTCAAGCTACATCTTCTCCGAGGGAGTTGGTGGGAATCTGACAGGGGTTTCGGTATTTGGTTCGGCCAATGTCATGTGTCTAGCCCCACCGAGCTCGATTTTTCATTTCGCCCCAAGGTCACAAGGTCACGAAATTTAGAAAAGTCGACTTTTGATGGTTTTATTACATTGTTTGCTTCCTGATAGGGTTAAATGTCGTACATGATCTTATATTATCACATACATCATGAAGTATAACTTTTCCAACAAATTTCAGAATCCTAGACCTTTGACCTTTGAAGGTCACAAAGGTCAATGTTTCAAAGTTGTTGGAATCGAACCGAATTTTCGGTATTATGTAGCTAACTAACCTCATAACTGATTATACATTATTTTCGATCTCATTTCAAGGTTAGTAATCTTCGTTTTGACATTTCAAGGTCACAAAGGTCAAATTTTCAAAGTTGTTGGAATCGAACCGAATTTTCGGTATTATGTAGCTAACGAACCTCATAACTGATTATACATTATTTTCTATCTCATTTCAAGTTCAGTAACCTTCGTTTTGACATTTCCAGGCCTGGCCTGTCCGGGCCTGTTTCGGTTATAGTCCGTCCTTTGTCATTGAATACCGCTCGCTCGTGAACCATCGTCGTCTCCTGACTTGTCGTTCTTTTGTTTGAAAGAAGTTGAGACATCGCTTACTTGGATATGTTTTGCATTTTTTATTGATTACTTGTGAAGTGATTAATGTTGATAAATTTTTGATGTAAGCATAATGTGATTTTTCTTTCGAAGCAAAGTAGAGAAGGTCAATATGTGTTTTATTATTTATATTATCAGAAAATTTTAATATCTGAACTTTGTTTGTATCCGTTAATCCATGTACATTAATAGCTAGATTAATCATCTTTTCAAATTTAGAAATATCTATTAATGACATTGGGAATTTTAAATCTTTAACATTTAGCATATTCTCATATTTCTTATAATGAGATACCCTCTCAGGTTTGCAACGTGGGGGATGAAGGTGAGCGAGAACAGACCATAGGAAACATTTATTATCTTTGTTTTGAATATTAACAACTGCTTTTTAAAGTTTAATTTCTCTTGGTAAATCAATATAAGAAGAAGCATGAAAAGGGTCTGATTTTAGAATGTGTATATCTAGGAAAATGATTTTACTAATACTATATCTGCTACCCACCACAGTATTATTTACATCCTGCTCCTGTTTTATAAGTTCACCATAAACACCCGATGATAAGAAATCTTGGAATGATGTGATAAAGTGAGGGTCTGTTCTCATATAAGGGGTTTCTTCAACGTCATCTTTTACCATACCCATTTTTACCCCCATATAAAACTTTAAAGTATTCATCTCAGTCAACGTATCTTTTATAAGTGTTTCAACAGCAGGTTTAACCATTTCAATCGCATCTGCTATTGATTTTGATCTGGGAGTTCCAAACTCAAAAACCCTTATCTTAATATGTCCCTTAAATGCTCCATCAGAGTTTTTATTAGAATATCCAAGCATAGTCTTATGTTTGCGTGATTGAAGGTGAGATTTAAAGCCTCCCTTTTTATTGTCCCCCGTCGCACAGCGTAGCGAAAGGGGGACTATGGCTTTCCCCTCTGTCCGTGTGTCCGTGCGTGCGTGTGTGCATGCGTGCGTACGTGTGTGCGTGCGTGCGTAAGTGAAGGACCGCATTCGAATGTGGTGTGTGGGTGCAACCCACGTCAAAATCCAAGATGGCCGCCGCCATGTATGTCTGATGCCATGTATGTCTGAACCTTGTGAGATGAATATCTTGAAAAATAAGCGAAGTACCAACTTCTAATTTGGTGTGTGGGTGTATCTCGGCACAAGGAAGAACGCTGTTGAACATTGGGTCGCCACGTCAAAATCCAAGATGGCCGCCGCCATGTATGTCTGAACCTTGTGAGTGGAATATCTTGAAAAATAAGTGAAGTACCAACTTCTAATTTGGTGTGTGGGTGTATCTCGGCATAAGGAAGAAGGCTTTTGAAAATTGGGTCGCCACGTCAAAATCCAAGATGGCCGCCACCATATATATATCTGAACCTTGTGAGCGGAATATCTTGAAAAATAAGCGAAGTACCAACTTCTAATCTGGTGTGTGGGTGTATCTAGGCATAAGAAAGAACGCTATTGAAAATTGGGTCGCCACGTCAAAATCCAAGATGGCCGCCTCCATGTATGTCTGAACCTTGTGAGCGAAATATCATATCATAGCATGTTTTCTGCGTCTTCCACTTTGTCAACTCACATCACTTCACCGACGGGGGACCTAGGCGTAACGCTTGTTGTCCTTAGAGCAGACGTCACAGTGTTTAACATTAGACACAGGAGGTAGTTTTCCCACATTTCGTCTATGCCTTTTTGTTTTCAGATGACGTGTCAAAGCACTCTTATGATATTCACGATTACAAACGTCGCAATACGTTATATTCACCATATTTATACAGTAAAAAACTTGATGAAAATCTCGTGGTAATTTATAGATACTTTTCTGCTTAAAGTAAAATTTTCTTGATGAAAATTTCGTGGTAATTTATAGATACTTTTTTGCTTAAAATAAAAAAATCAGTTCTTGGCACAGATCCAAATTAGTACGGCTCCTTGGAGGAGACTGTTTAAGGCTTTGGACCTTATTTTTGAATTTGTATTTTGGAGGAGACTGTTTGACCCTCTAACTTTTTTCCTTAATAAATACAATGTTTCAAAACACAAAAGACAAATTTCAATCAATTTCCTCATTTAAAAAGGATACTGAAATATATTGCACTTATGTAAAATTGAACAGAGATGATTACAATAACTTTTGGATCAAACCTATTATGAAGGATAATATGAGCTACTCAATCCACTTTAAAGGAAGAGCATTCTCTGTCTTTTGGGAAGCCATCAATTAAAGTAGTTATAACAAAAGTTTCACCTCTATTTATGGAGATCTTTAACAAACTAGAGGAGGTAATGAAAGATGTAAACGATTCAAAAAACAAAACTCTTTTTACTGAAGCTATCGAAAAGGAGGATAAAACTATTAGCTCCAAACACGGTGAAATTTCTATAATCTTTAATAAGCCTAAAGTTGTTAATATTGATGAAATGAAAGATGTTAATATAACAGGAGAAATGTCATTTTGCTCAATAGTTGTTAGGAACCATTTTAAAATTACCTTTAATATTAGAGATATAGTAGATGAAGCTGTTAATGAAAAAAAGTATATGGATATAGATGGTAATGTTTTTTTCTGCTAATTAAATATGAGTCATTATTCAAGTGAAGTCTTTGGGGAGTATGATAGTGATGATAGTATCTCTATTGGAACAGAAGACAGTTATGATAGTGAGAGTTTGTGTTCCAATGATAGCTATGAAAGTAGTTTTATAGATGATGAAGATGAGGATATCGATAAAGATGATGATTATACTACTACTACTACTACTGTATGCTAAAGATATTGATGATTTTTAGTTTAAGTAATCTTTTACTATATAAATACGATAAATCCAAACGACATACCAGATATTGAGCCTCTTGAATTCCCTGATTCTCCATATGATAAATTAGAGGATTGTCCTGCTTGTGAAAGAAGAGGATTAAATACAGAGTCAAAACCCATAAACAATGTTTATTCTGTGATTATCTTTTAATTAATGATGATAAAAAATATAAAAATAAATATAACTATTTTAAAATTACACCAAAAATGAATTACTTCACAAGATTAATTATAGAAATGAATGTTAAATATGATGATGATAATACACCATTTCTTACAAGGGAAGAGACTATTTGTATTGAGGAACTGTATAGGGGTTTAATGTTATTTGCTATTCACGATTGTCATTTTCAGGGAAATATCAACACAAGATATTATATTAATAAAATAATGAATTATCTTGAAATTAAACCTGAACTCAGGATAAAATATAGAGTTTCTAAAAAAGCTCATTAAAAAATTACATGACTTGTTTTCCAAATATATAAATGAATGATTTTTTACCCGTTTGGGGAAAGTAAGATATAATTTAACAACCAGAAAAATCTTCCAAATTCATTAAGATGTCTAATAGTTAGTTCAAGTGGATGAGTAAAAACCTGTTTGCTTTCAAAGATGCTCCTTGCCCCCAACCTTTTAGATTATGATAATTTAATAATTTTCACAAAGTCAAGTTTTCAACCCGAGTATCAACTACTATCACAAGATTTTAATGCGGGTCTTCAAAAATAAGATATAATTGGTTTATTGTCTCCCATCGCACCGGGAAGCGAAAGGGGGACTATGGTTTTCCCCTCCGTCCGTGTGTGCGTGCGTCTGTGCGTGCGTCCGTGCGGGTGTGCGTGCGAACGTGCGTGCGTGCGTAAGCGAAGGACCGAATTCTAATTTGGTGTGTGGGTGCAACCCACGTGAAAATCCAAGATGGCCACCGCCATGTATGTCTGAAAGTTGTGAGCGGAATATCTTGAAAAATAAGCGAAGTACCAACTTCTAATCTGGTGTGTGGGTGTATCTAGGCAAAAGGAAGAATGTTATTGAAAATTGGGTCACCATGTCAAAATCCAAGATGGCCACCACCATATATATGTCTGAACATTGTGAGCAAAATATCGTGAAAAATAAACGAACTACTAACGTCTAATCTGGTGTGTGCGTGTATCTACGCATAAAGAAGAACGCTATTGAAAATTCGGTCGCCACGTCAAAATCCAAGATGGCCACCGCCATGTATGTCTGAACCTTGGGAGCGGATTATCTTGAAAAATAAGCGAAGTACCAATGTCTAATCTGGTGTGTGGGTGTATCTTGGCATAAGGAAGAAAGCTATTGAAAATTGGGTCGCCACGTCAAAATCCAAGATGACCGCCACCATATATACAGTCACGTGAAAAAGTAAGTACACCCCATGTAAAGTTTTGACTTTTCAACATATTTCAACATACAGCTATTTGATCTTCATTTCAACAATATTGATAGATAAAGGTGATATAATATAACAAATATCATGAAACATTTACATTTTGTAGATCATTGTATAATTTAAATAAACATAAATGCAAATTTCGCATGTGGAAAAAGTAAGTACACCCCTACATTTATCACTACTTCAAATACCTAAAATTAGAATCAGGTGCACCAGCTCAGGTGCAAATGATTAGAACATTGTTAGAGAGGATCTTGGAGGAACCTGTCTTATTTAAACCTCAGACATTTCGTTTGGTTTGCTCTTTGTTGTTGAAGGGTATGGCGTCACCATGCCGAGATCAAAAGAGCTCTCTGAGGCCTTCAGAAAGGAGGTTATAGATGCCTACGAGTCTGGGAAGGGATTTAAAAAGATCTTCACACAATTTGAAATCAATCATTCGACTGTCCGGAAGATCATCTACAAGTGGAGAAAATTCCAAACAACTGCCAACTTGGTCAGGTCAGGCTGCCCCAGCAATTTCAGCCCAAGAGCAGACCGCAAGATGCTGAAAGAAGTCTCTCAGAACCCCAGAATGTCATCACGGGACCTACAGGTAGTTCTAGCCACTGTTGATGTCGAAGTGCTCGAGTCTACTATTAGAAAGAGGCTGCACAAATTTGATCTACATGGGAGGTGTGCCAGGAAGAAACCTTTGCTGTACAGAAAGAACATCAGGGCAAGACTAAAGTTTGCCAATGAACACCTCGGCAAAGACCAGCACTTCAGGAACAATGTGCTCTGGACAGATGAGTCATAGGTAGAGCTATTTGGCCACAGTACCAGAAGACATGTTTGGCGAAAACCAAAGACAGCATTTGACCACAAGAACCTGATATCAACTGTAAAGCATGGTGGTGGAAATATTATGGTTTGGGGCAGCTTTGCTGCATCAGGGCCTGGGCAGCTCACCATCATAGAATCCATGATGAATTCTTCATTGTACCAGAGGGTGCTTGAGGATAATGTGAGGCCATCTGTCGGAAAGTTGAAGCTCAACCGAGGGTGGACCTTGCAACATGACAATGACCCTAAACATACCAGTAAATCCACCAAGGAATGGCTGAAAAGAAAGAAATGGAGGGTTCTGGAATGGCCAAGTCAAAGCACGGATCTAAATCCCATCGAGATGTTGTGGGGGGATTTGAAACGAGCTGTGCATGCAAGAAACCCCTCAAACATCGCACAGCTGAAACAATTCTGCATGGAGGAGTGGGCAAAAATTTCTCCCAGTCGATATCAGAGACTGGTAGACAGTTATAAGAAACGCCTACTTGAGGTTGTTTCTGCCAAAGGGGGCAATACCACCAATTAGAGTCAAGGGTGTACTTACTTTTTCCACGTGCGAAATTTGCATTTATGTTTATTTAAATTATACAATGGACTACAAAATGTGAATGTTTCATGATATTTGTTATATTATATCACCTTTATCTATCAATATTGTTGAAATGAAGATCAAATAGCTGTAGGTTGAAATATGTTGAAAAAGTCAAAACTTTACATGGGGTGTACTTACTTTTTCATGTTACTGTATGTCTGAACCTTGTGAGCTAAATATCTTGAAAAATAAACGAACTACTAACTTCTAATCTGGTATGTGGGTGTATCTACGCATAAGGAAGAATGCTATTGAAAATTGGGTCGCCACGTCAAAATCAAAGATGGCCGCCTTGCGTCTTCCACTTTGTCAACTCGCATCACTTCACCAACGGGGGACCTAGGCGTAACGCTTGTTTAAACTTCAAAACAAATGAAATGATTATAACATTGAGGATATAGTACAACTATTTTGTGATACACAGAAATCAAAACCGAAACCAAAACCCATAACTTGTATTCTCAGTGATAATACGGATGATATACCTTCACCTCAAGATTTAGATAAATCAAAAAAGAACCTCGTCATCTTTGATGATTGTGTTAATGAGAGAAACCAAACAGTAATGGATAGCTACTATACAAGAGGGAGACATTGTTCTTGTAATTGTATTTATCTCTCCGAAAAGATCGACTGGACAACCCTCCCATCTACTTTCTCAACAATCCTCTCCAAGAAGTTCTGTCGCTCAAGCTTTTGGGTCTCACCATCTGCCATGATCTTTCTTGGGAAAACCACATTTCCAAGCTGGCCTCCAAAGCCAGTCGCCGACTGGGCATCCTCCGTCGTGCGAAGTCCTTCCTAGGTACACCTGAGCTCCTCACCACATACAAGGCTTTCATCTGCAGCTCAATGGAATACTGTTCTCCCCTATGGGCTGGTGCTCCTGCCTCACACCTGGCTCGGCTTCACGCTGTTGAATCCAAAGCTTTCAGAATCATTGGAATCTCCCACGATGAAGCTATCTCTGAGGGCCTTTCACTCACTCACCGCAGGCAGGTAGGTGGTCTTTCTGTCTTCTACCGACTCCTCTCCGGCCTTGCTCCCCCAGCTCTCTCTGTGCTCTGTCCCCCAAATATTCCTACAGGTCGCACAAGATCTGCCAGCCACCCTCTGATGGTTAAACTGCCGAAATCTCGGCTCTCTGCTCACCTTCACTCTTTCATTCCTCTTTTCTCCCGCCTCTGGAACAAACTCTGACACTCACTTCAATCACACTCCTCCCTCCAGGTCTTCAAAACAGCTGTTCACCACCATCTCTTATCTTCCCCCATCCAAAACCTTGATCTTTTCTACCCCCACTAATTCACCCCAGATCCACCTTGTTTGAAATTCCAACTTCTTTCCTGGAAGTCTTGGCAGTGTCCATATGTTTTATACCTCTCCCACCCCCGCCCCCTTCCCATGCCTCCCCCCCAAAGCCCTCTCCCTCCCACAGTTCTCTCGATGTCTCCATGTCTCTCGGTCCCTGCTCTCAAATGTTGTGTTTGTGTCATTCCCCCTCTCTCCCCATCTTGTCTACCGCTCCCGATGTTATTTGTTTTGTGTGTCTGTTTGTGTCTGTTTGTTTGTCTGTCTGTTTGTTTTTTCTGTGTGATTAATGTTCGCTCTTTCACGAGCCTCGATCTTGTATAAAAAAAAAAAAAAAAAAAAAAAAAATCTCAGTCAATCATACTTTCAACTCCCTCGTCGCTCAATAAGAAACAATGCCAATACTTTTAGTTTGTTCAAGTTAAATTCAATATATATAAATAATTTTTGGAGAGACAATAGTTCTACGTTATGTAGTAAAAAAGAAGAATTTGAGGCCCACATGAAACACACGATTGAAAAATATAAATATATTGTTGTGAAACAAGATGAGATACTAACTGATATTTTTTTATTTTATAAATAATTACACACATAAATGACAACTATTATTATTAATCTTGTGGGTAAATCTGCTTCAGGAAAAAACTTTCATATATCGAGGCCCTTGAATAGTAAAAATGAAAAGGTTGTAAAATTTTTTTTTTAAACACCCTATGATTCGTATTGTATCTACAATGGGACCAGGAGAAGTAGAAGGTGAAGATTACAAACCTACATTTCAATGGAGGAACATATGCAATTGAGGAACGAAGGTCAAATATTTGAGGAGGTCTCTCTTGGCATGACAAAATATTCACATTGTAAGAGTGAGTTAAATAAACTAAAAGCTGGTGGCCTTTGGATTTTAGAAACTAATCCAGAAGGAATGAGACAAATTATGAAACATCTGAGTGATAATGGAGTTAAGGTTTTATCATTTGGTTTTGATGTTGATGAAGAAAATCAACGCCAACGTATGAAAAGCAGAGATACGAGTATTAGTGAAGAAGAAATTACAACTGGTATTAATGCTAATAAAGAGTTTGATAAAATATTTAAAGAAAATGATTTATTTGAACACATCTACTTTCATGATAAAGAAAAGGAAAATTTTTCGATTGACCTTTACAATTCAGTAAATGATATTTTTAAATAAATAGATGAATGTGCAAGAAAGAGCAAGAAGATTTAAGGAACATCAGGAGTTAGTTTCAAAAGTTGTTAAACAACAGGAAGAGATAAAGAAGAAACGAAGACAAAAACTAACTGGTGAAGAAGCCTTTGAAAGAAAAAAAGAGAAATGTTTTAAACCACTTTTAAAAACTTCTCAACCCTCTACAATTTCTGCGATATAATACAACAACAACAACAGGCATTTTAAGGCCATTTTCCCTGCAAGAGCGGGGGTTAGCCTTGCGGTCCCCATGACAATGTTCTCCATTTTGCCCTATTTTCTGCATCTCCCCTTGTTAACCCCCTTGCCCGCATTTCTTCTTCGACCATCTTTAGCCAAGTCTTTCTCGGTCTTCCCCGTCCTCTACTTCCTTCTACATTCATTTCCATCACTCTTCTCAACCAGTCACTTTCATCCTTCCTCAACACATGACCAAACCATCTCAACCTGTTCCTCTTCACAGTATCCATCACAGGCTCTATTCCCATCATCTTACGCAATTCATCATTTGTCTTCCTCTCTCTCAACGATACTCCACACATCCACCGAACCATTCACATTTCCACCCTTTCCAGCCTTCGTTGCTGCTCTACGTTCATTACCCATGTCTCGCTCCCATAAATCATAACACTTCTCACACATGCAGCATACACCTTTCCCTTCAGCTTCAACGACACTCCCCTCCTCAGTTCCCGAAACCTCTTCCATGCACATCTCACTTGAGCAACCGTTGCCGAGTCTGATCTACCTTCTCCATTCAGCATGTCTCCTAGGTAACAAAATGTTTTCACACCTTCCAGCTTCACGCCGTCTCCAAGATCCAACTCAACATTTCCTCCATCTGCAGCTCCCTCTGTGCACACCTTACACTTGAATGTAGCTGCCGCACTGGTTAATGACCCTCTCAAACCACTACATTTTTGATGAACCCACTCAGCCCACTCAGATGAACTCAGATGAGTGGGATGAACCCACTCAGATGAACCCACTCACATTGGACATTGAATGGAATTCATTCCGACACCCTTCCTGCACACAGCACACGGCCAATTCCCAGTTCTTTCCACCTCACCACATGCTTTACCACTTGCCATCACCTTCGTTTTTCCGATATTCACCTTCAGACCTTTTGTCTCCATACATTCCTTCCACTTGTTAATCTTCTCCTTCAGTCCATCCATACTTTCTGCAATCAACGCCAGATCATCTGCATACAACAACTCCCACGGTAAACCCTCCTTTACGTTCTGAGCCAGCACCTCCATGACAGCTACAAATAGTAGTGGACTTAGTACCGACCCCTGATGCACTCCCACCTTCACCTCAAACGCACCACTGTTCCCGTCCTTCGTCCTTACAGCTGTGTGTGCTCTTTTGTACATTGCCATCACTACTCTGATCAACCATTCCTCCACTCCTAACTTCCTCAATGCCCATGTCACTACTTCACGTGGAACCCTATTGAATGCTTTCCCCAGATCAACAAACCCAAGAAACAACTTCTTCCTTTTCTCCATATACTTCTCCTGCAACTGCCTCCCAATAAAAAGCGCGTCTGTCGATCCTCTTCCTGGCATAAATCCAAACTGCATTTCATCAGTCTTCACTTTCTTCCTTATCCTCCTCTCCAACACCCTTTCCAATACCTTCATTCCATGCTCCAATAACTTTATCGCTCGATACGAGCCACAGTCCAGAGGGTCACCTTTCCCCTTGTATAGAGGGACGAGGGTACTCAGTTCCCAAACCACTGGAATGCGGCCTTCTTTCACCACCAGATTTCAGATCTCTGTCATTCTCTTCACACCCCAATTTCCCACTGCCTTCAACATATCTCCCACAACTCCCGTTGGCCCTCCCGCTTTTCAACCCTTCATTGCTTTTATCGCTTCCTCAACTTCCTTCTCAGTTGGAAGCTGCCGGTCCTAAAACTGGGTTACTCCATGTTGCCAGCCCATTCATTCTCTGCATTCAACAGTATTTCCATATATCTCTTCCATCTTCCTTTAATTCCATCTGGGTCCACAACGATTTGTCCCACTTCATCCTTCAAGCAACTCACCCCCATCACATCACACCTCTCTTTTGCTATCTGCTTTGCAATCCTGAATACCGCTCTCTGACCCTCTTCCAAATCCAAGCGTTCTCTGAACTTTTTCCTACATGCCTCCTGTGCCTTTGCTACCTCTTTCTTTGCAGCCTTCTTGGCTGCCTTAGAACTTTCATGCTCTTCCTTTTCTGCCCCATAACCTTCGCCTTCTGCCACTCCTTGAACTTCTTCCTCTTCTCATCAATCTTCTTTCCAACTTCATCATCCTACCACCATGTTTCCGAGTGCCTCAGTGGTCCTTTTGTCCATCCACATACCTCACCAACGACTCCCAACAGACTATCTTTCATTGACATCCAACGACTTTCAAGCTCAACCACATCATCCTCTACCATATTCAGCCTCTCTTTTAATGCCTCCCTCACTGACACCTCTTTCAACCGCCACACCTTCATTCTCGGTTGGTACTTCACCCGCCGAGCTCTCTTCGCACCTTTCACCCTTATGTCGCAGACAACCAAGTGGTGCTGTGAAACAGCCTCCTCCCCCAGGATCACCTTTGTGTCCCGGAGGTGCCCCCTATCTCGCCTACGCACCAGCAGGTAGTCAAAGTTTGTCGTCGACCCATCTGACGTATATGTAACAAGCTTATTATCCTCTTTCTGGAACTGAGTATTACAAATCAACAAATCAGCTCCATCAGCAATCTCCAAAATCCTTTCACCTTCTCCATTTCTCACACCATATCCGTAACCCCCATGAACTCTCTCAAAACCGGCCATACTCCTTCCCACATGTCCATTTAGGTCTCCTCCGACCACAACAACTTCCTCATCTTTCACATTTTCCATCAACTTCTCGATAACACACCAGAACTTGTCCTGCTCTTCATCGCTCCGACCAACCTGCGGAGCATATCCCGAGATGACGTTCACCAAGAGCTTTCCAGTCATCATTTTCACCATCATCAACCTATCACTCACTCTAGTCACACTCACCACACTGTCTACAAACTCCTCAGAAAACAGGACACCAACACCATTCACGCCCTCCAGGCACCCTTGCCACACAAACTTGTATTTCTGTCCCTGCCTACCCTTCACCATTCTCACACCACTTGCCTTCCATCTCGTCTCCTGCACACAACATATGTCCACTCTTCTTCTGACCAATACTTCCACCACTTCTCCTGATCTCCCTGTCATTGTCCCTACATTCCATGTCCCAAACCTCAGAAACCGATCTCCACGTCGGGCATCAGACGTTTCGTCGTCATAAATGGAATGATTTCCACCCTTGCTTTGATCGGATCCCCACCTTGAGTTTTGACGAAGGGGAGTGGGGTCCCCCACGGGGTACTTCGGGCTGCACCCTGCCCATATGTAGTTGTAATTGTCATGGTTCTCTTTTTGAGGCAATGTTTTTATGGCCGGATGCCCTTCCTGACGCCAACCCTTTTAGTCGCCTCTTACGACAGTCGCCTCCTGCGATAGAATATACTACGAAAAAACTTAAAATGCTCGAAGATTTTAGTCAAATCACAGAGAAAGAACTTGGAGATATAAGAGAATTAGAATATGATGATGAAGGATTATTCCAGCAACTTGAGACAAATCAACCCCCCAATTTTATTGTGAAGGCTATTTCAATCAACGAATATTCAATGGATACAAAAACCAAAGCAGTCTCATACCAACAGAAGAAACAGCAGTGTTTAATGTTGTGAAAGAAAAGGTATTGATACATAAAATGATGAATTGATGTTCTTAAGTTCTGCTCAACCCCCTGTTAAATTAACCCCTAGATGAAGATGACAATGAATGAATGAAGATGATCGAGTATATATTGATTTATTAAACTCACCTGATTATGGGATTTATGTTGCTGGTAAAAGAAAGAAGAATGAGAAGGAGAAACATTATTGATGCTTTAAGTAAGCTTGGTTCAGGTGTTAGTTTTCTTCCAAATGCCCCATCACAATTAGTCAAAAGGCTATTATTGCTGTTAGGTAGTAAGAAGGCTGGAAACAAGAATTGTTTTAATGAAGCCTCAGCCATTTTAGACCAATTGATTAATGTGAAAATAATTAATAAAGTCAATACAAAGATATTTTATTGCATATTTAATGAGTGGTTTCCTGCACCAACACAAGTGCGAAAAGTGGTTTTTCAACACTAACACAAGTGCGAAAAGTGGTTTTTCAACACTATCACAAGTGCAAAAAGTGTTTTTTCCACACTAATACAATTGCAAAAGTGGTTTCCTGCACCAACAAGTGCGAAAAGTTGTTTTTCAATACTAACACAAGTGCGAAAAGTGGTTTTTCAACACTAACACAAGTGCGAAAAGTGGTTTTTCCACACTAATACAAGTGCAAAAGTGGTTTCCTGCACCAACACAAGTGCGAAAAGTGGTTTTTCCACACTAATACAAGTGCAAAAGTGGTTTCCTGCACCAACACAAGTGCGAAAAGTGGTTTTTCAACACTAACACAAGTGCGAAAAGTGGTTTTTCCACACTAATACAAGTGCAAATGTGGTTTCCTGCACCAACACAAGTGCGAAAAGTGGTTTTTCAACACTAACACAAGTGCAAAAAGTGGTTTTTCAACACTATCACAAGAGCAAAAAGTGTTTTTTCCACACTAATACAAGTGCAAAAGTGGTTTCCTGCACCAACACAAGTGTGAAAAGTGGTTTTTCAACACTAACACAAGTGCGAAAAGTGGTTTTTCAACACTAACACAATTGCGAAAAGTGGTTTTTCCACACTAATACAAGTGCAAAAGTGGTTTCCTGCACCAACACAAGTGCGAAAAGTGGTTTTTCAACACTAACACAAGTGCAAAAACTGGTTTTTCAACACTAACACAAGTGCAAAAAGTGGTTTTTCAACACTAACACAAGTGCAAAAAGTGGTTTTTCAACACTAACACAAGTGCGAAAAGTGGTTTTTCAACACTAACACATGTGCGAAAAGTGGTTTTTCAACACTATCACAAGTGCAAAAAGTGTTTTTTCCACACTAATACAAGTGCAAAAGTGGTTTCCTGCACCAACACAAGTGCGAAAAGTGGTTTTTCAACACTAACACAAGTGCGAAAAGTGGTTTTTCTACACTAACACAAGTGCGAAAAGTGGTTTTTCCACACTAATACAAGTGCAAAAGTGGTTTCCTGCACCAACACAAGTGCGAAAAGTGGTTTTTCAACACTAACACAAGTGCAAAAAGTGGTTTTTCAACACTAACACAAGTGCAAAAAGTGTTTTTTCAACACTAACACAAGTGCGAAAAGTGGTTTTTCAACACTAACACAAGTGCGAAAAGTGGTTTTTCAACACTAACACAAGGGCGAAAAGTGGTTTTTCCACACTAATACAAGTGCAAAAGTGGTTTCCTGCACCAACACAAGTGCGAAAAGTGGTTTTTCAACACTAACACAAGTGCAAAAAGTGGTTTTTCAACACTATCACAAGTGCAAAAAGTGTTTTTTTCCACAATAATACAAGTACAAAAGTGGTTTCCTGCACCAACACAAGTGCGAAAAGTGGTTTTTCAACACTAACACAAGTGCGAAAAGTGGTTTTTCAACACTAACACAAGTGCGAAAAGTGGTTTTTCAACACTAACACAAGTGCGAAAAGTGGTTTTTCCACACTAATACAAGTGCAAAAGTGGTTTCCTGCACCAACACAAGTGCGAAATGTGGTTTTTCAACACAAACACAAGTGCGAAAAGTGGTTTTTCAACACTAACACAAGTGCGAAAAGTGGTTTTTCAACACTAACACAAGTGCGAAAAGTGGTTTTTCAACACTAACACAAGTGCGAAAAGTGGTTTTTCAACACTAACACAAGTGCGAAAAGTGGTTTTTCAACACTATCACAAGTGCAAAAAGTGTTTTTTCCACACTAATACAAGTGTAAAAGTGGTTTCCTGCACCAACACAAGTGCGAAAAGTGGTTTTTCAACACTAACACAAGTAGCGAAAAGTGGTTTTTCAACACTATCACAAGTGCAAAAAGTGTTTTTTCCACACTAATACAAGTGCAAAAGTGGTTTCCTGCAGCAACACAAGTGCGAAAGGTGGTTTTTCAACACTAACACAAGTGCGAAAAGTGGTTTTTCAACACTAACACAAGTGCGAAAAGTGGTTTTTCAACATTATCACAAGTGCAAAAAGTGTTTTTTCCACACTAATACAAGTGCAAAAGTGGTTTCCTGCACCAACACAACTGCGAAAAGTGGTTTTTCAACACTAACACAAGTGCGAAAAGTGGTTTTCCAACACTAACACAAGTGCGAAAAGTGGTTTTTCAACACTAACACAAGTGCCAAAAGTGGTTTTTCAACACTATCACAAGTGCAAAAAGTGTTTTTTCCACACTAATACAAGTGCAAAAGTGGTTTCCTGCACCAACAGAAGTGCGAAAAGTGGTTTTTCAACACTAACGCAAGTGCGAAAAGTGGTTTTTCAACACTAACACAAGTGCAAAAAGTGGTTTTTCCACACTAATACAAGTGCAAAAGTGGTTTCCTGCACCAACACAAGTGCGAAAAGTGGTTTTTCAACACTAACACAAGTGCGAAAAGTGGTTTTTCAACACTAACACAACTGCGAAAAGTGGTTTTTCAACACTAACAAAAGTGCGAAAAGTGTTTTTTCAACACTATCACAAGTGCAAAAAGTGTTTTTTCCACACTAATACAAGTGCAAAAGTGGTTTCCTGCACCAACACAAGTGCGAAAAGTGGTTTTTCAACACTAACACAAGTGCGAAAAGTGGTTTTTCAACACTAACACAAGTGCAAAAAGTGGTTTTTCAACATTATCACAAGTGCAAAAAGTGTTTTTTCCACACTAATACAAGTGCAAAAGTGGTTTCCTGCACCAACACAAGTGCGAAAAGTGGTTTTTCAACACTAACACAAGTGCGAAAAGTGGTTTTTCCACACTAATACAAGTGCAAAAGTGGTTTCCTGCACCAACACAAGTGCGAAAAGTGGTTTTTCAACACTAACACAAGTGCGAAAAGTGGTTTTTCAACACTATCACAAGTGCAAAAAGTGTTTTTTCCACACTAATGCAAGTGCAAAAGTGGTTTCCTGCACCAACACAAGTGCGAAAAGTGGTTTTTCAACACTAACACAAGTGCAAAAAGTGTTTTTTCCACACTAATACAAGTGCAAAAGTGGTTTCCTGCACCAACACAAGTGCGAAAAGTGTTTTTTCAACACTAACACAAGTGCGAAAAGTGGTTTTTCAACACTAACACAAGTGCGAAAAGTGGTTTTTCAACACTAACACAAGTGCGAAAAGTGGTTTTTCTACACTAATACAAGTGCAAAGTGGCTTCCTGCACCAACACAAGTGCGAAAAGTGGTTTTTCAACACTAACACAAGTGCGAAAAGTGGTTTTTCAACACTAACACAAGTGCAAAAAGTGGTTTTTCCACACTAATACAAGCGCAAAAAGTGGTTTCCTGCACCAACACAAGTGCGAAAAGTGGTTTTTCAACACTAACACAAGTGCGAAAAGTGGTTTTTCAACACTATCACAAGTGCAAAAAGTGTTTTTTCCACACTAATACAAGTGCAAAAGTGGTTTCCTGCACCAACACAAGTGCGAAAAGTGGTTTTTCAACACTAACACAAGTGCAAAAAGTGGTTTTTCAACACTATCACAAGTGCAAAAAGTGTTTTTTCCACACTAATACAAGTGCAAAAGTGGTTTCCTGCAGCAACACAAGTGCGAAAGGTGGTTTTTCAACACTAACACAAGTGCGAAAAGTGGTTTTTCAACACTAACACAAGTGCGAAAAGTGGTTTTTCAACACCATCACAAGTGCAAAAAGTGTTTTTTCAACACTAATACAGGTGCAAAAGTGGTTTCCTGCACCAACACAAGTGCGAAAAGTGGTTTTTCAACACTAACACAAGTGCGAAAAGTGGTTTTTCAACACTAACACAAGTGCGAAAAGTGGTTTTTCAACACTAACACAAGTGCCAAAAGTGGTTTTTCAACACTATCACAAGTGCAAAAAGTGTTTTTCCACACTAATACAAGTGCAAAAGTGGTTTCCTGCACCAACACAAGTGCGAAAAGTGGTTTTTCAACACTAACACAAGTGCGAAAAGTGGTTTTTCAACACTAACACAAGTGCGAAAAGTGGTTTTTCAACACCAACACAAGTGCGAAAAGTGGTTTTTCAACACTAACATAAGTGCGAAAAGTGGTTTTTCAACACTAACACAAGTGCGAAAAGTGGTTTTTCAGCATTATCACAAGTGCAAAAAGTGTTTTTTCCACACTAATACAATTGCAAAAGTGGTTTCCTGCACCAACACAAGTGCGAAAAGTGGTTTTTCAATACTAACACAAGTGCGAAAAGTGGTTTTTCAACACTAACACAAGTGCGAAAAGTGGTTTTTTCCACACTACTACAAGTGCAAAAGTGGTTTCCTGCACCAACACAAGTGCGAAAAGTGGTTTTTCAACACTAACACGAGTGCGAAAAGTGCTTTTTCAACACTAACACAAGTGCGAAAAGTGGTTTTTCAACACTATCACAAGTGCAAAAAGTGTTTTTTCCACACTAATACAAGTGCAAAAGTGGTTTCCTGCACCAACACAAGTGCGAAAAGTGGTTTTTCAACACTAACACAAGTGCGAAAAGTGGTTTTGCAACACTAACACAAGTGCGAAAAGTGGTTTTTCAACACTATCACAAGTGCAAAAAGTGTTTTTTCCACACTAATACAAGTGCAAAAGTGGTTTCCTGCACCAACACAAGTGTGAAAAGTGGTTTCCTGCACCAACACAAGTGCAAAAAGTGGTTTTTCAACACTACACTAACACAAGTGCGAAAAGTGGTTTTTCAACACTATCACAAGTGCAAAAAGTGTTTTTTCCACACTAATACAAGTGCAAAAGTGGTTTCCTGCACCAACACAAGTGCGAAAAGTGGTTTCCTGCACCAACACAAGTGCGAAAAGTGGTTTTTCAACACTAACACAAGTGTGAAAAGTGGTTTTTCAACACTAACACAGGTGTGAAAAGTGTTTTTTCCACACTAATACAAGTGCAAAAGTGGTTTCCTGCACCAACACAAGTGCGAAAAGTGGTTTTTCAACACTAACACAAGTGCGAAAAGTGGTTTTTCAACACTATCACAAGTGCAAAAAGTGTTTTTTCCACACTAATACAAGTGCAAAAGTGGTTTCCTGCACCAACACAAGTGCGAAAAGTGGTTTTTCAACACTAACACAAGTGCGAAAAGTGGTTTTTCAACACTATCACAAGTGCAAAAAGTGTTTTTCCACACTAATACAAGTGCAAAAGTGGTTTCCTGCACCAACACAAGTGCGAAAAGTGGTTTTTCAACACTAACACAAGTGCGAAAAGTGGTTTTTCAACACTATCACAAGTGCAAAAAGTGTTTTTTCCACACTAATACAAGTGCAAAAGTGGTTTCCTGCACCAACACAAGTGCGAAAAGTGGTTTTTCAACACTAACACAAGTGCGAAAAGTGGTTTTTCAACACTAACACAAGTGCGAAAAGTGGTTTTTCAACACTAACACAAGTGCCAAAAGTGGTTTTTCAACACTATCACAAGTGCAAAAAGTGTTTTTCCACACTAATACAAGTGCAAAAGTGGTTTCCTGCACCAACACAAGTGCGAAAAGTGGTTTTTCAACACTAACACAAGTGCGAAAAGTGGTTTTTCAACACTAACACAAGTGCGAAAAGTGGTTTTTCAACACCAACACAAGTGCGAAAAGTGGTTTTTCAACACTAACATAAGTGCGAAAAGTGGTTTTTCAACACTAACACAAGTGCGAAAAGTGGTTTTTCAGCATTATCACAAGTGCAAAAAGTGTTTTTTCCACACTAATACAATTGCAAAAGTGGTTTCCTGCACCAACACAAGTGCGAAAAGTGGTTTTTCAATACTAACACAAGTGGGAAAAGTGGTTTTTCAACACTAACACAAGTGCGAAAAGTGGTTTTTTCCACACTACTACAAGTGCAAAAGTGGTTTCCTGCACCAACACAAGTGCGAAAAGTGGTTTTTCAACACTAACACGAGTGCGAAAAGTGCTTTTTCAACACTAACACAAGTGCGAAAAGTGGTTTTTCAACACTATCACAAGTGCAAAAAGTGTTTTTTCCACACTAATACAAGTGCAAAAGTGGTTTCCTGCACCAACACAAGTGCGAAAAGTGGTTTTTCAACACTAACACAAGTGCGAAAAGTGGTTTTGCAACACTAACACAAGTGCGAAAAGTGGTTTTTCAACACTAACACAGGTGCGAAAAGTGGTTTTTTCCACACTACTACAAGTGCAAAAGTGGTTTCCTGCACCAACACAAGTGCGAAAAGTGGTTTTTCAACACTAACACGAGTGCGAAAAGTGCTTTTTCAACACTAACACAAGTGCGAAAAGTGGTTTTTCAACACTATCACAAGTGCAAAAAGTGTTTTTTCCACACTAATACAAGTGCAAAAGTGGTTTCCTGCACCAACACAAGTGTGAAAAGTGGTTTCCTGCACCAACACAAGTGCGAAAAGTGGTTTTTCAACACTACACTAACACAAGTGCGAAAAGTGGTTTTTCAACACTATCACAAGTGCAAAAAGTGTTTTTTCCACACTAATACAAGTGCAAAAGTGGTTTCCTGCACCAACACAAGTGCGAAAAGTGGTTTCCTGCACCAACACAAGTGCGAAAAGTGGTTTTTCAACACTAACACAAGTGCGAAAAGTGGTTTTTCAACACTAACACAGGTGTGAAAAGTGTTTTTTCCACACTAATACAAGTGCAAAAGTGGTTTCCTGCACCAACACAAGTGCGAAAAGTGGTTTTTCAACACTAACACAAGTGCGAAAAGTGGTTTTTCAACACTATCACAAGTGCAAAAAGTGTTTTTTCCACACTAATACAAGTGCAAAAGTGGTTTCCTGCACCAACACAAGTGCGAAAAGTGGTTTTTCAACACTAACACAAGTGCGAAAAGTGGTTTTTCAACACTATCACAAGTGCAAAAAGTGTTTTTTTCCACACTAATACAAGTGCAAAAGTGGTTTCCTGCACCAACACAAGTGCGAAAAGTGGTTTTTCAACACTAACACAAGTGCGAAAAGTGGTTTTTCAACACTATCACAAGTGCAAAAAGTGTTTTTTCCACACTAATACAAGTGCAAAAGTGGTTTCCTGCACCAACACAAGTGCGAAAAGTGGTTTTTCAACACTAACACAAGTGCGAAAAGTGGTTTTTCAACACTATCACAAGTGCAAAAAGTGTTTTTTCCACAGTAATACAAGTGCAAAAGTGGTTTCCTGCACCAACACAAGTGCGAAAAGTGGTTTTTCAACACTAACATGAGTGCGAAAAGTGCTTTTTCAACACTAACACAAGTGCGAAAAGTGGTTTTTCAACACTATCACAAGTGCAAAAAGTGTTTTTTCCACACTAATACAAGTGCAAAAGTGGTTTCCTGCACCAACACAAGTGCGAAAAGTGGTTTTTCAACACTAACACAAGTGCGAAAAGTGGTTTTGCAACACTAACACAAGTGCGAAAAGTGGTTTTTCAACACTACCACAAGTGCAAAAATTGTTTTTTCCACACTAATACAAGTGCAAAAGTGGTTTCCTGCACCAACACAAGTGCGAAATGTGGTTTTTCAACACTAACACAAGTGCGAAAAGTGGTTTTTCAACACTAACACAAGTGCGAAAAGTGGTTTTTCAACACTATCACAAGTGCAAAAAGTGTTTTTTCCACACTAATACAAGTGCAAAAGTGGTTTCCTGCACCAACACAAGTGCGAAAAGTGGTTTTTCAACACTAACACAAGTGCGAAAAGTGGTTTTGCAACACTAACACAAGTGCGAAAAGTGGTTTTTCAACATTATCACAAGTGCAAAAAGTGTTTTTTCCACACTAATACAATTGCAAAAGTGGTTTCCTGCACCAACACAAGTGCGAAAAGTGGTTTTTCCACACTAATACAAGTGCAAAAGTGGTTTCCTGCACCAACACAAGTGCGAAAAGTGGTTTTTCAACACTAACACGAGTGGGAAAAGTGCTTTTTCAACACTAACACAAGTGCGAAAAGTGGTTTTTCAACACTATCACAAGTGCAAAAAGTGTTTTTTCCACACTAATACAAGTGCAAAAGTGGTTTCCTGCACCAACACAAGTGCGAAAAGTGGTTTTTCAACACTAACACAAGTGCGAAAAGTGGTTTTGCAACACTAACACAAGTGCGAAAAGTGGTTTTTCAACACTATCACAAGTGCGAAAAGTGGTTTTTCAACACTATCACAAGTGCAAAAAGTGTTTTTTCCACACTAATACAAGTGCAAAAGTGGTTTCCTGCACCAACACAAGTGCGAAAAGTGGTTTTTCAACACTAACACAAGTGCGAAAAGTGGTTTTGCAACACTAACACAAGTGCGAAAAGTGGTTTTTCAACATTATCACAAGTGCAAAAAGTGTTTTTTCCACACTAATACAATTGCAAAAGTGGTTTCCTGCACCAACACAAGTGTGAAAAGTGGTTTCCTGCACCAACACAAGTGCGAAAAGTGGTTTTTCAACACTACACTAACACAAGTGCGAAAAGTGGTTTTTCAACACTATCACAAGTGCAAAAAGTGTTTTTTCCACACTAATACAAGTGCAAAAGTGGTTTCCTGCACCAACACAAGTGCGAAAAGTGGTTTCCTGCACCAACACAAGTGCGAAAAGTGGTTTTTCAACACTAACACAAGTGCGAAAAGTGGTTTTTCAACACTAACACAGGTGTGAAAAGTGTTTTTTCCACACTAATACAAGTGCAAAAGTGGTTTCCTGCACCAACACAAGTGCGAAAAGTGGTTTTTCAACACTAACACAAGTGCGAAAAGTGGTTTTTCAACACTATCACAAGTGCAAAAAGTGTTTTTTCCACACTAATACAAGTGCAAAAGTGGTTTCCTGCACCAACACAAGTGCGAAAAGTGGTTTTTCAACACTAACACAAGTGCGAAAAGTGGTTTTTCAACACTATCACAAGTGCAAAAAGTGTTTTTTCCACACTAATACAAGTGCAAAAGTGGTTTCCTGCACCAACACAAGTGCGAAAAGTGGTTTTTCAACACTAACACAAGTGCGAAAAGTGGTTTTTCAACACTATCACAAGTGCAAAAAGTGTTTTTTCCACACTAATACAAGTGCAAAAGTGGTTTCCTGCACCAACACAAGTGCGAAAAGTGGTTTTTCAACACTAACACAAGTGCGAAAAGTGGTTTTTCAACACTATCACAAGTGCAAAAAGTGTTTTTTCCACAGTAATACAAGTGCAAAAGTGGTTTCCTGCACCAACACAAGTGCGAAAAGTGGTTTTTCAACACTAACATGAGTGCGAAAAGTGCTTTTTCAACACTAACACAAGTGCGAAAAGTGGTTTTTCAACACTATCACAAGTGCAAAAAGTGTTTTTTCCACACTAATACAAGTGCAAAAGTGGTTTCCTGCACCAACACAAGTGCGAAAAGTGGTTTTTCAACACTAACACAAGTGCGAAAAGTGGTTTTGCAACACTAACACAAGTGCGAAAAGTGGTTTTTCAACACTACCACAAGTGCAAAAATTGTTTTTTCCACACTAATACAAGTGCAAAAGTGGTTTCCTGCACCAACACAAGTGCGAAATGTGGTTTTTCAACACTAACACAAGTGCGAAAAGTGGTTTTTCAACACTAACACAAGTGCGAAAAGTGGTTTTTCAACACTATCACAAGTGCAAAAAGTGTTTTTTCCACACTAATACAAGTGCAAAAGTGGTTTCCTGCACCAACACAAGTGCGAAAAGTGGTTTTTCAACACTAACACAAGTGCGAAAAGTGGTTTTGCAACACTAACACAAGTGCGAAAAGTGGTTTTTCAACATTATCACAAGTGCAAAAAGTGTTTTTTCCACACTAATACAATTGCAAAAGTGGTTTCCTGCACCAACACAAGTGCGAAAAGTGGTTTTTCCACACTAATACAAGTGCAAAAGTGGTTTCCTGCACCAACACAAGTGCGAAAAGTGGTTTTTCAACACTAACACGAGTGGGAAAAGTGCTTTTTCAACACTAACACAAGTGCGAAAAGTGGTTTTTCAACACTATCACAAGTGCAAAAAGTGTTTTTTCCACACTAATACAAGTGCAAAAGTGGTTTCCTGCACCAACACAAGTGCGAAAAGTGGTTTTTCAACACTAACACAAGTGCGAAAAGTGGTTTTGCAACACTAACACAAGTGCGAAAAGTGGTTTTTCAACACTATCACAAGTGCGAAAAGTGGTTTTTCAACACTATCACAAGTGCAAAAAGTGTTTTTTCCACACTAATACAAGTGCAAAAGTGGTTTCCTGCACCAACACAAGTGCGAAAAGTGGTTTTTCAACACTAACACAAGTGCGAAAAGTGGTTTTGCAACACTAACACAAGTGCGAAAAGTGGTTTTTCAACATTATCACAAGTGCAAAAAGTGTTTTTTCCACACTAATACAATTGCAAAAGTGGTTTCCTGCACCAACACAAGTGCGAAAAGTGGTTTTTCCACACTAATACAAGTGCAAAAGTGGTTTCCTGCACCAACACAAGTGCGAAAAGTGGTTTTTCAACACTAACACGAGTGCGAAAAGTGCTTTTTCAACACTAACACAAGTGCGAAAAGTGGTTTTTCAACACTATCACAAGTGCAAAAAGTGTTTTTTCCACACTAATACAAGTGCAAAAGTGGTTTCCTGCACCAACACAAGTGCGAAAAGTGGTTTTTCAACACTAACACAAGTGCGAAAAGTGGTTTTGCAACACTAACACAAGTGCGAAAAGTGGTTTTTCAACACTATCACAAGTGCAAAAAGTGTTTTTTCCACACTAATACAAGTGCAAAAGTGGTTTCCTGCACCAACACAAGTGCGAAAAGTGGTTTTTCAACACTAACACAAGTGCGAAAAGTGGTTTTGCAACACTAACACAAATGCGAAAAGTGGTTTTTCAACATTATCACAAGTGCAAAAAGTGTTTTTTCCACACTAATACAATTGCAAAAGTGGTTTCCTGCACCAACACAAGTGCGAAAAGTGGTTTTTCAATACTAACACAAGTGCGAAAAGTGGTTTTTCAACACTAACACAAGTGCGAAAAGTGGTTTTTTCCACACTAATACAAGTGCAAAAGTGGTTTCCTGCACCAACACAAGTGCGAAAAGTGGTTTTTCAACACTAACACGAGTGCGAAAAGTGCTTTTTCAACACTAACACAAGTGCGAAAAGTGGTTTTTCAACACTATCACAAGTGCAAAAAGTGTTTTTTCCACACTAATACAAGTGCAAAAGTGGTTTCCTGCACCAACACAAGTGCGAAAAGTGGTTTTTCAACACTAACACAAGTGCGAAAAGTGGTTTTGCAACACTAACACAAGTGCGAAAAGTGGTTTTTAAACACTATCACAAGTGCAAAAAGTGTTTTTTCCACACTAATACAAGTGCAAAAGTGGTTTCCTGCACCAACACAGGTGTGAAAAGTGGTTTCCTGCACCAACACAAGTGCGAAAAGTGGTTTTTCAACACTAACACAAGTGCGAAAAGTGGTTTTTCAACACTATCACAAGTGCAAGAAGTGTTTTTTCCACACTAATACAAGTGCAAAAGTGGTTTCCTGCACCAACACAAGTGCGAAAAGTGGTTTCCTGCACCAACACAAGTGCGAAAAGTGGTTTTTCAACACTAACACAAGTGCGAAAAGTGGTTTTTCAACACTAACACAAGTGTGAAAAGTGTTTTTTCCACACTAATACAAGTGCAAAAGTGGTTTCCTGCACCAACACAAGTGCGAAAAGTGGTTTTTCAACACTAACACAAGTGCAAAAAGTGGTTTTTCCACACTAATACAAGTGCAAAAGTGGTTTCCTGCACCAACACAAGTGCGAAAAGTGGTTTTTCAACACTAACACAAGTGCGAAAAGTGGTTTTTCAACACTATCACAAGTGCAAAAAGTGTTTTTTCCACACTAATACAAGTGCAAAAGTGGTTTCCTGCACCAACACAAGTGCGAAAAGTGGTTTTTCAACACTAACACAAGTGCGAAAAGTGGTTTTTCAACACTATCACAAGTGCAAAAAGTGTTTTTTCCACACTAATACAAGTGCAAAAGTGGTTTCCTGCACCAACACAAGTGCGAAAAGTGGTTTTCAACACTAACACAAGTGCGAAAAGTGGTTTTTCAACACTATCACAAGTGCAAAAAGTGTTTTTTCCACACTAATACAAGTGAAAAAGTGGTTTCCTGCACCAACACAAGTGCGAAAAGTGGTTTTTCAACACTAACACGAGTGCGAAAAGTGCTTTTTCAACACTAACACAAGTGCGAAAAGTGGTTTTTCAACACTATCACAAGTGCAAAAAGTGTTTTTTCCACACTAATACAAGTGCAAAAGTGGTTTCCTGCACCAACACAAGTGCGAAAAGTGGTTTTTCAACACTAACACAAGTGCGAAAAGTGGTTTTGCAACACTAACACAAGTGCGAAAAGTGGTTTTTCCACACTAATACAAGTGCAAATGTGGTTTCCTGCACCAACACAAGTGCGAAAAGTGGTTTTTCAACACTAACACAAGTGCGAAAAGTGGTTTTTCAACACTATCACATGTGCAAAAAGTGTTTTTTCCACACTAATACAAGTGCAAAAGTGGTTTCCTGCACCAACACAAGTGTGAAAAGTGGTTTTTCAACACTAACACAAGTGCGAAAAGTGGTTTTTCAACACTAACACAATTGCGAAAAGTGGTTTTTCCACACTAATACAAGTGCAAAAGTGGTTTGCTGCACCAACACCAGTGCGAAAAGTGGTTTTTCAACACTAACACAAGTGCGAAAACTGGTTTTTCAACACTAACACAAGTGCAAAAAGTGGTTTTTCAACACTAACACAAGTGCGAAAAGTGGTTTTTCAACACTAACACAAGTGCGAAAAGTGGTTTTTCAACACTATCACAAGTGCAAAAAGTGTTTTTTCCACACTAATACAAGTGCAAAAGTGGTTTCCTTCACCAACACAAGTGCGAAAAGTGGTTTTTCAACACTAACACAAGTGCGAAAAGTGGTTTTTCAACACTAACACAAGTGCAAAAAGTGGTTTTTCCACACTAATACAAGTGCAAAAGTGGTTTCCTGCACCAACACAAGTGCGAAAAGTGGTTTTTCAACACTAACACAAGTGCAAAAAGTGGTTTTTCAACACTAACACAAGTGCGAAAAGTGTTTTTTCAACACTAACACAAGTGCGAAAAGTGGTTTTTCAACACTAACACAAGTGCGAAAAGTGGTTTTTCAACACTAACACAAGGGCGAAAAGTGGTTTTTCCACACTAATACAAGTGCAAAAGTGGTTTCCTGCACCAACACAAGTGCGAAAAGTGGTTTTTCAACACTAACACAAGTGCAAAAAGTGGTTTTTCAACACTATCACAAGTGCAAAAAGTGTTTTTTCCACAATAATACAAGTACAAAAGTGGTTTCCTGCACCAACACAAGTGCGAAAAGTGGTTTTTCAACACTAACACAAGTGCGAAAAGTGGTTTTTCAACACTAACACAAGTGCGAAAAGTGGTTTTTCAACACTAACACAAGTGCGAAAAGTGGTTTTTCCACACTAATACAAGTGCAAAAGTGGTTTCCTGCACCAAAACAAGTGCGAAATGTGGTTTTTCAACACTAACACAAGTGCGAAAAGTGGTTTTTCAACACTAACACAAGTGCGAAAAGTGGTTTTTCAACACTAACACATGTGCGAAAAGTGGTTTTTCAACACTAACACAAGTGCGAAAAGTGGTTTTTCAACACTAACACAAGTGCGAAAAGTGGTTTTTCAACACTATCACAAGTGCAAAAAGTGTTTTTTCCACACTAATACAAGTGTAAAAGTGGTTTCCTGCACCAACACAAGTGCGAAAAGTGGTTTTTCAACACTATCACAAGTGCAAAAAGTGTTTTTTCCACACTAATACAAGTGCAAAAGTGGTTTCCTGCAGCAACACAAGTGCGAAAGGTGGTTTTTCAACACTAACACAAGTGCGAAAAGTGGTTTTTCAACACTAACACAAGTGCGAAAAGTGGTTTTTCAACACTATCACAAGTGCAACAAGTGTTTTTTCCACACTAATACAAGTGCAAAAGTGGTTTCCTGCACCAACACAAGTGCGAAAAGTGGTTTTTCAACACTAACACAAGTGCGAAAAGTGGTTTTTCAACACTAACACAAGTGCGAAAAGTGGTTTTTCAACACTAACACAAGTGCCAAAAGTGGTTTTTCAACACTATCACAAGTGCAAAAAGTGTTTTTTCCACACTAATACAAGTGCAAAAGTGGTTTCCTGCACCAACAGAAGTGCGAAAAGTGGTTTTTCAACACTAACACAAGTGCGAAAAGTGGTTTTTCAACACTAACACAAGTGCAAAAAGTGGTTTTTCCACACTAATACAAGTGCAAAAGTGGTTTCCTGCACCAACACAAGTGCGAAAAGTGGTTTTTCAACACTAACACAAGTGCGAAAAGTGGTTTTTCAACACTAACACAAGTGCGAAAAGTGGTTTTTCAACACTAACACAAGTGCAAAAAGTGGTTTTTCCACACTAATACAAGTGCAAAAGTGGTTTCCTGCACCAACACAAGTGCGAAAAGTGGTTTTTCAACACTAACACAAGTGCAAAAAGTGGTTTTTCAACACTAACACAAGTGCGAAAAGTGTTTTTTCAACACTAACACAAGTGCGAAAAGTGGTTTTTCAACACTAACACAAGTGCGAAAAGTGGTTTTTCAACACTAACACAAGGGCGAAAAGTGGTTTTTCCACACTAATACAAGTGCAAAAGTGGTTTCCTGCACCAACACAAGTGCGAAAAGTGGTTTTTCAACACTAACACAAGTGCAAAAAGTGGTTTTTCAACACTATCACAAGTGCAAAAAGTGTTTTTTCCACAATAATACAAGTACAAAAGTGGTTTCCTGCACCAACACAAGTGCGAAAAGTGGTTTTTCAACACTAACACAAGTGCGAAAAGTGGTTTTTCAACACTAACACAAGTGCGAAAAGTGGTTTTTCAACACTAACACAAGTGCGAAAAGTGGTTTTTCCACACTAATACAAGTGCAAAAGTGGTTTCCTGCACCAAAACAAGTGCGAAATGTGGTTTTTCAACACTAACACAAGTGCGAAAAGTGGTTTTTCAACACTAACACAAGTGCGAAAAGTGGTTTTTCAACACTAACACATGTGCGAAAAGTGGTTTTTCAACACTAACACAAGTGCGAAAAGTGGTTTTTCAACACTAACACAAGTGCGAAAAGTGGTTTTTCAACACTATCACAAGTGCAAAAAGTGTTTTTTCCACACTAATACAAGTGTAAAAGTGGTTTCCTGCACCAACACAAGTGCGAAAAGTGGTTTTTCAACACTATCACAAGTGCAAAAAGTGTTTTTTCCACACTAATACAAGTGCAAAAGTGGTTTCCTGCAGCAACACAAGTGCGAAAGGTGGTTTTTCAACACTAACACAAGTGCGAAAAGTGGTTTTTCAACACTAACACAAGTGCGAAAAGTGGTTTTTCAACACTATCACAAGTGCAACAAGTGTTTTTTCCACACTAATACAAGTGCAAAAGTGGTTTCCTGCACCAACACAAGTGCGAAAAGTGGTTTTTCAACACTAACACAAGTGCGAAAAGTGGTTTTTCAACACTAACACAAGTGCGAAAAGTGGTTTTTCAACACTAACACAAGTGCCAAAAGTGGTTTTTCAACACTATCACAAGTGCAAAAAGTGTTTTTTCCACACTAATACAAGTGCAAAAGTGGTTTCCTGCACCAACAGAAGTGCGAAAAGTGGTTTTTCAACACTAACACAAGTGCGAAAAGTGGTTTTTCAACACTAACACAAGTGCAAAAAGTGGTTTTTCCACACTAATACAAGTGCAAAAGTGGTTTCCTGCACCAACACAAGTGCGAAAAGTGGTTTTTCAACACTAACACAAGTGCGAAAAGTGGTTTTTCAACACTAACACAAGTGCGAAAAGTGGTTTTTCAACACTAACAAAAGTGTGAAAAGTGGTTTTTCAACACTATCACAAGTGCAAAAAGTGTTTTTTCCACACTAATACAAGTGCAAAAGTGGTTTCCTGCACCAACACAAGTGCGAAAAGTGGTTTTTCAACACTAACACAAGTGCGAAAAGTGGTTTTTCAACACTAACACAAGTGCAAAAAGTGGTTTTTCAACATTATCACAAGTGCAAAAAGTGTTTTTTCCACACTAATACAATTGCAAAAGTGGTTTCCTACACCAACACAAGTGCGAAAAGTGGTTTTTCAATGCTAACACAAGTGTGAAAAGTGGTTTTTCAACACTAACACAAGTGCGAAAAGTGGTTTTTCCACACTAATACAAGTGCAAAAGTGGTTTCCTGCACCAACACAAGTGCGAAAAGTGGTTTTTCAACACTAACACAAGTGCGAAAAGTGGTTTTTCCACACTAATACAAGTGCAAAAGTGGTTTCCTGCACCAACACAAGTGCGAAAAGTGGTTTTTCAACACTAACACAAGTGCGAAAAGTGGTTTTTCAACACTAACACAAGTGCGAAAAGTGGTTTTTCAACACTAACACAAGTGCGAAAAGTGGTTTTTCTACACTAATACAAGTGCAAAAGTGGCTTCCTGCACCAACACAAGTGCGAAAAGTGGTTTTTCAACACTAACACAAGTGCGAAAAGTGGTTTTTCAACACTATCACAAGTGCAAAAAGTGTTTTTTCCACACTAATACAAGTGCGAAAGTGGTTTCCTGCACCAACACAAGTGCGAAAAGTGGTTTTTCAACACTATCACAAGTGCAAAAAGTGTTTTTTCCACACTAATACAAGTGCAAAAGTGGTTTCCTGCAGCAACACAAGTGCGAAAGGTGGTTTTTCAACACTAACACAAGTGCGAAAAGTGGTTTTTCAACACTAACACAAGTGCGAAAAGTGGTTTTTCAACACTATCACAAGTGCAAAAAGTGTTTTTTCAACACTAATACAGGTGCAAAAGTGGTTTCCTGCACCAACACAAGTGCGAAAAGTGGTTTTTCAACACTAACACAAGTGCGAAAAGTGGTTTTTCAACACTAACACAAGTGCAAAAAGTGGTTTTTCAACACTAACACAAGTGCCAAAAGTGGTTTTTCAACACTATCACAAGTGCAAAAAGTGTTTTTCCACACTAATACAAGTGCAAAAGTGGTTTCCTGCACCAACACAAGTGCGAAAAGTGGTTTTTCAACACTAACACAAGTGCGAAAAGTGGTTTTTCAACACTAACACAAGTGCGAAAAGTGGTTTTTCAACACCAACACAAGTGCGAAAAGTGGTTTTTCAACACTAACACAAGTGCGAAAAGTGGTTTTTCAACATTATCACAAGTGCAAAAAGTGTTTTTTCCACACTAATACAAGTGCAAAAGTGGTTTCCTGCAGCAACACAAGTGCGAAAGGTGGTTTTTCAACACTAACACAAGTGCGAAAAGTGGTTTTTCAACACTAAAACAAGTGCGAAAAGTGGTTTTTCAACACTATCACAAGTGCAAAAAGTGTTTTTTCCACACTAATACAAGTGCAAAAGTGGTTTCCTGCACCAACACAAGGGCGAAAAGTGGTTTTTCAACACTAACACAAGTGCGAAAAGTGGTTTTTCAACACTAACACAAGTGCGAAAAGTGGTTTTTCAACACTAACACAAGTGCCAAAAGTGGTTTTTCAACACTATCACAAGTGCAAAAAGTGTTTTTTCCACACTAATACAAGTGCAAAAGTGGTTTCCTGCACCAACAGAAGTGCGAAAAGTGGTTTTTCAACACTAACACAAGTGCGAAAAGTGGTTTTTCAACACTAACACAAGTGCAAAAAGTGGTTTTTCCACACTAATACAAGTGCAAAAGTGGTTTCCTACACCAACACAAGTGCGAAAAGTGGTTTTTCAACACTAACACAAGTGCGAAATGTGGTTTTTCAACACTAACACAAGTGCGAAAAGTGGTTTTTCAACACTAACAAAAGTGTGAAAAGTGGTTTTTCAACATTATCACAAGTGCAAAAAGTGTTTTTTCCACACTAATACAAGTGCAAAAGTGGTTTCCTGCACCAACACAAGTGCGAAAAGTGGTTTTTCAACACTAACACAAGTGCGAAAAGTGGTTTTTCAACACTAACACAAGTGCAAAAAGTGGTTTTTCAACATTATCACAAGTGCAAAAAGTGTTTTTTCCACACTAATACAATTGCAAAAGTGGTTTCCTACACCAACACAAGTGCGAAAAGTGGTTTTTCAATGCTAACACAAGTGCGAAAAGTGGTTTTTCAACACTAACACAAGTGCGAAAGGTGGTTTTTCCACACTAAGACAAGTGCAAAAGTGGTTTCCTGCACCAACACAAGTGCGAAAAGTGGTTTTTCAACACTAACACAAGTGCGAAAAGTGGTTTTTCCACACTAATACAAGTGCAAAAGTGGTTTCCTGCACCAACACAAGTGCGAAAAGTGGTTTCTCAACACTAACACAAGTGCGAAAAGTGGTTTTTCAACACTAACACAAGTGCGAAAAGTGGTTTTTCAACACTAACACAAGTGCGAAAAGTGGTTTTTCTACACTAATACAAGTGCAAAAGTGGCTTCCTGCACCAACACAAGTGCGAAAAGTGGTTTTTCAACACTAACACAAGTGCGAAAAGTGGTTTTTCAACACTATCACAAGTGCAAAAAGTGGTTTTTCCACACTAATACAAGTGCGAAAGTGGTTTCCTGCACCAACACAAGTGCGAAAAGTGGTTTTTCAACACTAACACAAGTGCGAAAAGTGGTTTTTCAACACTATCACAAGTGCAAAAAGTGTTTTTTCCACACTAATACAAGTGCAAAAGTGGTTTCCTGCAGCAACACAAGTGCGAAAGGTGGTTTTTCAACACTAACACAAGTGCGAAAAGTGGTTTTTCAACACTAACACAAGTGCGAAAAGTGGTTTTTCAACACTATCACAAGTGCAAAAAGTGTTTTTTCAACACTAATACAGGTGCAAAAGTGGTTTCCTGCACCAACACAAGTGCGAAAAGTGGTTTTTCAACACTAACACAAGTGCGAAAAGTGGTTTTTCAACACTAACACAAGTGCAAAAAGTGGTTTTTCAACACTAACACAAGTGCCAAAAGTGGTTTTTCAACACTATCACAAGTGCAAAAAGTGTTTTTCCACACTAATACAAGTGCAAAAGTGGTTTCCTGCACCAACACAAGTGCGAAAAGTGGTTTTTCAACACTAACGCAAGTGCGAAAAGTGGTTTTTCAACACTAACACAAGTGCGAAAAGTGGTTTTTCAACACCAACACAAGTGCGAAAAGTGGTTTTTCAACACTAACATAAGTGCGAAAAGTGGTTTTTCAACACTAACACAAGTGCGAAAAGTGGTTTTTCAACATTATCACAAGTGCAAAAAGTGTTTTTTCCACACTAATACAATTGCAAAAGTGGTTTCCTGCACCAACACAAGTGCGAAAAGTGGTTTTTCAACACTAATACAAGTGCAAAAGTGGTTTGCTGCACCAACACCAGTGCGAAAAGTGGTTTTTCAACACTAACACAAGTGCGAAAACTGGTTTTTCAACACTAACACAAGTGCAAAAAGTGGTTTTTCAACACTAACACAAGTGCGAAAAGTGGTTTTTCAACACTAACACAAGTGCGAAAAGTGGTTTTTCAACACTATCACAAGTGCAAAAAGTGTTTTTTCCACACTAATACAAGTGCAAAAGTGGTTTCCTTCACCAACACAAGTGCGAAAAGTGGTTTTTCAACACTAACACAAGTGCGAAAAGTGGTTTTTCAACACTAACACAAGTGCAAAAAGTGGTTTTTCCACACTAATACAAGTGCAAAAGTGGTTTCCTGCACCAACACAAGTGCGAAAAGTGGTTTTTCAACACTAACACAAGTGCAAAAAGTGGTTTTTCAACACTAACACAAGTGCGAAAAGTGTTTTTTCAACACTAACACAAGTGCGAAAAGTGGTTTTTCAACACTAACACAAGTGCGAAAAGTGGTTTTTCAACACTAACACAAGGGCGAAAAGTGGTTTTTCCACACTAATACAAGTGCAAAAGTGGTTTCCTGCACCAACACAAGTGCGAAAAGTGGTTTTTCAACACTAACACAAGTGCAAAAAGTGGTTTTTCAACACTATCACAAGTGCAAAAAGTGTTTTTTCCACAATAATACAAGTACAAAAGTGGTTTCCTGCACCAACACAAGTGCGAAAAGTGGTTTTTCAACACTAACACAAGTGCGAAAAGTGGTTTTTCAACACTAACACAAGTGCGAAAAGTGGTTTTTCAACACTAACACAAGTGCGAAAAGTGGTTTTTCCACACTAATACAAGTGCAAAAGTGGTTTCCTGCACCAAAACAAGTGCGAAATGTGGTTTTTCAACACTAACACAAGTGCGAAAAGTGGTTTTTCAACACTAACACAAGTGCGAAAAGTGGTTTTTCAACACTAACACATGTGCGAAAAGTGGTTTTTCAACACTAACACAAGTGCGAAAAGTGGTTTTTCAACACTAACACAAGTGCGAAAAGTGGTTTTTCAACACTATCACAAGTGCAAAAAGTGTTTTTTCCACACTAATACAAGTGTAAAAGTGGTTTCCTGCACCAACACAAGTGCGAAAAGTGGTTTTTCAACACTATCACAAGTGCAAAAAGTGTTTTTTCCACACTAATACAAGTGCAAAAGTGGTTTCCTGCAGCAACACAAGTGCGAAAGGTGGTTTTTCAACACTAACACAAGTGCGAAAAGTGGTTTTTCAACACTAACACAAGTGCGAAAAGTGGTTTTTCAACACTATCACAAGTGCAACAAGTGTTTTTTCCACACTAATACAAGTGCAAAAGTGGTTTCCTGCACCAACACAAGTGCGAAAAGTGGTTTTTCAACACTAACACAAGTGCGAAAAGTGGTTTTTCAACACTAACACAAGTGCGAAAAGTGGTTTTTCAACACTAACACAAGTGCCAAAAGTGGTTTTTCAACACTATCACAAGTGCAAAAAGTGTTTTTTCCACACTAATACAAGTGCAAAAGTGGTTTCCTGCACCAACAGAAGTGCGAAAAGTGGTTTTTCAACACTAACACAAGTGCGAAAAGTGGTTTTTCAACACTAACACAAGTGCAAAAAGTGGTTTTTCCACACTAATACAAGTGCAAAAGTGGTTTCCTGCACCAACACAAGTGCGAAAAGTGGTTTTTCAACACTAACACAAGTGCGAAAAGTGGTTTTTCAACACTAACACAAGTGCGAAAAGTGGTTTTTCAACACTAACAAAAGTGTGAAAAGTGGTTTTTCAACACTATCACAAGTGCAAAAAGTGTTTTTTCCACACTAATACAAGTGCAAAAGTGGTTTCCTGCACCAACACAAGTGCGAAAAGTGGTTTTTCAACACTAACACAAGTGCGAAAAGTGGTTTTTCAACACTAACACAAGTGCAAAAAGTGGTTTTTCAACATTATCACAAGTGCAAAAAGTGTTTTTTCCACACTAATACAATTGCAAAAGTGGTTTCCTACACCAACACAAGTGCGAAAAGTGGTTTTTCAATGCTAACACAAGTGTGAAAAGTGGTTTTTCAACACTAACACAAGTGCGAAAAGTGGTTTTTCCACACTAATACAAGTGCAAAAGTGGTTTCCTGCACCAACACAAGTGCGAAAAGTGGTTTTTCAACACTAACACAAGTGCGAAAAGTGGTTTTTCCACACTAATACAAGTGCAAAAGTGGTTTCCTGCACCAACACAAGTGCGAAAAGTGGTTTTTCAACACTAACACAAGTGCGAAAAGTGGTTTTTCAACACTAACACAAGTGCGAAAAGTGGTTTTTCAACACTAACACAAGTGCGAAAAGTGGTTTTTCTACACTAATACAAGTGCAAAAGTGGCTTCCTGCACCAACACAAGTGCGAAAAGTGGTTTTTCAACACTAACACAAGTGCGAAAAGTGGTTTTTCAACACTATCACAAGTGCAAAAAGTGTTTTTTCCACACTAATACAAGTGCGAAAGTGGTTTCCTGCACCAACACAAGTGCGAAAAGTGGTTTTTCAACACTATCACAAGTGCAAAAAGTGTTTTTTCCACACTAATACAAGTGCAAAAGTGGTTTCCTGCAGCAACACAAGTGCGAAAGGTGGTTTTTCAACACTAACACAAGTGCGAAAAGTGGTTTTTCAACACTAACACAAGTGCGAAAAGTGGTTTTTCAACACTATCACAAGTGCAAAAAGTGTTTTTTCAACACTAATACAGGTGCAAAAGTGGTTTCCTGCACCAACACAAGTGCGAAAAGTGGTTTTTCAACACTAACACAAGTGCGAAAAGTGGTTTTTCAACACTAACACAAGTGCAAAAAGTGGTTTTTCAACACTAACACAAGTGCCAAAAGTGGTTTTTCAACACTATCACAAGTGCAAAAAGTGTTTTTCCACACTAATACAAGTGCAAAAGTGGTTTCCTGCACCAACACAAGTGCGAAAAGTGGTTTTTCAACACTAACACAAGTGCGAAAAGTGGTTTTTCAACACTAACACAAGTGCGAAAAGTGGTTTTTCAACACCAACACAAGTGCGAAAAGTGGTTTTTCAACACTAACACAAGTGCGAAAAGTGGTTTTTCAACATTATCACAAGTGCAAAAAGTGTTTTTTCCACACTAATACAAGTGCAAAAGTGGTTTCCTGCAGCAACACAAGTGCGAAAGGTGGTTTTTCAACACTAACACAAGTGCGAAAAGTGGTTTTTCAACACTAAAACAAGTGCGAAAAGTGGTTTTTCAACACTATCACAAGTGCAAAAAGTGTTTTTTCCACACTAATACAAGTGCAAAAGTGGTTTCCTGCACCAACACAAGGGCGAAAAGTGGTTTTTCAACACTAACACAAGTGCGAAAAGTGGTTTTTCAACACTAACACAAGTGCGAAAAGTGGTTTTTCAACACTAACACAAGTGCCAAAAGTGGTTTTTCAACACTATCACAAGTGCAAAAAGTGTTTTTTCCACACTAATACAAGTGCAAAAGTGGTTTCCTGCACCAACAGAAGTGCGAAAAGTGGTTTTTCAACACTAACACAAGTGCGAAAAGTGGTTTTTCAACACTAACACAAGTGCAAAAAGTGGTTTTTCCACACTAATACAAGTGCAAAAGTGGTTTCCTGCACCAACACAAGTGCGAAAAGTGGTTTTTCAACACTAACACAAGTGCGAAATGTGGTTTTTCAACACTAACACAAGTGCGAAAAGTGGTTTTTCAACACTAACAAAAGTGTGAAAAGTGGTTTTTCAACATTATCACAAGTGCAAAAAGTGTTTTTTCCACACTAATACAAGTGCAAAAGTGGTTTCCTGCACCAACACAAGTGCGAAAAGTGGTTTTTCAACACTAACACAAGTGCGAAAAGTGGTTTTTCAACACTAACACAAGTGCAAAAAGTGGTTTTTCAACATTATCACAAGTGCAAAAAGTGTTTTTTCCACACTAATACAATTGCAAAAGTGGTTTCCTACACCAACACAAGTGCGAAAAGTGGTTTTTCAATGCTAACACAAGTGCGAAAAGTGGTTTTTCAACACTAACACAAGTGCGAAAGGTGGTTTTTCCACACTAAGACAAGTGCAAAAGTGGTTTCCTGCACCAACACAAGTGCGAAAAGTGGTTTTTCAACACTAACACAAGTGCGAAAAGTGGTTTTTCCACACTAATACAAGTGCAAAAGTGGTTTCCTGCACCAACACAAGTGCGAAAAGTGGTTTCTCAACACTAACACAAGTGCGAAAAGTGGTTTTTCAACACTAACACAAGTGCGAAAAGTGGTTTTTCAACACTAACACAAGTGCGAAAAGTGGTTTTTCTACACTAATACAAGTGCAAAAGTGGCTTCCTGCACCAACACAAGTGCGAAAAGTGGTTTTTCAACACTAACACAAGTGCGAAAAGTGGTTTTTCAACACTATCACAAGTGCAAAAAGTGGTTTTTCCACACTAATACAAGTGCGAAAGTGGTTTCCTGCACCAACACAAGTGCGAAAAGTGGTTTTTCAACACTAACACAAGTGCGAAAAGTGGTTTTTCAACACTATCACAAGTGCAAAAAGTGTTTTTTCCACACTAATACAAGTGCAAAAGTGGTTTCCTGCAGCAACACAAGTGCGAAAGGTGGTTTTTCAACACTAACACAAGTGCGAAAAGTGGTTTTTCAACACTAACACAAGTGCGAAAAGTGGTTTTTCAACACTATCACAAGTGCAAAAAGTGTTTTTTCAACACTAATACAGGTGCAAAAGTGGTTTCCTGCACCAACACAAGTGCGAAAAGTGGTTTTTCAACACTAACACAAGTGCGAAAAGTGGTTTTTCAACACTAACACAAGTGCAAAAAGTGGTTTTTCAACACTAACACAAGTGCCAAAAGTGGTTTTTCAACACTATCACAAGTGCAAAAAGTGTTTTTCCACACTAATACAAGTGCAAAAGTGGTTTCCTGCACCAACACAAGTGCGAAAAGTGGTTTTTCAACACTAACGCAAGTGCGAAAAGTGGTTTTTCAACACTAACACAAGTGCGAAAAGTGGTTTTTCAACACCAACACAAGTGCGAAAAGTGGTTTTTCAACACTAACATAAGTGCGAAAAGTGGTTTTTCAACACTAACACAAGTGCGAAAAGTGGTTTTTCAACATTATCACAAGTGCAAAAAGTGTTTTTTCCACACTAATACAATTGCAAAAGTGGTTTCCTGCACCAACACAAGTGCGAAAAGTGGTTTTTCAATACTAACACAAGTGCGAAAAGTGGTTTTTCAACACTAACACAAGTGCGAAAAGTGGTTTTTTCCACACTACTACAAGTGCAAAAGTGGTTTCCTGCACCAACACAAGTGCGAAAAGTGGTTTTTCAACACTAACACGAGTGCGAAAAGTGGTTTTTCAACACTAACACAAGTGCGAAAAGTGGTTTTTCAACACTATCACAAGTGCAAAAAGTGTTTTTTCCACACTAATACAAGTGCAAAAGTGGTTTCCTGCACCAACACAAGTGCGAAAAGTGATTTTTCAACACTAACACAAGTGCGAAAAGTGGTTTTGCAACACTAACACAAGTGCGAAAAGTGGTTTTTCAACACTATCACAAGTGCAAAAAGTGTTTTTTCCAAACTAATACAAGTGCAAAAGTGGTTTCCTGCACCAACACAAGTGTGAAAAGTGGTTTCCTGCACCAACACAAGTGCGAAAAGTGGTTTTTCAACACTAACACAAGTGCGAAAAGTGGTTTTTCAACACTATCACAAGTGCAAAAAGTGTTTTTTCCACACTAATACAAGTGTAAAAGTGGTTTCCTGCACCAACACAAGTGCGAAAAGTGGTTTTTCAACACTATCACAAGTGCAAAAAGTGTTTTTTCCAAACTAATACAAGTGCAAAAGTGGTTTCCTGCACCAACACAAGTGTGAAAAGTGGTTTCCTGCACCAACACAAGTGCGAAAAGTGGTTTTTCAACACTAACACAAGTGCGAAAAGTGGTTTTTCAACACTATCACAAGTGCAAAAAGTGTTTTTTCCACACTAATACAAGTGTAAAAGTGGTTTCCTGCACCAACACAAGTGTGAAAAGTGGTTTCCTGCACCAACACAAGTGCGAAAAGTGGTTTTTCAACACTAACACAAGTGCGAAAAGTGGTTTTTCAACACTATCACAAGTGCAAAAAGTGTTTTTTCCAAACTAATACAAGTGCAAAAGTGGTTTCCTGCACCAACACAAGTGTGAAAAGTGGTTTCCTGCACCAACACAAGTGCGAAAAGTGGTTTTTCAACACTAACACAAGTGCGAAAAGTGGTTTTTCAACACTATCACAAGTGCAAAAAGTGTTTTTTCCACACTAATACAAGTGTAAAAGTGGTTTCCTGCACCAACACAAGTGCGAAAAGTGGTTTTTCAACACTATCACAAGTGCAAAAAGTGTTTTTTCCACACTAATACAAGTGCAAAAGTGGTTTCCTGCAGCAACACAAGTGCGAAAGGTGGTTTTTCAACACTAACACAAGTGCGAAAAGTGGTTTTTCAACACTAACACAAGTGCGAAAAGTGGTTTTTCCACACTAATACAAGTGCAAAAGTGGTTTCCTGCACCAACACAAGTGCGAAAAGTGGTTTTTCAACACTAACACAAGTGCGAAAAGTGGTTTTTCCACACTAATACAAGTGCAAAAGTGGTTTCCTGCACCAACACAAGTGCGAAAAGTGGTTTTTCAACACTAACACAAGTGCGAAAAGTGGTTTTTCAACACTAACACAAGTGCGAAAAGTGGTTTTTCAACACTAACACAAGTGCGAAAAGTGGTTTTTCTACACTAATACAAGTGCAAAAGTGGCTTCCTGCACCAACACAAGTGCGAAAAGTGGTTTTTCAACACTAACACAAGTGCGAAAAGTGGTTTTTCAACACTATCACAAGTGCAAAAAGTGTTTTTTCCACACTAATACAAGTGCGAAAGTGGTTTCCTGCACCAACACAAGTGCGAAAAGTGGTTTTTCAACACTATCACAAGTGCAAAAAGTGTTTTTTCCACACTAATACAAGTGCAAAAGTGGTTTCCTGCAGCAACACAAGTGCGAAAGGTGGTTTTTCAACACTAACACAAGTGCGAAAAGTGGTTTTTCAACACTAACACAAGTGCGAAAAGTGGTTTTGCAACACTAACACAAGTGCGAAAAGTGGTTTTTCAACACTATCACAAGTGCGAAAAGTGGTTTTTCAACACTATCACAAGTGCAAAAAGTGTTTTTTCCACACTAATACAAGTGCAAAAGTGGTTTCCTGCACCAACACAAGTGCGAAAAGTGGTTTTTCAACACTAACACAAGTGCGAAAAGTGGTTTTGCAACACTAACACAAGTGCGAAAAGTGGTTTTTCAACATTATCACAAGTGCAAAAAGTGTTTTTTCCACACTAATACAATTGCAAAAGTGGTTTCCTGCACCAACACAAGTGCGAAAAGTGGTTTTTCCACACTAATACAAGTGCAAAAGTGGTTTCCTGCACCAACACAAGTGCGAAAAGTGGTTTTTCAACACTAACACGAGTGCGAAAAGTGCTTTTTCAACACTAACACAAGTGCGAAAAGTGGTTTTTCAACACTATCACAAGTGCAAAAAGTGTTTTTTCCACACTAATACAAGTGCAAAAGTGGTTTCCTGCACCAACACAAGTGCGAAAAGTGGTTTTTCAACACTAACACAAGTGCGAAAAGTGGTTTTGCAACACTAACACAAGTGCGAAAAGTGGTTTTTCAACACTATCACAAGTGCAAAAAGTGTTTTTTCCACACTAATACAAGTGCAAAAGTGGTTTCCTGCACCAACACAAGTGCGAAAAGTGGTTTTTCAACACTAACACAAGTGCGAAAAGTGGTTTTGCAACACTAACACAAATGCGAAAAGTGGTTTTTCAACATTATCACAAGTGCAAAAAGTGTTTTTTCCACACTAATACAATTGCAAAAGTGGTTTCCTGCACCAACACAAGTGCGAAAAGTGGTTTTTCAATACTAACACAAGTGCGAAAAGTGGTTTTTCAACACTAACACAAGTGCGAAAAGTGGTTTTTTCCACACTAATACAAGTGCAAAAGTGGTTTCCTGCACCAACACAAGTGCGAAAAGTGGTTTTTCAACACTAACACGAGTGCGAAAAGTGCTTTTTCAACACTAACACAAGTGCGAAAAGTGGTTTTTCAACACTATCACAAGTGCAAAAAGTGTTTTTTCCACACTAATACAAGTGCAAAAGTGGTTTCCTGCACCAACACAAGTGCGAAAAGTGGTTTTTCAGCACTAACACAAGTGCGAAAAGTGGTTTTGCAACACTAACACAAGTGCGAAAAGTGGTTTTTAAACACTATCACAAGTGCAAAAAGTGTTTTTTCCACACTAATACAAGTGCAAAAGTGGTTTCCTGCACCAACACAGGTGTGAAAAGTGGTTTCCTGCACCAACACAAGTGCGAAAAGTGGTTTTTCAACACTAACACAAGTGCGAAAAGTGGTTTTTCAACACTATCACAAGTGCAAGAAGTGTTTTTTCCACACTAATACAAGTGCAAAAGTGGTTTCCTGCACCAACACAAGTGCGAAAAGTGGTTTCCTGCACCAACACAAGTGCGAAAAGTGGTTTTTCAACACTAACACAAGTGCGAAAAGTGGTTTTTCAACACTAACACAAGTGTGAAAAGTGTTTTTTCCACACTAATACAAGTGCAAAAGTGGTTTCCTGCACCAACACAAGTGCGAAAAGTGGTTTTTCAACACTAACACAAGTGCAAAAAGTGGTTTTTCCACACTAATACAAGTGCAAAAGTGGTTTCCTGCACCAACACAAGTGCGAAAAGTGGTTTTTCAACACTAACACAAGTGCGAAAAGTGGTTTTTCAACACTATCACAAGTGCAAAAAGTGTTTTTTCCACACTAATACAAGTGCAAAAGTGGTTTCCTGCACCAACACAAGTGCGAAAAGTGGTTTTTCAACACTAACACAAGTGCGAAAAGTGGTTTTTCAACACTATCACAAGTGCAAAAAGTGTTTTTTCCACACTAATACAAGTGCAAAAGTGGTTTCCTGCACCAACACAAGTGCGAAAAGTGGTTTTCAACACTAACACAAGTGCGAAAAGTGGTTTTTCAACACTATCACAAGTGCAAAAAGTGTTTTTTCCACACTAATACAAGTGAAAAAGTGGTTTCCTGCACCAACACAAGTGCGAAAAGTGGTTTTTCAACACTAACACGAGTGCGAAAAGTGCTTTTTCCAACACTAACACAAGTGCGAAAAGTGGTTTTTCAACACTATCACAAGTGCAAAAAGTGTTTTTTCCACACTAATACAAGTGCAAAAGTGGTTTCCTGCACCAACACAAGTGCGAAAAGTGGTTTTTCAACACTAACACAAGTGCGAAAAGTGGTTTTGCAACACTAACACAAGTGCGAAAAGTGGTTTTTCCACACTAATACAAGTGCAAATGTGGTTTCCTGCACCAACACAAGTGCGAAAAGTGGTTTTTCAACACTAACACAAGTGCGAAAAGTGGTTTTTCAACACTATCACATGTGCAAAAAGTGTTTTTTCCACACTAATACAAGTGCAAAAGTGGTTTCCTGCACCAACACAAGTGTGAAAAGTGGTTTTTCAACACTAACACAAGTGCGAAAAGTGGTTTTTCAACACTAACACAATTGCGAAAAGTGGTTTTTCCACACTAATACAAGTGCAAAAGTGGTTTGCTGCACCAACACCAGTGCGAAAAGTGGTTTTTCAACACTAACACAAGTGCGAAAACTGGTTTTTCAACACTAACACAAGTGCAAAAAGTGGTTTTTCAACACTAACACAAGTGCGAAAAGTGTTTTTCAACACTAACACAAGTGCGAAAAGTGGTTTTTCAACACTATCACAAGTGCAAAAAGTGTTTTTTCCACACTAATACAAGTGCAAAAGTGGTTTCCTTCACCAACACAAGTGCGAAAAGTGGTTTTTCAACACTAACACAAGTGCGAAAAGTGGTTTTTCAACACTAACACAAGTGCAAAAAGTGGTTTTTCCACACTAATACAAGTGCAAAAGTGGTTTCCTGCACCAACACAAGTGCGAAAAGTGGTTTTTCAACACTAACACAAGTGCAAAAAGTGGTTTTTCAACACTAACACAAGTGCGAAAAGTGTTTTTTCAACACTAACACAAGTGCGAAAAGTGGTTTTTCAACACTAACACAAGTGCGAAAAGTGGTTTTTCAACACTAACACAAGGGCGAAAAGTGGTTTTTCCACACTAATACAAGTGCAAAAGTGGTTTCCTGCACCAACACAAGTGCGAAAAGTGGTTTTTCAACACTAACACAAGTGCAAAAAGTGGTTTTTCAACACTATCACAAGTGCAAAAAGTGTTTTTTCCACAATAATACAAGTACAAAAGTGGGTTTCCTGCACCAACACAAGTGCGAAAAGTGGTTTTTCAACACTAACACAAGTGCGAAAAGTGGTTTTTCAACACTAACACAAGTGCGAAAAGTGGTTTTTCAACACTAACACAAGTGCGAAAAGTGGTTTTTCCACACTAATACAAGTGCAAAAGTGGTTTCCTGCACCAAAACAAGTGCGAAATGTGGTTTTTCAACACTAACACAAGTGCGAAAAGTGGTTTTTCAACACTAACACAAGTGCGAAAAGTGGTTTTTCAACACTAACACATGTGCGAAAAGTGGTTTTTCAACACTAACACAAGTGCGAAAAGTGGTTTTTTCAACACTAACACAAGTGCGAAAGTGGTTTTTCAACACTATCACAAGTGCAAAAGTGTTTTTTCCACACTAATACAAGTGTAAAAGTGGTTTCCTGCACCAACACAAGTGCGAAAAGTGGTTTTTCAACACTATCACAAGTGCAAAAAGTGTTTTTTCCACACTAATACAAGTGCAAAAGTGGTTTCCTGCAGCAACACAAGTGCGAAAGGTGGTTTTTCAACACTAACACAAGTGCGAAAAGTGGTTTTTCAACACTAACACAAGTGCGAAAAGTGGTTTTTCAACACTATCACAAGTGCAACAAGTGTTTTTTCCACACTAATACAAGTGCAAAAGTGGTTTCCTGCACCAACACAATGCGAAAAGTGGTTTTTCAACACTAACACAAGTGCGAAAAGTGGTTTTTCAACACTAACACAAGTGCGAAAAGTGGTTTTTCAACACTAACACAAGTGCCAAAAGTGGTTTTTCAACACTATCACAAGTGCAAAAAGTGTTTTTTCCACACTAATACAAGTGCAAAAGTGGTTTCCTGCACCAACAGAAGTGCGAAAAGTGGTTTTTCAACACTAACACAAGTGCGAAAAGTGGTTTTTCACACTAACACAAGTGCAAAAAGTGGTTTTTCCACACTAATACAAGTGCAAAAGTGGTTTCCTGCACCAACACAAGTGCGAAAAGTGGTTTTTCAACACTAACACAAGTGCGAAAAGTGGTTTTTCAACACTATCACAAGTGCAAAAAGTGTTTTTTTCCACACTAATACAAGTGCAAAAGTGGTTTCCTGCACCAACACAAGTGCGAAAAGTGGTTTTCAACACTAACACAAGTGCGAAAAGTGGTTTTTCAACACTATCACAAGTGCAAAAAGTGTTTTTTCCACACTAATACAAGTGAAAAAGTGGTTTCCTGCACCAACACAAGTGCGAAAAGTGGTTTTTCAACACTAACACGAGTGCGAAAAGTGCTTTTTCAACACTAACACAAGTGCGAAAAGTGGTTTTTCAACACTATCACAAGTGCAAAAAGTGTTTTTTCCACACTAATACAAGTGCAAAAGTGGTTTCCTGCACCAACACAAGTGCGAAAAGTGGTTTTTCAACACTAACACAAGTGCGAAAAGTGGTTTTGCAACACTAACACAAGTGCGAAAAGTGTTTTTCCACACTAATACAAGTGCAAATGTGGTTTCCTGCACCAACACAAGTGCGAAAAGTGGTTTTTCAACACTAACACAAGTGCGAAAAGTGGTTTTTCAACACTATCACATGTGCAAAAAGTGTTTTTTCCACACTAATACAAGTGCAAAAGTGGTTTCCTGCACCAACACAAGTGTGAAAAGTGGTTTTTCAACACTAACACAAGTGCGAAAAGTGGTTTTTCAACACTAACACAATTGCGAAAAGTGGTTTTTTTCCACACTAATACAAGTGCAAAAGTGGTTTGCTGCACCAACACCAGTGCGAAAAGTGGTTTTTCAACACTAACACAAGTGCGAAAACTGGTTTTTCAACACTAACACAAGTGCAAAAAGTGGTTTTTCAACACTAACACAAGTGCGAAAAGTGGTTTTTCAACACTAACACAAGTGCGAAAAGTGGTTTTTCAACACTATCACAAGTGCAAAAAGTGTTTTTTCCACACTAATACAAGTGCAAAAGTGGTTTCCTTCACCAACACAAGTGCGAAAAGTGGTTTTTCAACACTAACACAAGTGCGAAAAGTGTTTTTCAACACTAACACAAGTGCAAAAAGTGGTTTTTCCACACTAATACAAGTGCAAAAGTGGTTTCCTGCACCAACACAAGTGCGAAAAGTGGTTTTTCAACACTAACACAAGTGCAAAAAGTGGTTTTTCAACACTAACACAAGTGCGAAAAGTGTTTTTTCAACACTAACACAAGTGCGAAAAGTGGTTTTTCAACACTAACACAAGTGCGAAAAGTGGTTTTTCAACACTAACACAAGGCGAAAAGTGGTTTTTCCACACTAATACAAGTGCAAAAGTGGTTTCCTGCACCAACACAAGTGCGAAAAGTGGTTTTTCAACACTAACACAAGTGCAAAAAGTGGTTTTTCAACACTATCACAAGTGCAAAAAGTGTTTTTTCCACAATAATACAAGTACAAAAGTGGTTTCCTGCACCAACACAAGTGCGAAAAGTGGTTTTTCAACACTAACACAAGTGCGAAAAGTGGTTTTTCAACACTAACACAAGTGCGAAAAGTGGTTTTTCAACACTAACACAAGTGCGAAAAGTGGTTTTTCCACACTAATACAAGTGCAAAAAGTGGTTTCCTGCACCAAAACAAGTGCGAAATGTGGTTTTTCAACACTAACACAAGTGCGAAAAGTGGTTTTTCAACACTAACACAAGTGCGAAAAGTGGTTTTTTCAACACTAACACAATGTGCGAAAAGTGGTTTTTCAACACTAACACAAGTGCGAAAAGTGGTTTTTCAACACTAACACAAGTGCGAAAAGTGGTTTTTCAACACTATCACAAGTGCAAAAAGTGTTTTTTCCACACTAATACAAGTGTAAAAGTGGTTTCCTGCACCAACACAAGTGCGAAAAGTGGTTTTTCAACACTATCACAGTGCAAAAAGTGTTTTTTCCACACTAATACAAGTGCAAAAGTGGTTTCCTGCAGCAACACAAGTGCGAAAGGTGGTTTTTCAACACTAACACAAGTGCGAAAAGTGGTTTTTCAACACTAACACAAGTGCGAAAAGTGGTTTTTCAACACTATCACAAGTGCAACAAGTGTTTTTTCCACACTAATACAAGTGCAAAAGTGGTTTCCTGCACCAACACAAGTGCGAAAAGTGGTTTTTCAACACTAACACAAGTGCGAAAAGTGGTTTTTCAACACTAACACAAGTGCGAAAAGTGGTTTTTCAACACTAACACAAGTGCCAAAAGTGGTTTTTCAACACTATCACAAGTGCAAAAAGTGTTTTTTCCACACTAATACAAGTGCAAAAGTGGTTTCCTGCACCAACAGAAGTGCGAAAAGTGGTTTTTCAACACTAACACAAGTGCGAAAAGTGTTTTTCAACACTAACACAAGTGCAAAAAGTGGTTTTTCCACACTAATACAAGTGCAAAAGTGGTTTCCTGCACCAACACAAGTGCGAAAAGTGGTTTTTCAACACTAACACAAGTGCGAAAAGTGGTTTTTCAACACTAACACAAGTGCGGAAAAGTGGTTTTTCAACACTAACAAAAGTGTGAAAAGTGGTTTTTCAACACTATCACAAGTGCAAAAAGTGTTTTTTCCACACTAATACAAGTGCAAAAGTGGTTTCCTGCACCAACACAAGTGCGAAAAGTGGTTTTTCAACACTAACACAAGTGCGAAAAGTGGTTTTCAACACTAACACAAGTGCAAAAAGTGGTTTTCAACATTATCACAAGTGCAAAAAGTGTTTTTTCCACACTAATACAATTGCAAAAGTGGTTTCCTACACCAACACAAGTGCGAAAAGTGGTTTTTCAATGCTAACACAAGTGTGAAAAGTGGTTTTTCAACACTAACACAAGTGCGAAAAGTGGTTTTTCCACACTAATACAAGTGCAAAAGTGGTTTCCTGCACCAACACAAGTGCGAAAAGTGGTTTTTCAACACTAACACAAGTGCGAAAAGTGGTTTTTCCACACTAATACAAGTGCAAAAGTGGTTTCCTGCACCAACACAAGTGCGAAAAGTGGTTTTTCAACACTAACACAAGTGCGAAAAGTGGTTTTTCAACACTAACACAAGTGCGAAAAGTGGTTTTTCAACACTAACACAAGTGCGAAAAGTGGTTTTTCTACACTAATACAAGTGCAAAAGTGGCTTCCTGCACCAACACAAGTGCGAAAAGTGGTTTTCAACACTAACACAAGTGCGAAAAGTGGTTTTTCAACACTATCACAAGTGCAAAAAGTGTTTTTTCCACACTAATACAAGTGCGAAAGTGGTTTCCCTGCACCAACACAAGTGCGAAAAGTGGTTTTTCAACACTATCACAAGTGCAAAAAGTGTTTTTTCCACACTAATACAAGTGCAAAAGTGGTTTCCTGCAGCAACACAAGTGCGAAAGGTGGTTTTTCAACACTAACACAAGTGCGAAAAGTGGTTTTTCAACACTAACACAAGTGCGAAAAGTGGTTTTTTCAACACTATCACAAGTGCAAAAAGTGTTTTTTCAACACTAATACAGGTGCAAAAGTGGTTTCCTGCACCAACACAAGTGCGAAAAGTGGTTTTTCAACACTAACACAAGTGCGAAAAGTGGTTTTTCAACACTAACACAAGTGCAAAAAGTGGTTTTTCAACACTAACACAAGTGCCAAAAGTGGTTTTTCAACACTATCACAAGTGCAAAAAGTGTTTTTCCACACTAATACAAGTGCAAAAGTGGTTTCCTGCACCAACACAAGTGCGAAAAGTGGTTTTTCAACACTAACACAAGTGCGAAAAGTGGTTTTTCAACACTAACACAAGTGCGAAAAGTGGTTTTTCAACACCAACACAAGTGCGAAAAGTGGTTTTTCAACACTAACACAAGTGCGAAAAGTGGTTTTTCAACATTATCACAAGTGCAAAAAGTGTTTTTTCCACACTAATACAAGTGCAAAAGTGGTTTCCTGCAGCAACACAAGTGCGAAAGGTGGTTTTTCAACACTAACACAAGTGCGAAAAGTGGTTTTTCAACACTAAAACAAGTGCGAAAAGTGGTTTTTCAACACTATCACAAGTGCAAAAAGTGTTTTTTCCACACTAATACAAGTGCAAAAGTGGTTTCCTGCACCAACACAAGGGCGAAAAGTGGTTTTTCAACACTAACACAAGTGCGAAAAGTGGTTTTTCAACACTAACACAAGTGCGAAAAGTGGTTTTTCAACACTAACACAAGTGCCAAAAGTGGTTTTTCAACACTATCACAAGTGCAAAAAGTGTTTTTTTCCACACTAATACAAGTGCAAAAGTGGTTTCCTGCACCAACAGAAGTGCGAAAAGTGGTTTTTCAACACTAACACAAGTGCGAAAAGTGGTTTTTCAACACTAACACAAGTGCAAAAAGTGGTTTTTCCACACTAATACAAGTGCAAAAGTGGTTTCCTGCACCAACACAAGTGCGAAAAGTGGTTTTTCAACACTAACACAAGTGCGAAATGTGGTTTTTCAACACTAACACAAGTGCGAAAAGTGGTTTTTCAACACTAACAAAAGTGTGAAAAGTGGTTTTTCAACATTATCACAAGTGCAAAAAGTGTTTTTTCCACACTAATACAAGTGCAAAAGTGGTTTCCTGCACCAACACAAGTGCGAAAAGTGGTTTTTCAACACTAACACAAGTGCGAAAAGTGGTTTTTCAACACTAACACAAGTGCAAAAAGTGGTTTTTCAACATTATCACAAGTGCAAAAAGTGTTTTTTCCACACTAATACAATTGCAAAAGTGGTTTCCTACACCAACACAAGTGCGAAAAGTGGTTTTTCAATGCTAACACAAGTGCGAAAAGTGGTTTTTCAACACTAACACAAGTGCGAAAGGTGGTTTTTCCACACTAAGACAAGTGCAAAAGTGGTTTCCTGCACCAACACAAGTGCGAAAAGTGGTTTTTCAACACTAACACAAGTGCGAAAAGTGGTTTTTCCACACTAATACAAGTGCAAAAGTGGTTTCCTGCACCAACACAAGTGCGAAAAGTGGTTTCTCAACACTAACACAAGTGCGAAAAGTGGTTTTTCAACACTAACACAAGTGCGAAAAGTGGTTTTTCCACACTAACACAAGTGCGAAAAGTGGTTTTTCTACACTAATACAAGTGCAAAAGTGGCTTCCTGCACCAACACAAGTGCGAAAAGTGGTTTTTCAACACTAACACAAGTGCGAAAAGTGGTTTTTCAACACTATCACAAGTGCAAAAAGTGGTTTTTCCACACTAATACAAGTGCGAAAGTGGTTTCCTGCACCAACACAAGTGCGAAAAGTGGTTTTTCAACACTAACACAAGTGCGAAAAGTGGTTTTTCAACACTATCACAAGTGCAAAAAGTGTTTTTTCCACACTAATACAAGTGCAAAAGTGGTTTCCTGCAGCAACACAAGTGCGAAAGGTGGTTTTTCAACACTAACACAAGTGCGAAAAGTGGTTTTTCAACACTAACACAAGTGCGAAAAGTGGTTTTTCAACACTATCACAAGTGCAAAAAGTGTTTTTTCAACACTAATACAGGTGCAAAAGTGGTTTCCTGCACCAACACAAGTGCGAAAAGTGGTTTTTCAACACTAACACAAGTGCGAAAAGTGGTTTTTCAACACTAACACAAGTGCAAAAAGTGGTTTTTCAACACTAACACAAGTGCCAAAAGTGGTTTTTCAACACTATCACAAGTGCAAAAAGTGTTTTTCCACACTAATACAAGTGCAAAAGTGGTTTCCTGCACCAACACAAGTGCGAAAAGTGGTTTTTCAACACTAACGCAAGTGCGAAAAGTGGTTTTTCAACACTAACACAAGTGCGAAAAGTGGTTTTTCAACACCAACACAAGTGCGAAAAGTGGTTTTTCAACACTAACATAAGTGCGAAAAGTGGTTTTTCAACACTAACACAAGTGCGAAAAGTGGTTTTTCAACATTATCACAAGTGCAAAAAGTGTTTTTTCCACACTAATACAATTGCAAAAGTGGTTTCCTGCACCAACACAAGTGCGAAAAGTGGTTTTTCAATACTAACACAAGTGCGAAAAGTGGTTTTTCAACACTAACACAAGTGCGAAAAGTGGTTTTTTCCACACTACTACAAGTGCAAAAGTGGTTTCCTGCACCAACACAAGTGCGAAAAGTGGTTTTTCAACACTAACACGAGTGCGAAAAGTGCTTTTTCAACACTAACACAAGTGCGAAAAGTGGTTTTTCAACACTATCACAAGTGCAAAAAGTGTTTTTTCCACACTAATACAAGTGCAAAAGTGGTTTCCTGCACCAACACAAGTGCGAAAAGTGATTTTTCAACACTAACACAAGTGCGAAAAGTGGTTTTGCAACACTAACACAAGTGCGAAAAGTGGTTTTTCAACACTATCACAAGTGCAAAAAGTGTTTTTTCCACACGAATACAAGTGCAAAAGTGGTTTCCTGCACCAACACAAGTGTGAAAAGTGGTTTCCTGCACCAACACAAGTGCGAAAAGTGGTTTTTCAACACTAACACAAGTGCGAAAAGTGGTTTTTCAACACTATCACAAGTGCAAAAAGTGTTTTTTCCACACTAATACAAGTGCAAAAGTGGTTTCCTGCACCAACACAAGTGTGAAAAGTGGTTTCCTGCACCAACACAAGTGCGAAAAGTGGTTTTTCAACACTAACACAAGTGCGAAAAGTGGTTTTTCAACACTATCACAAGTGCAAAAAGTGTTTTTTCCACACTAATACAAGTGTAAAAGTGGTTTCCTGCACCAACACAAGTGCGAAAAGTGGTTTTTCAACACTATCACAAGTGCAAAAAGTGTTTTTTCCACACTAATACAAGTGCAAAAGTGGTTTCCTGCAGCAACACAAGTGCGAAAGGTGGTTTTTCAACACTAACACAAGTGCGAAAAGTGGTTTTTCAACACTAACACAAGTGCGAAAAGTGGTTTTTCAACACTATCACAAGTGCAAAAAGTGTTTTTTCAACACTAATACAGGTGCAAAAGTGGTTTCCTGCACCAACACAAGTGCGAAAAGTGGTTTTTCAACACTAACACAAGTGCGAAAAGTGGTTTTTCAACACTAACACAAGTGCAAAAAGTGGTTTTTCAACACTAACACAAGTGCCAAAAGTGGTTTTTCAACACTATCACAAGTGCAAAAAGTGTTTTTCCACACTAATACAAGTGCAAAAGTGGTTTCCTGCACCAACACAAGTGCGAAAAGTGGTTTTTCAACACTAACACAAGTGCGAAAAGTGGTTTTTCAACACTAACACAAGTGCGAAAAGTGGTTTTTCAACACCAACACAAGTGCGAAAAGTGGTTTTTCAACACTAACACAAGTGCGAAAAGTGGTTTTTCAACATTATCACAAGTGCAAAAAGTGTTTTTTCCACACTAATACAAGTGCAAAAGTGGTTTCCTGCAGCAACACAAGTGCGAAAGGTGGTTTTTCAACACTAACACAAGTGCGAAAAGTGGTTTTTCAACACTAAAACAAGTGCGAAAAGTGGTTTTTCAACACTATCACAAGTGCAAAAAGTGTTTTTTCCACACTAATACAAGTGCAAAAGTGGTTTCCTGCACCAACACAAGGGCGAAAAGTGGTTTTTCAACACTAACACAAGTGCGAAAAGTGGTTTTTCAACACTAACACAAGTGCGAAAAGTGGTTTTTCAACACTAACACAAGTGCCAAAAGTGGTTTTTCAACACTATCACAAGTGCAAAAAGTGTTTTTTCCACACTAATACAAGTGCAAAAGTGGTTTCCTGCACCAACAGAAGTGCGAAAAGTGGTTTTTCAACACTAACACAAGTGCGAAAAGTGGTTTTTCAACACTAACACAAGTGCAAAAAGTGGTTTTTCCACACTAATACAAGTGCAAAAGTGGTTTCCTGCACCAACACAAGTGCGAAAAGTGGTTTTTCAACACTAACACAAGTGCGAAATGTGGTTTTTCAACACTAACACAAGTGCGAAAAGTGGTTTTTCAACACTAACAAAAGTGTGAAAAGTGGTTTTTCAACATTATCACAAGTGCAAAAAGTGTTTTTTCCACACTAATACAAGTGCAAAAGTGGTTTCCTGCACCAACACAAGTGCGAAAAGTGGTTTTTCAACACTAACACAAGTGCGAAAAGTGGTTTTTCAACACTAACACAAGTGCAAAAAGTGGTTTTTCAACATTATCACAAGTGCAAAAAGTGTTTTTTCCACACTAATACAATTGCAAAAGTGGTTTCCTACACCAACACAAGTGCGAAAAGTGGTTTTTCAATGCTAACACAAGTGCGAAAAGTGGTTTTTCAACACTAACACAAGTGCGAAAGGTGGTTTTTCCACACTAAGACAAGTGCAAAAGTGGTTTCCTGCACCAACACAAGTGCGAAAAGTGGTTTTTCAACACTAACACAAGTGCGAAAAGTGGTTTTTCCACACTAATACAAGTGCAAAAGTGGTTTCCTGCACCAACACAAGTGCGAAAAGTGGTTTCTCAACACTAACACAAGTGCGAAAAGTGGTTTTTCAACACTAACACAAGTGCGAAAAGTGGTTTTTCAACACTAACACAAGTGCGAAAAGTGGTTTTTCTACACTAATACAAGTGCAAAAGTGGCTTCCTGCACCAACACAAGTGCGAAAAGTGGTTTTTCAACACTAACACAAGTGCGAAAAGTGGTTTTTCAACACTATCACAAGTGCAAAAAGTGGTTTTTCCACACTAATACAAGTGCGAAAGTGGTTTCCTGCACCAACACAAGTGCGAAAAGTGGTTTTTCAACACTAACACAAGTGCGAAAAGTGGTTTTTCAACACTATCACAAGTGCAAAAAGTGTTTTTTCCACACTAATACAAGTGCAAAAGTGGTTTCCTGCAGCAACACAAGTGCGAAAGGTGGTTTTTCAACACTAACACAAGTGCGAAAAGTGGTTTTTCAACACTAACACAAGTGCGAAAAGTGGTTTTTCAACACTATCACAAGTGCAAAAAGTGTTTTTTCAACACTAATACAGGTGCAAAAGTGGTTTCCTGCACCAACACAAGTGCGAAAAGTGGTTTTTCAACACTAACACAAGTGCGAAAAGTGGTTTTTCAACACTAACACAAGTGCAAAAAGTGGTTTTTCAACACTAACACAAGTGCCAAAAGTGGTTTTTCAACACTATCACAAGTGCAAAAAGTGTTTTTCCACACTAATACAAGTGCAAAAGTGGTTTCCTGCACCAACACAAGTGCGAAAAGTGGTTTTTCAACACTAACGCAAGTGCGAAAAGTGGTTTTTCAACACTAACACAAGTGCGAAAAGTGGTTTTTCAACACCAACACAAGTGCGAAAAGTGGTTTTTCAACACTAACATAAGTGCGAAAAGTGGTTTTTCAACACTAACACAAGTGCGAAAAGTGGTTTTTCAACATTATCACAAGTGCAAAAAGTGTTTTTTCCACACTAATACAATTGCAAAAGTGGTTTCCTGCACCAACACAAGTGCGAAAAGTGGTTTTTCAATACTAACACAAGTGCGAAAAGTGGTTTTTCAACACTAACACAAGTGCGAAAAGTGGTTTTTTCCACACTACTACAAGTGCAAAAGTGGTTTCCTGCACCAACACAAGTGCGAAAAGTGGTTTTTCAACACTAACACGAGTGCGAAAAGTGCTTTTTCAACACTAACACAAGTGCGAAAAGTGGTTTTTCAACACTATCACAAGTGCAAAAAGTGTTTTTTCCACACTAATACAAGTGCAAAAGTGGTTTCCTGCACCAACACAAGTGCGAAAAGTGATTTTTCAACACTAACACAAGTGCGAAAAGTGGTTTTGCAACACTAACACAAGTGCGAAAAGTGGTTTTTCAACACTATCACAAGTGCAAAAAGTGTTTTTTCCACACGAATACAAGTGCAAAAGTGGTTTCCTGCACCAACACAAGTGTGAAAAGTGGTTTCCTGCACCAACACAAGTGCGAAAAGTGGTTTTTCAACACTAACACAAGTGCGAAAAGTGGTTTTTCAACACTATCACAAGTGCAAAAAGTGTTTTTTCCACACTAATACAAGTGCAAAAGTGGTTTCCTGCACCAACACAAGTGTGAAAAGTGGTTTCCTGCACCAACACAAGTGCGAAAAGTGGTTTTTCAACACTAACACAAGTGCGAAAAGTGGTTTTTCAACACTATCACAAGTGCAAAAAGTGTTTTTTCCACACTAATACAAGTGTAAAAGTGGTTTCCTGCACCAACACAAGTGCGAAAAGTGGTTTTTCAACACTATCACAAGTGCAAAAAGTGTTTTTTCCACACTAATACAAGTGCAAAAGTGGTTTCCTGCAGCAACACAAGTGCGAAAGGTGGTTTTTCAACACTAACACAAGTGCGAAAAGTGGTTTTTCAACACTAACACAAGTGCGAAAAGTGGTTTTTCCACACTAATACAAGTGCAAAAGTGGTTTCCTGCACCAACAGAAGTGCGAAAAGTGGTTTTTCAACACTAACACAAGTGCGAAAAGTGGTTTTTCCACACTAATACAAGTGCAAAAGTGGTTTCCTGCACCAACACAAGTGCGAAAAGTGGTTTTTCAACACTAACACAAGTGCGAAAAGTGGTTTTTCAACACTAACACAAGTGCGAAAAGTGGTTTTTCAACACTAACACAAGTGCGAAAAGTGGTTTTTCTACACTAATACAAGTGCAAAAGTGGCTTCCTGCACCAACACAAGTGCGAAAAGTGGTTTTTCAACACTAACACAAGTGCGAAAAGTGGTTTTTCAACACTATCACAAGTGCAAAAAGTGTTTTTTCCACACTAATACAAGTGCGAAAGTGGTTTCCTGCACCAACACAAGTGCGAAAAGTGGTTTTTCAACACTATCACAAGTGCAAAAAGTGTTTTTTCCACACTAATACAAGTGCAAAAGTGGTTTCCTGCAGCAACACAAGTGCGAAAGGTGGTTTTTCAACACTAACACAAGTGCGAAAAGTGGTTTTTCAACACTAACACAAGTGCGAAAAGTGGTTTTTCAACACTATCACAAGTGCAAAAAGTGTTTTTTCAACACTAATACAGGTGCAAAAGTGGTTTCCTGCACCAACACAAGTGCGAAAAGTGGTTTTTCAACACTAACACAAGTGCGAAAAGTGGTTTTTCAACACTAACACAAGTGCAAAAAGTGGTTTTTCAACACTAACACAAGTGCCAAAAGTGGTTTTTCAACACTATCACAAGTGCAAAAAGTGTTTTTCCACACTAATACAAGTGCAAAAGTGGTTTCCTGCACCAACACAAGTGCGAAAAGTGGTTTTTCAACACTAACACAAGTGCGAAAAGTGGTTTTTCAACACTAACACAAGTGCGAAAAGTGGTTTTTCAACACCAACACAAGTGCGAAAAGTGGTTTTTCAACACTAACACAAGTGCGAAAAGTGGTTTTTCAACATTATCACAAGTGCAAAAAGTGTTTTTTCCACACTAATACAAGTGCAAAAGTGGTTTCCTGCAGCAACACAAGTGCGAAAGGTGGTTTTTCAACACTAACACAAGTGCGAAAAGTGGTTTTTCAACACTAAAACAAGTGCGAAAAGTGGTTTTTCAACACTATCACAAGTGCAAAAAGTGTTTTTTCCACACTAATACAAGTGCAAAAGTGGTTTCCTGCACCAACACAAGGGCGAAAAGTGGTTTTTCAACACTAACACAAGTGCGAAAAGTGGTTTTTCAACACTAACACAAGTGCGAAAAGTGGTTTTTCAACACTAACACAAGTGCCAAAAGTGGTTTTTCAACACTATCACAAGTGCAAAAAGTGTTTTTTCCACACTAATACAAGTGCAAAAGTGGTTTCCTGCACCAACAGAAGTGCGAAAAGTGGTTTTTCAACACTAACACAAGTGCGAAAAGTGGTTTTTCAACACTAACACAAGTGCAAAAAGTGGTTTTTCCACACTAATACAAGTGCAAAAGTGGTTTCCTGCACCAACACAAGTGCGAAAAGTGGTTTTTCAACACTAACACAAGTGCGAAATGTGGTTTTTCAACACTAACACAAGTGCGAAAAGTGGTTTTTCAACACTAACAAAAGTGTGAAAAGTGGTTTTTCAACATTATCACAAGTGCAAAAAGTGTTTTTTCCACACTAATACAAGTGCAAAAGTGGTTTCCTGCACCAACACAAGTGCGAAAAGTGGTTTTTCAACACTAACACAAGTGCGAAAAGTGGTTTTTCAACACTAACACAAGTGCAAAAAGTGGTTTTTCAACATTATCACAAGTGCAAAAAGTGTTTTTTCCACACTAATACAATTGCAAAAGTGGTTTCCTACACCAACACAAGTGCGAAAAGTGGTTTTTCAATGCTAACACAAGTGCGAAAAGTGGTTTTTCAACACTAACACAAGTGCGAAAGGTGGTTTTTCCACACTAAGACAAGTGCAAAAGTGGTTTCCTGCACCAACACAAGTGCGAAAAGTGGTTTTTCAACACTAACACAAGTGCGAAAAGTGGTTTTTCCACACTAATACAAGTGCAAAAGTGGTTTCCTGCACCAACACAAGTGCGAAAAGTGGTTTCTCAACACTAACACAAGTGCGAAAAGTGGTTTTTCAACACTAACACAAGTGCGAAAAGTGGTTTTTCAACACTAACACAAGTGCGAAAAGTGGTTTTTCTACACTAATACAAGTGCAAAAGTGGCTTCCTGCACCAACACAAGTGCGAAAAGTGGTTTTTCAACACTAACACAAGTGCGAAAAGTGGTTTTTCAACACTATCACAAGTGCAAAAAGTGGTTTTTCCACACTAATACAAGTGCGAAAGTGGTTTCCTGCACCAACACAAGTGCGAAAAGTGGTTTTTCAACACTAACACAAGTGCGAAAAGTGGTTTTTCAACACTATCACAAGTGCAAAAAGTGTTTTTTCCACACTAATACAAGTGCAAAAGTGGTTTCCTGCAGCAACACAAGTGCGAAAGGTGGTTTTTCAACACTAACACAAGTGCGAAAAGTGGTTTTTCAACACTAACACAAGTGCGAAAAGTGGTTTTTCAACACTATCACAAGTGCAAAAAGTGTTTTTTCAACACTAATACAGGTGCAAAAGTGGTTTCCTGCACCAACACAAGTGCGAAAAGTGGTTTTTCAACACTAACACAAGTGTGAAAAGTGGTTTTTCAACACTAACACAAGTGCAAAAAGTGGTTTTTCAACACTAACACAAGTGCCAAAAGTGGTTTTTCAACACTATCACAAGTGCAAAAAGTGTTTTTCCACACTAATACAAGTGCAAAAGTGGTTTCCTGCACCAACACAAGTGCGAAAAGTGGTTTTTCAACACTAACGCAAGTGCGAAAAGTGGTTTTTCAACACTAACACAAGTGCGAAAAGTGGTTTTTCAACACCAACACAAGTGCGAAAAGTGGTTTTTCAACACTAACATAAGTGCGAAAAGTGGTTTTTCAACACTAACACAAGTGCGAAAAGTGGTTTTTCAACATTATCACAAGTGCAAAAAGTGTTTTTTCCACACTAATACAATTGCAAAAGTGGTTTCCTGCACCAACACAAGTGCGAAAAGTGGTTTTTCAATACTAACACAAGTGCGAAAAGTGGTTTTTCAACACTAACACAAGTGCGAAAAGTGGTTTTTTCCACACTACTACAAGTGCAAAAGTGGTTTCCTGCACCAACACAAGTGCGAAAAGTGGTTTTTCAACACTAACACGAGTGCGAAAAGTGCTTTTTCAACACTAACACAAGTGCGAAAAGTGGTTTTTCAACACTATCACAAGTGCAAAAAGTGTTTTTTCCACACTAATACAAGTGCAAAAGTGGTTTCCTGCACCAACACAAGTGCGAAAAGTGATTTTTCAACACTAACACAAGTGCGAAAAGTGGTTTTGCAACACTAACACAAGTGCGAAAAGTGGTTTTGCAACACTAACACAAGTGCGAAAAGTGGTTTTTCAACACTATCACAAGTGCAAAAAGTGTTTTTTCCACACGAATACAAGTGCAAAAGTGGTTTCCTGCACCAACACAAGTGTGAAAAGTGGTTTCCTGCACCAACACAAGTGCGAAAAGTGGTTTTTCAACACTAACACAAGTGCGAAAAGTGGTTTTTCAACACTATCACAAGTGCAAAAAGTGTTTTTTCCACACTAATACAAGTGCAAAAGTGGTTTCCTGCACCAACACAAGTGTGAAAAGTGGTTTCCTGCACCAACACAAGTGCGAAAAGTGGTTTTTCAACACTAACACAAGTGCGAAAAGTGGTTTTTCAACACTATCACAAGTGCAAAAAGTGTTTTTTCCACACTAATACAAGTGTAAAAGTGGTTTCCTGCACCAACACAAGTGCGAAAAGTGGTTTTTCAACACTATCACAAGTGCAAAAAGTGTTTTTTCCACACTAATACAAGTGCAAAAGTGGTTTCCTGCAGCAACACAAGTGCGAAAGGTGGTTTTTCAACACTAACACAAGTGCGAAAAGTGGTTTTTCAACACTAACACAAGTGCGAAAAGTGGTTTTTCAACACTATCACAAGTGCAACAAGTGTTTTTTCCACACTAATACAAGTGCAAAAGTGGTTTCCTGCACCAACACAAGTGCGAAAAGTGGTTTTTCAACACTAACACAAGTGCGAAAAGTGGTTTTTCAACACTAACACAAGTGCGAAAAGTGGTTTTTCAACACTAACACAAGTGCCAAAAGTGGTTTTTCAACACTATCACAAGTGCAAAAAGTGTTTTTTCCACACTAATACAAGTGCAAAAGTGGTTTCCTGCACCAACAGAAGTGCGAAAATTGGTTTTTCAACACTAACACAAGTGCGAAAAGTGGTTTTTCAACACTAACACAAGTGCAAAAAGTGGTTTTTCCACACTAATACAAGTGCAAAAGTGGTTTCCTGCACCAACACAAGTGCGAAAAGTGGTTTTTCAACACTAACACAAGTGCGAAAAGTGGTTTTTCAACACTAACACAAGTGCGAAAAGTGGTTTTTCAACACTAACAAAAGTGTGAAAAGTGGTTTTTCAACACTATCACAAGTGCAAAAAGTGTTTTTTCCACACTAATACAAGTGCAAAAGTGGTTTCCTGCACCAACACAAGTGCGAAAAGTGGTTTTTCAACACTAACACAAGTGCGAAAAGTGGTTTTTCAACACTAACACAAGTGCAAAAAGTGGTTTTTCAACATTATCACAAGTGCAAAAAGTGTTTTTTCCACACTAATACAATTGCAAAAGTGGTTTCCTACACCAACACAAGTGCGAAAAGTGGTTTTTCAATGCGAACACAAGTGTGAAAAGTGGTTTTTCAACACTAACACAAGTGCGAAAAGTGGTTTTTCCACACTAATACAAGTGCAAAAGTGGTTTCCTGCACCAACACAAGTGCGAAAAGTGGTTTTTCAACACTAACACAAGTGCGAAAAGTGGTTTTTCCACACTAATACAAGTGCAAAAGTGGTTTCCTGCACCAACACAAGTGCGAAAAGTGGTTTTTCAACACTAACACAAGTGCGAAAAGTGGTTTTTCAACACTAACACAAGTGCGAAAAGTGGTTTTTCAACACTAACACAAGTGCGAAAAGTGGTTTTTCTACACTAATACAAGTGCAAAAGTGGCTTCCTGCACCAACACAAGTGCGAAAAGTGGTTTTTCAACACTAACACAAGTGCGAAAAGTGGTTTTTCAACACTATCACAAGTGCAAAAAGTGTTTTTTCCACACTAATACAAGTGCGAAAGTGGTTTCCTGCACCAACACAAGTGCGAAAAGTGGTTTTTCAACACTAACACAAGTGCGAAAAGTGGTTTTTCAACACTATCACAAGTGCAAAAAGTGTTTTTTCCACACTAATACAAGTGCAAAAGTGGTTTCCTGCAGCAACACAAGTGCGAAAGGTGGTTTTTCAACACTAACACAAGTGCGAAAAGTGGTTTTTCAACACTAACACAAGTGCGAAAAGTGGTTTTTCAACACTATCACAAGTGCAAAAAGTGTTTTTTCAACACTAATACAGGTGCAAAAGTGGTTTCCTGCACCAACACAAGTGCGAAAAGTGGTTTTTCAACACTAACACAAGTGCGAAAAGTGGTTTTGCAACACTAACACAAGTGCGAAAAGTGGTTTTTCAACACTAACACAAGTGCGAAAAGTGGTTTTTTCCACACTACTACAAGTGCAAAAGTGGTTTCCTGCACCAACACAAGTGCGAAAAGTGGTTTTTCAACACTAACACGAGTGCGAAAAGTGCTTTTTCAACACTAACACAAGTGCGAAAAGTGGTTTTTCAACACTATCACAAGTGCAAAAAGTGTTTTTTCCACACTAATACAAGTGCAAAAGTGGTTTCCTGCACCAACACAAGTGTGAAAAGTGGTTTCCTGCACCAACACAAGTGCGAAAAGTGGTTTTTCAACACTACACTAACACAAGTGCGAAAAGTGGTTTTTCAACACTATCACAAGTGCAAAAAGTGTTTTTTTCCACACTAATACAAGTGCAAAAGTGGTTTCCTGCACCAACACAAGTGCGAAAAGTGGTTTCCTGCACCAACACAAGTGCGAAAAGTGGTTTTTCAACACTAACACAAGTGCGAAAAGTGGTTTTTCAACACTAACACAGGTGTGAAAAGTGTTTTTTCCACACTAATACAAGTGCAAAAGTGGTTTCCTGCACCAACACAAGTGCGAAAAGTGGTTTTTCAACACTAACACAAGTGCGAAAAGTGGTTTTTCAACACTATCACAAGTGCAAAAAGTGTTTTTTCCACACTAATACAAGTGCAAAAGTGGTTTCCTGCACCAACACAAGTGCGAAAAGTGGTTTTTCAACACTAACACAAGTGCGAAAAGTGGTTTTTCAACACTATCACAAGTGCAAAAAGTGTTTTTTCCACACTAATACAAGTGCAAAAGTGGTTTCCTGCACCAACACAAGTGCGAAAAGTGGTTTTTCAACACTAACACAAGTGCGAAAAGTGGTTTTTCAACACTATCACAAGTGCAAAAAGTGTTTTTTCCACACTAATACAAGTGCAAAAGTGGTTTCCTGCACCAACACAAGTGCGAAAAGTGGTTTTTCAACACTAACACAAGTGCGAAAAGTGGTTTTTCAACACTATCACAAGTGCAAAAAGTGTTTTTTCCACAGTAATACAAGTGCAAAAGTGGTTTCCTGCACCAACACAAGTGCGAAAAGTGGTTTTTCAACACTAACATGAGTGCGAAAAGTGCTTTTTCAACACTAACACAAGTGCGAAAAGTGGTTTTTCAACACTATCACAAGTGCAAAAAGTGTTTTTTCCACACTAATACAAGTGCAAAAGTGGTTTCCTGCACCAACACAAGTGCGAAAAGTGGTTTTTCAACACTAACACAAGTGCGAAAAGTGGTTTTGGAACACTAACACAAGTGCGAAAAGTGGTTTTTCAACACTACCACAAGTGCAAAAATTGTTTTTTCCACACTAATACAAGTGCAAAAGTGGTTTCCTGCACCAACACAAGTGCGAAATGTGGTTTTTCAACACTAACACAAGTGCGAAAAGTGGTTTTTCAACACTAACACAAGTGCGAAAAGTGGTTTTTCAACACTATCACAAGTGCAAAAAGTGTTTTTTCCACACTAATACAAGTGCAAAAGTGGTTTCCTGCACCAACACAAGTGCGAAAAGTGGTTTTTCAACACTAACACAAGTGCGAAAAGTGGTTTTGCAACACTAACACAAGTGCGAAAAGTGGTTTTTCAACATTATCACAAGTGCAAAAAGTGTTTTTTCCACACTAATACAATTGCAAAAGTGGTTTCCTGCACCAACACAAGTGCGAAAAGTGGTTTTTCAATACTAACACAAGTGCGAAAAGTGGTTTTTCAACACTAACACAAGTGCGAAAAGTGGTTTTTCCACACTAATACAAGTGCAAAAGTGGTTTCCTGCACCAACACAAGTGCGAAAAGTGGTTTTTCAACACTAACACGAGTGCGAAAAGTGCTTTTTCAACACTAACACAAGTGCGAAAAGTGGTTTTTCAACACTATCACAAGTGCAAAAAGTGTTTTTTCCACACTAATACAAGTGCAAAAGTGGTTTCCTGCACCAACACAAGTGCGAAAAGTGGTTTTTCAACACTAACACAAGTGCGAAAAGTGGTTTTGCAACACTAACACAAGTGCGAAAAGTGGTTTTTCAACACTATCACAAGTGCAAAAAGTGTTTTTTCCACACTAATACAAGTGCAAAAGTGGTTTCCTGCACCAACACAAGTGCGAAAAGTGGTTTTTCAACACTAACACAAGTGCGAAAAGTGGTTTTGCAACACTAACACAAATGCGAAAAGTGGTTTTTCAACATTATCACAAGTGCAAAAAGTGTTTTTTCCACACTAATACAAGTGTAAAAGTGGTTTCCTGCACCAACACAAGTGCGAAAAGTGGTTTTTCAACACTATCACAAGTGCAAAAAGTGTTTTTTCCACACTAATACAAGTGCAAAAGTGGTTTCCTGCAGCAACACAAGTGCGAAAGGTGGTTTTTCAACACTAACACAAGTGCGAAAAGTGGTTTTTCAACACTAACACAAGTGCGAAAAGTGGTTTTTCAACACTATCACAAGTGCAACAAGTGTTTTTTCCACACTAATACAAGTGCAAAAGTGGTTTCCTGCACCAACACAAGTGCGAAAAGTGGTTTTTCAACACTAACACAAGTGCGAAAAGTGGTTTTTCAACACTAACACAAGTGCGAAAAGTGGTTTTTCAACACTAACACAAGTGCCAAAAGTGGTTTTTCAACACTATCACAAGTGCAAAAAGTGTTTTTTCCACACTAATACAAGTGCAAAAGTGGTTTCCTGCACCAACACAAGTGTGAAAAGTGGTTTCCTGCACCAACACAAGTGTGAAAAGTGGTTTCCTGCACCAACACAAGTGCGAAAAGTGGTTTTTCAACACTAACACAAGTGCGAAAAGTGGTTTTTCAACACTATCACAAGTGCAAAAAGTGTTTTTTCCACACTAATACAAGTGTAAAAGTGGTTTCCTGCACCAACACAAGTGCGAAAAGTGGTTTTTCAACACTATCACAAGTGCAAAAAGTGTTTTTTCCACACTAATACAAGTGCAAAAGTGGTTTCCTGCAGCAACACAAGTGCGAAAGGTGGTTTTTCAACACTAACACAAGTGCGAAAAGTGGTTTTTCAACACTAACACAAGTGCGAAAAGTGGTTTTTCAACACTATCACAAGTGCAACAAGTGTTTTTTCCACACTAATACAAGTGCAAAAGTGGTTTCCTGCACCAACACAAGTGCGAAAAGTGGTTTTTCAACACTAACACAAGTGCGAAAAGTGGTTTTTCAACACTAACACAAGTGCGAAAAGTGGTTTTTCAACACTAACACAAGTGCCAAAAGTGGTTTTTCAACACTATCACAAGTGCAAAAAGTGTTTTTTCCACACTAATACAAGTGCAAAAGTGGTTTCCTGCACCAACAGAAGTGCGAAAATTGGTTTTTCAACACTAACACAAGTGCGAAAAGTGGTTTTTCAACACTAACACAAGTGCAAAAAGTGGTTTTTCCACACTAATACAAGTGCAAAAGTGGTTTCCTGCACCAACACAAGTGCGAAAAGTGGTTTTTCAACACTAACACAAGTGCGAAAAGTGGTTTTTCAACACTAACACAAGTGCGAAAAGTGGTTTTTCAACACTAACAAAAGTGTGAAAAGTGGTTTTTCAACACTATCACAAGTGCAAAAAGTGTTTTTTCCACACTAATACAAGTGCAAAAGTGGTTTCCTGCACCAACACAAGTGCGAAAAGTGGTTTTTCAACACTAACACAAGTGCGAAAAGTGGTTTTTCAACACTAACACAAGTGCAAAAAGTGGTTTTTCAACATTATCACAAGTGCAAAAAGTGTTTTTTCCACACTAATACAATTGCAAAAGTGGTTTCCTACACCAACACAAGTGCGAAAAGTGGTTTTTCAATGCGAACACAAGTGTGAAAAGTGGTTTTTCAACACTAACACAAGTGCGAAAAGTGGTTTTTCCACACTAATACAAGTGCAAAAGTGGTTTCCTGCACCAACACAAGTGCGAAAAGTGGTTTTTCAACACTAACACAAGTGCGAAAAGTGGTTTTTCCACACTAATACAAGTGCAAAAGTGGTTTCCTGCACCAACACAAGTGCGAAAAGTGGTTTTTCAACACTAACACAAGTGCGAAAAGTGGTTTTTCAACACTAACACAAGTGCGAAAAGTGGTTTTTCAACACTAACACAAGTGCGAAAAGTGGTTTTTCTACACTAATACAAGTGCAAAAGTGGCTTCCTGCACCAACACAAGTGCGAAAAGTGGTTTTTCAACACTAACACAAGTGCGAAAAGTGGTTTTTCAACACTATCACAAGTGCAAAAAGTGTTTTTTCCACACTAATACAAGTGCGAAAGTGGTTTCCTGCACCAACACAAGTGCGAAAAGTGGTTTTTCAACACTAACACAAGTGCGAAAAGTGGTTTTTCAACACTATCACAAGTGCAAAAAGTGTTTTTTCCACACTAATACAAGTGCAAAAGTGGTTTCCTGCAGCAACACAAGTGCGAAAGGTGGTTTTTCAACACTAACACAAGTGCGAAAAGTGGTTTTTCAACACTAACACAAGTGCGAAAAGTGGTTTTTCAACACTATCACAAGTGCAAAAAGTGTTTTTTCAACACTAATACAGGTGCAAAAGTGGTTTCCTGCACCAACACAAGTGCGAAAAGTGGTTTTTCAACACTAACACAAGTGCGAAAAGTGGTTTTGCAACACTAACACAAGTGCGAAAAGTGGTTTTTCAACACTAACACAAGTGCGAAAAGTGGTTTTTTCCACACTACTACAAGTGCAAAAGTGGTTTCCTGCACCAACACAAGTGCGAAAAGTGGTTTTTCAACACTAACACGAGTGCGAAAAGTGCTTTTTCAACACTAACACAAGTGCGAAAAGTGGTTTTTCAACACTATCACAAGTGCAAAAAGTGTTTTTTCCACACTAATACAAGTGCAAAAGTGGTTTCCTGCACCAACACAAGTGTGAAAAGTGGTTTCCTGCACCAACACAAGTGCGAAAAGTGGTTTTTCAACACTACACTAACACAAGTGCGAAAAGTGGTTTTTCAACACTATCACAAGTGCAAAAAGTGTTTTTTTCCACACTAATACAAGTGCAAAAGTGGTTTCCTGCACCAACACAAGTGCGAAAAGTGGTTTCCTGCACCAACACAAGTGCGAAAAGTGGTTTTTCAACACTAACACAAGTGCGAAAAGTGGTTTTTCAACACTAACACAGGTGTGAAAAGTGTTTTTTCCACACTAATACAAGTGCAAAAGTGGTTTCCTGCACCAACACAAGTGCGAAAAGTGGTTTTTCAACACTAACACAAGTGCGAAAAGTGGTTTTTCAACACTATCACAAGTGCAAAAAGTGTTTTTTCCACACTAATACAAGTGCAAAAGTGGTTTCCTGCACCAACACAAGTGCGAAAAGTGGTTTTTCAACACTAACACAAGTGCGAAAAGTGGTTTTTCAACACTATCACAAGTGCAAAAAGTGTTTTTTCCACACTAATACAAGTGCAAAAGTGGTTTCCTGCACCAACACAAGTGCGAAAAGTGGTTTTTCAACACTAACACAAGTGCGAAAAGTGGTTTTTCAACACTATCACAAGTGCAAAAAGTGTTTTTTCCACACTAATACAAGTGCAAAAGTGGTTTCCTGCACCAACACAAGTGCGAAAAGTGGTTTTTCAACACTAACACAAGTGCGAAAAGTGGTTTTTCAACACTATCACAAGTGCAAAAAGTGTTTTTTCCACAGTAATACAAGTGCAAAAGTGGTTTCCTGCACCAACACAAGTGCGAAAAGTGGTTTTTCAACACTAACATGAGTGCGAAAAGTGCTTTTTCAACACTAACACAAGTGCGAAAAGTGGTTTTTCAACACTATCACAAGTGCAAAAAGTGTTTTTTCCACACTAATACAAGTGCAAAAGTGGTTTCCTGCACCAACACAAGTGCGAAAAGTGGTTTTTCAACACTAACACAAGTGCGAAAAGTGGTTTTGGAACACTAACACAAGTGCGAAAAGTGGTTTTTCAACACTACCACAAGTGCAAAAATTGTTTTTTCCACACTAATACAAGTGCAAAAGTGGTTTCCTGCACCAACACAAGTGCGAAATGTGGTTTTTCAACACTAACACAAGTGCGAAAAGTGGTTTTTCAACACTAACACAAGTGCGAAAAGTGGTTTTTCAACACTATCACAAGTGCAAAAAGTGTTTTTTCCACACTAATACAAGTGCAAAAGTGGTTTCCTGCACCAACACAAGTGCGAAAAGTGGTTTTTCAACACTAACACAAGTGCGAAAAGTGGTTTTGCAACACTAACACAAGTGCGAAAAGTGGTTTTTCAACATTATCACAAGTGCAAAAAGTGTTTTTTCCACACTAATACAATTGCAAAAGTGGTTTCCTGCACCAACACAAGTGCGAAAAGTGGTTTTTCAATACTAACACAAGTGCGAAAAGTGGTTTTTCAACACTAACACAAGTGCGAAAAGTGGTTTTTCCACACTAATACAAGTGCAAAAGTGGTTTCCTGCACCAACACAAGTGCGAAAAGTGGTTTTTCAACACTAACACGAGTGCGAAAAGTGCTTTTTCAACACTAACACAAGTGCGAAAAGTGGTTTTTCAACACTATCACAAGTGCAAAAAGTGTTTTTTCCACACTAATACAAGTGCAAAAGTGGTTTCCTGCACCAACACAAGTGCGAAAAGTGGTTTTTCAACACTAACACAAGTGCGAAAAGTGGTTTTGCAACACTAACACAAGTGCGAAAAGTGGTTTTTCAACACTATCACAAGTGCAAAAAGTGTTTTTTCCACACTAATACAAGTGCAAAAGTGGTTTCCTGCACCAACACAAGTGCGAAAAGTGGTTTTTCAACACTAACACAAGTGCGAAAAGTGGTTTTGCAACACTAACACAAATGCGAAAAGTGGTTTTTCAACATTATCACAAGTGCAAAAAGTGTTTTTTCCACACTAATACAATTGCAAAAGTGGTTTCCTGCACCAACACAAGTGCGAAAAGTGGTTTTTCAATACTAACACAAGTGCGATAAGTGGTTTTTCAACACTAACACAAGTGCGAAAAGTGGTTTTTTCCACACTAATACAAGTGCAAAAGTGGTTTCCTGCACCAACACAAGTGCGAAAAGTGGTTTTTCAACACTAACACGAGTGCGAAAAGTGCTTTTTCAACACTAACACAAGTGCGAAAAGTGGTTTTTCAACACTATCACAAGTGCAAAAAGTGTTTTTTCCACACTAATACAAGTGCAAAAGTGGTTTCCTGCACCAACACAAGTGCGAAAAGTGGTTTTTCAACACTAACACAAGTGCGAAAAGTGGTTTTGCAACATTATCACAAGTGCAAAAAGTGTTTTTTCCACACTAATACAATTGCAAAAGTGGTTTCCTGCACCAACACAAGTGCGAAAAGTGGTTTTTCAATACTAACACAAGTGCGAAAAGTGGTTTTTCAACACTAACACAAGTGCGAAAAGCGGTTTTTCCACACTAATACAAGTGCAAAAGTGGTTTCCTGCACCAACACAAGTGCGAAAAGTGGTTTTTCAACACTAACACGAGTGCGAAAAGTGCTTTTTCAACACTAACACAAGTGCGAAAAGTGGTTTTTCAACACTATCACAAGTGCAAAAAGTGTTTTTTCCACACTAATACAAGTGCAAAAGTGGTTTCCTGCACCAACACAAGTGCGAAAAGTGGTTTTTCAACACTAACACGAGTGCAAAAAGTGTTTTTTCAACACTAATACAGGTGCAAAAGTGGTTTCCTGCACCAACACAAGTGCGAAAAGTGGTTTTTCAACACTAACACAAGTGCGAAAAGTGGTTTTGCAACACTAACACAAGTGCGAAAAGTGGTTTTTCAACACTAACACAAGTGCGAAAAGTGGTTTTTTCCACACTACTACAAGTGCAAAAGTGGTTTCCTGCACCAACACAAGTGCGAAAAGTGGTTTTTCAACACTAACACGAGTGCGAAAAGTGCTTTTTCAACACTAACACAAGTGCGAAAAGTGGTTTTTCAACACTATCACAAGTGCAAAAAGTGTTTTTTCCACACTAATACAAGTGCAAAAGTGGTTTCCTGCACCAACACAAGTGTGAAAAGTGGTTTCCTGCACCAACACAAGTGCGAAAAGTGGTTTTTCAACACTACACTAACACAAGTGCGAAAAGTGGTTTTTCAACACTATCACAAGTGCAAAAAGTGTTTTTTTCCACACTAATACAAGTGCAAAAGTGGTTTCCTGCACCAACACAAGTGCGAAAAGTGGTTTCCTGCACCAACACAAGTGCGAAAAGTGGTTTTTCAACACTAACACAAGTGCGAAAAGTGGTTTTTCAACACTAACACAGGTGTGAAAAGTGTTTTTTCCACACTAATACAAGTGCAAAAGTGGTTTCCTGCACCAACACAAGTGCGAAAAGTGGTTTTTCAACACTAACACAAGTGCGAAAAGTGGTTTTTCAACACTATCACAAGTGCAAAAAGTGTTTTTTCCACACTAATACAAGTGCAAAAGTGGTTTCCTGCACCAACACAAGTGCGAAAAGTGGTTTTTCAACACTAACACAAGTGCGAAAAGTGGTTTTTCAACACTATCACAAGTGCAAAAAGTGTTTTTTCCACACTAATACAAGTGCAAAAGTGGTTTCCTGCACCAACACAAGTGCGAAAAGTGGTTTTTCAACACTAACACAAGTGCGAAAAGTGGTTTTTCAACACTATCACAAGTGCAAAAAGTGTTTTTTCCACACTAATACAAGTGCAAAAGTGGTTTCCTGCACCAACACAAGTGCGAAAAGTGGTTTTTCAACACTAACACAAGTGCGAAAAGTGGTTTTTCAACACTATCACAAGTGCAAAAAGTGTTTTTTCCACAGTAATACAAGTGCAAAAGTGGTTTCCTGCACCAACACAAGTGCGAAAAGTGGTTTTTCAACACTAACATGAGTGCGAAAAGTGCTTTTTCAACACTAACACAAGTGCGAAAAGTGGTTTTTCAACACTATCACAAGTGCAAAAAGTGTTTTTTCCACACTAATACAAGTGCAAAAGTGGTTTCCTGCACCAACACAAGTGCGAAAAGTGGTTTTTCAACACTAACACAAGTGCGAAAAGTGGTTTTGGAACACTAACACAAGTGCGAAAAGTGGTTTTTCAACACTACCACAAGTGCAAAAATTGTTTTTTCCACACTAATACAAGTGCAAAAGTGGTTTCCTGCACCAACACAAGTGCGAAATGTGGTTTTTCAACACTAACACAAGTGCGAAAAGTGGTTTTTCAACACTAACACAAGTGCGAAAAGTGGTTTTTCAACACTATCACAAGTGCAAAAAGTGTTTTTTCCACACTAATACAAGTGCAAAAGTGGTTTCCTGCACCAACACAAGTGCGAAAAGTGGTTTTTCAACACTAACACAAGTGCGAAAAGTGGTTTTGCAACACTAACACAAGTGCGAAAAGTGGTTTTTCAACATTATCACAAGTGCAAAAAGTGTTTTTTCCACACTAATACAATTGCAAAAGTGGTTTCCTGCACCAACACAAGTGCGAAAAGTGGTTTTTCAATACTAACACAAGTGCGAAAAGTGGTTTTTCAACACTAACACAAGTGCGAAAAGTGGTTTTTCCACACTAATACAAGTGCAAAAGTGGTTTCCTGCACCAACACAAGTGCGAAAAGTGGTTTTTCAACACTAACACGAGTGCGAAAAGTGCTTTTTCAACACTAACACAAGTGCGAAAAGTGGTTTTTCAACACTATCACAAGTGCAAAAAGTGTTTTTTCCACACTAATACAAGTGCAAAAGTGGTTTCCTGCACCAACACAAGTGCGAAAAGTGGTTTTTCAACACTAACACAAGTGCGAAAAGTGGTTTTGCAACACTAACACAAGTGCGAAAAGTGGTTTTTCAACACTATCACAAGTGCAAAAAGTGTTTTTTCCACACTAATACAAGTGCAAAAGTGGTTTCCTGCACCAACACAAGTGCGAAAAGTGGTTTTTCAACACTAACACAAGTGCGAAAAGTGGTTTTGCAACACTAACACAAGTGCGAAAAGTGGTTTTTCAACACTATCACAAGTGCAAAAAGTGTTTTTTCCACACTAATACAAGTGCAAAAGTGGTTTCCTGCACCAACACAAGTGCGAAAAGTGGTTTTTCAACACTAACACAAGTGCGAAAAGTGGTTTTTCAACACTAACACAAGTGCGAAAAGTGGTTTTGCAACACTAACACAAATGCGAAAAGTGGTTTTTCAACATTATCACAAGTGCAAAAAGTGTTTTTTCCACACTAATACAATTGCAAAAGTGGTTTCCTGCACCAACACAAGTGCGAAAAGTGGTTTTTCAATACTAACACAAGTGCGATAAGTGGTTTTTCAACACTAACACAAGTGCGAAAAGTGGTTTTTTCCACACTAATACAAGTGCAAAAGTGGTTTCCTGCACCAACACAAGTGCGAAAAGTGGTTTTTCAACACTAACACGAGTGCGAAAAGTGCTTTTTCAACACTAACACAAGTGCGCAAAGTGGTTTTTCAACACTATCACAAGTGCAAAAAGTGTTTTTTTCCACACTAATACAAGTGCAAAAGTGGTTTCCTGCACCAACACAAGTGCGAAAAGTGGTTTTTCAACACTAACACAAGTGCGAAAAGTGGTTTTGCAACATTATCACAAGTGCAAAAAGTGTTTTTTTCCACACTAATACAATTGCAAAAGTGGTTTCCTGCACCAACACAAGTGCGAAAAGTGGTTTTTCAATACTAACACAAGTGCGAAAAGTGGTTTTTCAACACTAACACAAGTGCGAAAAGTGGTTTTTCCACACTAATACAAGTGCAAAAGTGGTTTCCTGCACCAACACAAGTGCGAAAAGTGGTTTTTCAACACTAACACGAGTGCGAAAAGTGCTTTTTCAACACTAACACAAGTGCGAAAAGTGGTTTTTCAACACTATCACAAGTGCAAAAAGTGTTTTTTCCACACTAATACAAGTGCAAAAGTGGTTTCCTGCACCAACACAAGTGCGAAAAGTGGTTTTTCAACACTAACACAAGTGCGAAAAGTGGTTTTGCAACACTAACACAAGTGCGAAAAGTGGTTTTTCAACACTATCACAAGTGCAAAAAGTGTTTTTTCCACACTAATACAAGTGCAAAAGTGGTTTCCTGCACCAACACAAGTGCGAAAAGTGGTTTTTCAACACTAACACAAGTGCGAAAAGTGGTTTTGCAACACTAACACAAATGCGAAAAGTGGTTTTTCAACATTATCACAAGTGCAAAAAGTGTTTTTTCCACACTAATACAATTGCAAAAGTGGTTTCCTGCACCAACACAAGTGCGAAAAGTGGTTTTTCAATACTAACACAAGTGCGATAAGTGGTTTTTCAACACTAACACAAGTGCGAAAAGTGGTTTTTTCCACACTAATACAAGTGCAAAAGTGGTTTCCTGCACCAACACAAGTGCGAAAAGTGGTTTTTCAACACTAACACGAGTGCGAAAAGTGCTTTTTCAACACTAACACAAGTGCGAAAAGTGGTTTTTCAACACTATCACAAGTGCAAAAAGTGTTTTTTCCACACTAATACAAGTGCAAAAGTGGTTTCCTGCACCAACACAAGTGCGAAAAGTGGTTTTTCAACACTAACACAAGTGCGAAAAGTGGTTTTGCAACACTAACACAAGTGTGAAAAGTGGTTTTTAAACACTATCACAAGTGCAAAAAGTGTTTTTTCCACACTAATACAAGTGCAAAAGTGGTTTCCTGCACCAACACAGGTGTGAAAAGTGGTTTCCTGCACCAACACAAGTGCGAAAAGTGGTTTTTCAACACTAACACAAGTGCGAAAAGTGGTTTTTCAACACTATCACAAGTGCAAGAAGTGTTTTTTCCACACTAATACAAGTGCAAAAGTGGTTTCCTGCACAACACAAGTGCGAAAAGTGGTTTCCTGCACCAACACAAGTGCGAAAAGTGGTTTTTCAACACTAACATAGTGCGAAAAGTGGTTTTTCCACACTAATACAAGTGCAAAAGTGGTTTCCTGCACCATGACGCAAGTGCGAAAAGTGGTTTTTCAACACTAACACAAGTGCAAAAAGTGGTTTTTCCACACTAATACAAGTGCAAAAGTGGCTTCCTGCACCAACACAAGTGCGAAAAGTGGTTTTTCAACACTAACACAAGTGCGAAAAGTGGTTTTTCAACACTATCACAAGTGCAAAAAGTGTTTTTTCCACACTAATACAAGTGCGAAAGTGGTTTCCTGCACCAACACAAGTGCGAAAAGTGGTTTTTCAACACTAACACAAGTGCGAAAAGTGGTTTTTTCAACACTATCACAAGTGCAAAAAGTGTTTTTTCCACACTAATACAAGTGCAAAAGTGGTTTCCTGCAGCAACACAAGTGCGAAAGGTGGTTTTTCAACACTAACACAAGTGCGAAAAGTGGTTTTTGAACACTAACACAAGTGCGAAAAGTGGTTTTTCAACACTATCACAAGTGCAAAAAGTGTTTTTTCAACACTAATACAGGTGCAAAAGTGGTTTCCTGCACCAACACAAGTGCGAAAAGTGTTTTTCAACACTAACACAAGTGCGAAAAGTGGTTTTGCAACACTAACACAAGTGCGAAAAGTGGTTTTTCAACACTAACACAAGTGCGAAAAGTGGTTTTTTCCACACTACTACAAGTGCAAAAGTGGTTTCCTGCACCAACACAAGTGCGAAAAGTGGTTTTTCAACACTAACACGAGTGCGAAAAGTGCTTTTTCAACACTAACACAAGTGCGAAAAGTGGTTTTTTCAACACTATCACAAGTTGCAAAAAGTGTTTTTTCCACACTAATACAAGTGCAAAAGTGGTTTCCTGCACCAACACAAGTGTGAAAAGTGGTTTCCTGCACCAACACAAGTGCGAAAAGTGGTTTTTCAACACTACACTAACACAAGTGCGAAAAAGTGGTTTTTCAACACTATCACAAGTGCAAAAAGTGTTTTTTCCACACTAATACAGTGCAAAAGTGGTTTCCTGCACCAACCACAAGTGCGAAAGTGGTTTCCTGCACCAACACAAGTGCGAAAAGTGGGTTTTCAACACTAACACAAGTGCGAAAAGTGGTTTTTCAACACTAACACAGGTGTGAAAAGTGTTTTTTCCACACTAATACAAGTGCAAAAGGGGTTTCCTGCACCAACACAAGTGCGAAAAGTGGTTTTTCAACACTAACACAAGTGCGAAAAGTGGTTTTTCAACACTATCACAAGTGCAAAAAGTGTTTTTTCCACACTAATACAAGTGCAAAAGTGGTTTCCTGCACCAACACAAGTGCGAAAAGTGGTTTTTCAACACTAACACAAGTGCGAAAAGTGGTTTTTCAACACTATCACAAGTGCAAAAAGTGTTTTTTCCACACTAATACAAGTGCAAAAGTGGTTTCCTGCACCAACACAAGTGCGAAAAGTGGTTTTTCAACACTAACACAAGTGCGAAAAGTGGTTTTTCAACACTATCACAAGTGCAAAAAGTGTTTTTCCACACTAATACAAGTGCAAAAGTGGTTTCCTGCACCAACACAAGTGCGAAAAGTGGTTTTTCAACACTAACACAAGTGCGAAAAGTGGTTTTTCAACACTATCACAAGTGCAAAAAGTGTTTTTTCCACAGTAATACAAGTGCAAAAGTGGTTTCCTGCACCAACACAATGTGCGAAAAGTGGTTTTTCAACACTAACATGAGTGCGAAAAGTGCTTTTTTCAACACTAACACAAGTGCGAAAAGTGGTTTTTCAACACTATCACAAGTGCAAAAAGTGTTTTTTCCACACTAATACAAGTGCAAAAGTGGTTTCCTGCACCAACACAAGTGCGAAAAGTGGTTTTTCAACACTAACACAAGTGCGAAAAGTGGTTTTGGAACACTAACACAAGTGCGAAAAGTGGTTTTTCAACACTACCACAAGTGCAAAAATTGTTTTTTCCACACTAATACAAGTGCAAAAGTGGTTTCCTGCACCAACACAAGTGCGAAATGTGGTTTTTCAACACTAACACAAGTGCGAAAAGTGGTTTTTCAACACTAACACAAGTGCGAAAAGTGGTTTTTCAACACTATCCACAAGTGCAAAAGTGTTTTTTCCACACTAATACAAGTGCAAAAGTGGTTTCACTGCCACCCAACACAAGTGCGAAAAGTGGTTTTTCAACACTAACACAAGTGCGAAAAGTGGTTTTGCAACACTAACACAAGTGCGAAAAGTGGTTTTTCAACATTATCACAAGTGCAAAAAGTGTTTTTCCACACTAATACAATTGCAAAAGTGGTTCCCTGCACCAACACAAGTGCGAAAAGTGGTTTTTCAATACTAACACAAGTGCGAAAAGTGGTTTTTTCAACACTAACACAAGTGCGAAAAAGTGGTTTTTCCACACTAATACAAGTGCAAAAGTGGTTTCCTGCACCACACAAGTGCGAAAAGTGGTTTTTCAACACTAACACGAGTGCGAAAAGTGCTTTTCAACACTAACACAAGTGCGAAAAGTGGTTTTTCAACACTATCACAAGTGCAAAAAGTGTTTTTTCCACACTAATACAAGTGCAAAAGTGGTTTCCTGCACCAACACAAGTGCGAAAAGTGGTTTTTCAACACTAACACAAGTGCGAAAAGTGGTTTTTGCAACACTAACACAAGTGCGAAAAGTGGTTTTTCAACACTATCACAAGTGCAAAAAGTGTTTTTTCCACACTAATACAAGTGCAAAAGTGGTTTCCTGCACCAACACAAGTGCGAAAAGTGGTTTTTCAACACTAACACAAGTGCGAAAAGTGGTTTTGCAACACTAACACAAATGCGAAAAGTGGTTTTTCAACATTATCACAAGTGCAAAAAGTGTTTTTTCCACACTAATACAATTGCAAAAGTGGTTTCCTGCACCAACACAAGTGCGAAAAGTGGTTTTTCAATACTAACACAAGTGCGATAAGTGGTTTTTCAACACTAACACAAGTGCGAAAAGTGGTTTTTTCCACACTAATACAAGTGCAAAAGTGGTTTCCTGCACCAACACAAGTGCGAAAAGTGGTTTTTCAACACTAACACGAGTGCGAAAAGTGCTTTTTCAACACTAACACAAGTGCGAAAAGTGGTTTTTCAACACTATCACAAGTGCAAAAAGTGTTTTTTCCACACTAATACAAGTGCAAAAGTGGTTTCCTGCACCAACACAAGTGCGAAAAGTGGTTTTTCAACACTAACACAAGTGCGAAAAGTGGTTTTGCAACATTATCACAAGTGCAAAAAGTGTTTTTTCCACACTAATACAATTGCAAAAGTGGTTTCCTGCACCAACACAAGTGCGAAAAGTGGTTTTTCAATACTAACACAAGTGCGAAAAGTGGTTTTTCAACACTAACACAAGTGCGAAAAGTGGTTTTTCCACACTAATACAAGTGCAAAAGTGGTTTCCTGCACCAACACAAGTGCGAAAAGTGGTTTTTCAACACTAACACGAGTGCGAAAAGTGCTTTTTCAACACTAACACAAGTGCGAAAAGTCGTTTTTCAACACTATCACAAGTGCAAAAAGTGTTTTTTCCACACTAATACAAGTGCAAAAGTGGTTTCCTGCACCAACACAAGTGCGAAAAGTGGTTTTTCAACACTAACACAAGGGCGAAAAGTGGTTTTGCAACACTAACACAAGTGCGAAAAGTGGTTTTTCAACACTATCACAAGTGCAAAAAGTGTTTTTTCCACACTAATACAAGTGCAAAAGTGGTTTCCTGCACCAACACAAGTGCGAAAAGTGGTTTTTCAACACTAACACAAGTGCGAAAAGTGGTTTTGCAACACTAACACAAATGCGAAAAGTGGTTTTTCAACATTATCACAAGTGCAAAAAGTGTTTTTTCCACACTAATACAATTGCAAAAGTGGTTTCCTGCACCAACACAAGTGCGAAAAGTGGTTTTTCAATACTAACACAAGTGCGATAAGTGGTTTTTCAACACTAACACAAGTGCGAAAAGTGGTTTTTTCCACACTAATACAAGTGCAAAAGTGGTTTCCTGCACCAACACAAGTGCGAAAAGTGGTTTTTCAACACTAACACGAGTGCGAAAAGTGCTTTTTCAACACTAACACAAGTGCGAAAAGTGGTTTTTCAACACTATCACAAGTGCAAAAAGTGTTTTTTCCACACTAATACAAGTGCAAAAGTGGTTTCCTGCACCAACACAAGTGCGAAAAGTGGTTTTTCAACACTAACACAAGTGCGAAAAGTGGTTTTGCAACACTAACACAAGTGCGAAAAGTGGTTTTTAAACACTATCACAAGTGCAAAAAGTGTTTTTTCCACACTAATACAAGTGCAAAAGTGGTTTCCTGCACCAACACAGGTGTGAAAAGTGGTTTCCTGCACCAACACAAGTGCGAAAAGTGGTTTTTCAACACTAACACAAGTGCGAAAAGTGGTTTTTCAACACTATCACAAGTGCAAGAAGTGTTTTTTCCACACTAATACAAGTGCAAAAGTGGTTTCCTGCACCAACACAAGTGCGAAAAGTGGTTTCCTGCACCAACACAAGTGCGAAAAGTGGTTTTTCAACACTAACACAAGTGCGAAAAGTGGTTTTTTCCACACTAATACAAGTGCAAAAGTGGTTTCCTGCACCAACACAAGTGCGAAAAGTGGTTTTTCAACACTAACACAAGTGCAAAAAGTGGTTTTTCCACACTAATACAAGTGCAAAAGTGGTTTCCTGCACCAACACAAGTGCGAAAAGTGGTTTTTCAACACTAACACAAGTGCGAAAAGTGTTTTTCAACACTATCACAAGTGCAAGAAGTGTTTTTTCCACACTAATACAAGTGCAAAAGTGGTTTCCTGCACCAACACAAGTGCGAAAAGTGGTTTCCTGCACCAACACAAGTGCGAAAAGTGGTTTTTCAACACTAACACAAGTGCGAAAAGTGGTTTTTCCACACTAATACAAGTGCAAAAGTGGTTTCCTGCACCAACACAAGTGCGAAAAGTGGTTTTTCAACACTAACACAAGTGCAAAAAGTGGTTTTTCCACACTAATACAAGTGCAAAAGTGGTTTCCTGCACCAACACAAGTGCGAAAAGTGGTTTTTCAACACTAACACAAGTGCGAAAAGTGGTTTTTCAACACTATCACAAGTGCAAAAAGTGTTTTTTCCACACTAATACAAGTGCAAAAGTGGTTTCCTGCACCAACACAAGTGCGAAAAGTGGTTTTTCAACACTAACACAAGTGCGAAAAGTGGTTTTTCAACACTATCACAAGTGCAAAAAGTGTTTTTTCCACACTAATACAAGTGCAAAAGTGGTTTCCTGCACCAACACAAGTGCGAAAAGTGGTTTTCAACACTAACACAAGTGCGAAAAGTGGTTTTTCAACACTATCACAAGTGCAAAAAGTGTTTTTTCCACACTAATACAAGTGCAAAAGTGGTTTCCTGCACCAACACAAGTGCGAAAAGTGGTTTTTCAACACTAACACGAGTGCGAAAAGTGCTTTTTCAACACTAACACAAGTGCGAAAAGTGGTTTTTCAACACTATCACAAGTGCAAAAAGTGTTTTTTCCACACTAATACAAGTGCAAAAGTGGTTTCCTGCACCAACACAAGTGCGAAAAGTGGTTTTTCAACACTAACACAAGTGCGAAAAGTGGTTTTGCAACACTAACACAAGTGCGAAAAGTGGTTTTTCCACACTAATACAAGTGCAAATGTGGTTTCCTGCACCAACACAAGTGCGAAAAGTGGTTTTTCAACACTAACACAAGTGCGAAAAGTGGTTTTTCAACACTATCACATGTGCAAAAAGTGTTTTTTCCACACTAATACAAGTGCAAAAGTGGTTTCCTGCACCAACACAAGTGTGAAAAGTGGTTTTTCAACACTAACACAATTGCGAAAAGTGGTTTTTCAACACTAACACAATTGCGAAAAGTGGTTTTTCCACACTAATACAAGTGCAAAAGTGGTTTGCTGCACCAACACCAGTGCGAAAAGTGGTTTTTCAACACTAACACAAGTGCGAAAACTGGTTTTTCAACACTAACACAAGTGCAAAAAGTGGTTTTTCAACACTAACACAAGTGCGAAAAGTGGTTTTTCAACACTAACACAAGTGCGAAAAGTGGTTTTTCAACACTATCACAAGTGCAAAAAGTGTTTTTCCACACTAATACAAGTGCAAAAGTGGTTTCCTTCACCAACACAAGTGCGAAAAGTGGTTTTTCAACACTAACACAAGTGCGAAAAGTGGTTTTTCAACACTAACACAAGTGCAAAAAGTGGTTTTTCCACACTAATACAAGTGCAAAAGTGGTTTCCTGCACCAACACAAGTGCGAAAAGTGGTTTTTCAACACTAACACAAGTGCAAAAAGTGGTTTTTCAACACTAACACAAGTGCGAAAAGTGTTTTTTCAACACTAACACAAGTGCGAAAAGTGGTTTTTCAACACTAACACAATTGCGAAAAGTGGTTTTTCAACACTAACACAAGGGCGAAAAGTGGTTTTTCCACACTAATACAAGTGCAAAAGTGGTTTCCTGCACCAACACAAGTGCGAAAAGTGGTTTTTCAACACTAACACAAGTGCAAAAAGTGGTTTTTCAACACTATCACAAGTGCAAAAAGAGTTTTTTCCACAATAATACAAGTACAAAAGTGGTTTCCTGCACCAACACAAGTGCGAAAAGTGGTTTTTCAACACTAACACAAGTGCGAAAAGTGGTTTTTCAACACTAACACAAGTGCGAAAAGTGGTTTTTCAACACTAACACAAGTGCGAAAAGTGGTTTTTCCACACTAATACAAATGCAAAAGTGGTTTCCTGCACCAAAACAAGTGCGAAATGTGGTTTTTCAACACTAACACAAGTGCGAAAAGTGGTTTTTCAACACTAACACAAGTGCGAAAAGTGGTTTTTCAACACTAACACATGTGCGAAAAGTGGTTTTTCAACACTAACACAAGTGCGAAAAGTGGTTTTTCAACACTAACACAAGTGCGAAAAGTGGTTTTTCAACACTATCACAAGTGCAAAAAGTGTTTTTTCCACACTAATACAAGTGTAAAAGTGGTTTCCTGCACCAACACAAGTGCGAAAAGTGGTTTTTCAACACTATCACAAGTGCAAAAAGTGTTTTTTCCACACTAATACAAGTGCAAAAGTGGTTTCCTGCAGCAACACAAGTGCGAAAGGTGGTTTTTCAACACTAACACAAGTGCGAAAAGTGGTTTTTCAACACTAACACAAGTGCGAAAAGTGGTTTTTCAACACTATCACAAGTGCAACAAGTGTTTTTTCCACACTAATACAAGTGCAAAAGTGGTTTCCTGCACCAACACAAGTGCGAAAAGTGGTTTTTCAACACTAACACAAGTGCGAAAAGTGGTTTTTCAACACTAACACAAGTGCGAAAAGTGGTTTTTCAACACTAACACAAGTGCCAAAAGTGGTTTTTCAACACTATCACAAGTGCAAAAAGTGTTTTTTCCACACTAATACAAGTGCAAAAGTGGTTTCCTGCACCAACAGAAGTGCGAAAAGTGGTTTTTCAACACTAACACAAGTGCGAAAAGTGGTTTTTCAACACTAACACAAGTGCAAAAAGTGGTTTTTCCACACTAATACAAGTGCAAAAGTGGTTTCCTGCACCAACACAAGTGCGAAAAGTGGTTTTTCAACACTAACACAAGTGCGAAAAGTGGTTTTTCAACACTAACACAAGTGCGAAAAGTGGTTTTTCAACACTAACAAAAGTGTGAAAAGTGGTTTTTCAACACTATCACAAGTGCAAAAAGTGTTTTTTCCACACTAATACAAGTGCAAAAGTGGTTTCCTGCACCAACACAAGTGCGAAAAGTGGTTTTTCAACACTAACACAAGTGCGAAAAGTGGTTTTTCAACACTAACACAAGTGCAAAAAGTGGTTTTTCAACATTATCACAAGTGCAAAAAGTGTTTTTTCCACACTAATACAATTGCAAAAGTGGTTTCCTACACCAACACAAGTGCGAAAAGTGGTTTTTCAATGCTAACACAAGTGTGAAAAGTGGTTTTTCAACACTAACACAAGTGCGAAAAGTGGTTTTTCCACACTAATACAAGTGCAAAAGTGGTTTCCTGCACCAACACAAGTGCGAAAAGTGGTTTTTCAACACTAACACAAGTGCGAAAAGTGGTTTTTCCACACTAATACAAGTGCAAAAGTGGTTTCCTGCACCAACACAAGTGCGAAAAGTGGTTTTTCAACACTAACACAAGTGCGAAAAGTGGTTTTTCAACACTAACACAAGTGCGAAAAGTGGTTTTTCAACACTAACACAAGTGCGAAAAGTGGTTTTTCTACACTAATACAAGTGCAAAAGTGGCTTCCTGCACCAACACAAGTGCGAAAAGTGGTTTTTCAACACTAACACAAGTGCGAAAAGTGGTTTTTCAACACTATCACAAGTGCAAAAAGTGTTTTTTCCACACTAATACAAGTGCGAAAGTGGTTTCCTGCACCAACACAAGTGCGAAAAGTGGTTTTTCAACACTAACACAAGTGCGAAAAGTGGTTTTTCAACACTATCACAAGTGCAAAAAGTGTTTTTTTCCACACTAATACAAGTGCAAAAGTGGTTTCCTGCAGCAACACAAGTGCGAAAGGTGGTTTTTCAACACTAACACAAGTGCGAAAAGTGGTTTTTCAACACTAACACAAGTGCGAAAAGTGGTTTTTCAACACTATCACAAGTGCAAAAAGTGTTTTTTCAACACTAATACAGGTGCAAAAGTGGTTTCCTGCACCAACACAAGTGCGAAAAGTGGTTTTTCAACACTAACACAAGTGCGAAAAGTGGTTTTTCAACACTAACACAAGTGCAAAAAGTGGTTTTTCAACACTAACACAAGTGCCAAAAGTGGTTTTTCAACACTATCACAAGTGCAAAAAGTGTTTTTCCACACTAATACAAGTGCAAAAGTGGTTTCCTGCACCAACACAAGTGCGAAAAGTGGTTTTTCAACACTAACACAAGTGCGAAAAGTGGTTTTTCAACACTAACACAAGTGCGAAAAGTGGTTTTTCAACACCAACACAAGTGCGAAAAGTGGTTTTTCAACACTAACATAAGTGCGAAAAGTGGTTTTTCAACACTAACACAAGTGCGAAAAGTGGTTTTTCAACATTATCACAAGTGCAAAAAGTGTTTTTTCCACACTAATACAAGTGCAAAAGTGGTTTCCTGCAGCAACACAAGTGCGAAAGGTGGTTTTTCAACACTAACACAAGTGCGAAAAGTGGTTTTTCAACACTAACACAAGTGCGAAAAGTGGTTTTTCAACACTATCACAAGTGCAAAAAGTGTTTTTTCCACACTAATACAAGTGCAAAAGTGGTTTCCTGCACCAACACAAGGGCGAAAAGTGGTTTTTCAACACTAACACAAGTGCGAAAAGTGGTTTTTCAACACTAACACAAGTGCGAAAAGTGGTTTTTCAACACTAACACAAGTGCCAAAAGTGGTTTTTCAACACTATCACAAGTGCAAAAAGTGTTTTTTCCACACTAATACAAGTGCAAAAGTGGTTTCCTGCACCAACAGAAGTGCGAAAAGTGGTTTTTCAACACTAACACAAGTGCGAAAAGTGGTTTTTCAACACTAACACAAGTGCAAAAAGTGGTTTTTCCACACTAATACAAGTGCAAAAGTGGTTTCCTGCACCAACACAAGTGCGAAAAGTGGTTTTTCAACACTAACACAAGTGCGAAAAGTGGTTTTTCAACACTAACACAAGTGCGAAAAGTGGTTTTTCAACACTAACAAAAGTGTGAAAAGTGGTTTTTCAACACTATCACAAGTGCAAAAAGTGTTTTTTCCACACTAATACAAGTGCAAAAGTGGTTTCCTGCACCAACACAAGTGCGAAAAGTGGTTTTTCAACACTAACACGAGTGCGAAAAGTGCTTTTTCAACACTAACACAAGTGCGAAAAGTGGTTTTTCAACACTATCACAAGTGCAAAAAGTGTTTTTTCCACACTAATACAAGTGCAAAAGTGGTTTCCTGCACCAACACAAGTGCGAAAAGTGGTTTTTCAACACTAACACAAGTGCGAAAAGTGGTTTTGCAACACTAACACAAGTGCGAAAAGTGGTTTTTCCACACTAATACAAGTGCAAATGTGGTTTCCTGCACCAACACAAGTGCGAAAAGTGGTTTTTCAACACTAACACAAGTGCGAAAAGTGGTTTTTCAACACTATCACATGTGCAAAAAGTGTTTTTTCCACACTAATACAAGTGCAAAAGTGGTTTCCTGCACCAACACAAGTGTGAAAAGTGGTTTTTCAACACTAACACAAGTGCGAAAAGTGGTTTTTCAACACTAACACAATTGCGAAAAGTGGTTTTTCCACACTAATACAAGTGCAAAAGTGGTTTGCTGCACCAACACCAGTGCGAAAAGTGGTTTTTCAACACTAACACAAGTGCGAAAACTGGTTTTTCAACACTAACACAAGTGCAAAAAGTGGTTTTTCAACACTAACACAAGTGCGAAAAGTGGTTTTTCAACACTAACACAAGTGCGAAAAGTGGTTTTTCAACACTATCACAAGTGCAAAAAGTGTTTTTTCCACACTAATACAAGTGCAAAAGTGGTTTCCTTCACCAACACAAGTGCGAAAAGTGGTTTTTCAACACTAACACAAGTGCGAAAAGTGGTTTTTCAACACTAACACAAGTGCAAAAAGTGGTTTTTCCACACTAATACAAGTGCAAAAGTGGTTTCCTGCACCAACACAAGTGCGAAAAGTGGTTTTTCAACACTAACACAAGTGCAAAAAGTGGTTTTTCAACACTAACACAAGTGCGAAAAGTGTTTTTTCAACACTAACACAAGTGCGAAAAGTGGTTTTTCAACACTAACACAAGTGCGAAAAGTGGTTTTTCAACACTAACACAAGGGCGAAAAGTGGTTTTTCCACACTAATACAAGTGCAAAAGTGGTTTCCTGCACCAACACAAGTGCGAAAAGTGGTTTTTCAACACTAACACAAGTGCAAAAAGTGGTTTTTCAACACTATCACAAGTGCAAAAAGTGTTTTTTCCACAATAATACAAGTACAAAAGTGGTTTCCTGCACCAACACAAGTGCGAAAAGTGGTTTTTCAACACTAACACAAGTGCGAAAAGTGGTTTTTCAACACTAACACAAGTGCGAAAAGTGGTTTTTCAACACTAACACAAGTGCGAAAAGTGGTTTTTCCACACTAATACAAGTGCAAAAGTGGTTTCCTGCACCAAAACAAGTGCGAAATGTGGTTTTTCAACACTAACACAAGTGCGAAAAGTGGTTTTTCAACACTAACACAAGTGCGAAAAGTGGTTTTTCAACACTAACACATGTGCGAAAAGTGGTTTTTCAACACTAACACAAGTGCGAAAAGTGGTTTTTCAACACTAACACAAGTGCGAAAAGTGGTTTTTCAACACTATCACAAGTGCAAAAAGTGTTTTTTCCACACTAATACAAGTGTAAAAGTGGTTTCCTGCACCAACACAAGTGCGAAAAGTGGTTTTTCAACACTATCACAAGTGCAAAAAGTGTTTTTTCCACACTAATACAAGTGCAAAAGTGGTTTCCTGCAGCAACACAAGTGCGAAAGGTGGTTTTTCAACACTAACACAAGTGCGAAAAGTGGTTTTTCAACACTAACACAAGTGCGAAAAGTGGTTTTTCAACACTATCACAAGTGCAACAAGTGTTTTTTCCACACTAATACAAGTGCAAAAGTGGTTTCCTGCACCAACACAAGTGCGAAAAGTGGTTTTTCAACACTAACACAAGTGCGAAAAGTGGTTTTTCAACACTAACACAAGTGCGAAAAGTGGTTTTTCAACACTAACACAAGTGCCAAAAGTGGTTTTTCAACACTATCACAAGTGCAAAAAGTGTTTTTTCCACACTAATACAAGTGCAAAAGTGGTTTCCTGCACCAACAGAAGTGCGAAAAGTGGTTTTTCAACACTAACACAAGTGCGAAAAGTGGTTTTTCAACACTAACACAAGTGCAAAAAGTGGTTTTTCCACACTAATACAAGTGCAAAAGTGGTTTCCTGCACCAACACAAGTGCGAAAAGTGGTTTTTCAACACTAACACAAGTGCGAAAAGTGGTTTTTCAACACTAACACAAGTGCGAAAAGTGGTTTTTCAACACTAACAAAAGTGTGAAAAGTGGTTTTTCAACACTATCACAAGTGCAAAAAGTGTTTTTTCCACACTAATACAAGTGCAAAAGTGGTTTCCTGCACCAACACAAGTGCGAAAAGTGGTTTTTCAACACTAACACAAGTGCGAAAAGTGGTTTTTCAACACTAACACAAGTGCAAAAAGTGGTTTTTCAACATTATCACAAGTGCAAAAAGTGTTTTTTCCACACTAATACAATTGCAAAAGTGGTTTCCTACACCAACACAAGTGCGAAAAGTGGTTTTTCAATGCTAACACAAGTGTGAAAAGTGGTTTTTCAACACTAACACAAGTGCGAAAAGTGGTTTTTCCACACTAATACAAGTGCAAAAGTGGTTTCCTGCACCAACACAAGTGCGAAAAGTGGTTTTTCAACACTAACACAAGTGCGAAAAGTGGTTTTTCCACACTAATACAAGTGCAAAAGTGGTTTCCTGCACCAACACAAGTGTGAAAAGTGGTTTTTCAACACTAACACAAGTGCGAAAAGTGGTTTTTCAACACTAACACAAGTGCGAAAAGTGGTTTTTCAACACTAACACAAGTGCGAAAAGTGGTTTTTCTACACTAATACAAGTGCAAAAGTGGCTTCCTGCACCAACACAAGTGCGAAAAGTGGTTTTTCAACACTAACACAAGTGCGAAAAGTGGTTTTTCTACACTAATACAAGTGCAAAAGTGGCTTCCTGCACCAACACAAGTGCGAAAAGTGGTTTTTCAACACTAACACAAGTGCGAAAAGTGGTTTTTCAACACTATCACAAGTGCAAAAAGTGTTTTTTCCACACTAATACAAGTGCGAAAGTGGTTTCCTGCACCAACACAAGTGCGAAAAGTGGTTTTTCAACACTAACACAAGTGTGAAAAGTGGTTTTTCAACACTATCACAAGTGCAAAAAGTGTTTTTTCCACACTAACACAAGTGCGAAAAGTGGTTTTTCAACACTATCACAAGTGCAAAAAGTGTTTTTTCCACACTAATACAAGTGCGAAAGTGGTTTCCTGCACCAACACAAGTGCGAAAAGTGGTTTCCTGCACCAACACAAGTGCGAAAAGTGGTTTTTCAACACTAACACGAGTGCGAAAAGTGCTTTTTCAACACTAACACAAGTGCGAAAAGTGGTTTTTCAACACTATCACAAGTGCAAAAAGTGTTTTTTCCACACTAATACAAGTGCAAAAGTGGTTTCCTGCACCAACACAAGTGCGAAAAGTGGTTTTTCAACACTAACACAAGTGCGAAAAGTGGTTTTGCAACACTAACACAAGTGCGAAAAGTGGTTTTTCCACACTAATACAAGTGCAAATGTGGTTTCCTGCACCAACACAAGTGCGAAAAGTGGTTTTTCAACACTAACACAAGTGCGAAAAGTGGTTTTTCAACACTATCACATGTGCAAAAAGTGTTTTTTCCACACTAATACAAGTGCAAAAGTGGTTTCCTGCACCAACACAAGTGTGAAAAGTGGTTTTTCAACACTAACACAAGTGCGAAAAGTGGTTTTTCAACACTAACACAATTGCGAAAAGTGGTTTTTCCACACTAATACAAGTGCAAAAGTGGTTTGCTGCACCAACACCAGTGCGAAAAGCGGTTTTTCAACACTAACACAAGTGCGAAAACTGGTTTTTCAACACTAACACAAGTGCAAAAAGTGGTTTTTCAACACTAACACAAGTGCGAAAAGTGGTTTTTCAACACTAACACAAGTGCGAAAAGTGGTTTTTCAACACTATCACAAGTGCAAAAAGTGTTTTTTCCACACTAATACAAGTGCAAAAGTGGTTTCCTTCACCAACACAAGTGCGAAAAGTGGTTTTTCAACACTAACACAAGTGCGAAAAGTGGTTTTTCAACACTAACACAAGTGCAAAAAGTGGTTTTTCCACACTAATACAAGTGCAAAAGTGGTTTCCTGCACCAACACAAGTGCGAAAAGTGGTTTTTCAACACTAACACAAGTGCAAAAAGTGGTTTTTCAACACTAACACAAGTGCGAAAAGTGTTTTTTCAACACTAACACAAGTGCGAAAAGTGGTTTTTCAACACTAACACAAGTGCGAAAAGTGGTTTTTCAACACTAACACAAGGGCGAAAAGTGGTTTTTCCACACTAATACAAGTGCAAAAGTGGTTTCCTGCACCAACACAAGTGCGAAAAGTGGTTTTTCAACACTAACACAAGTGCGAAAAGTGGTTTTTCAACACTATCACAAGTGCAAAAAGTGTTTTTCCACACTAATACAAGTGCAAAAGTGGTTTCCTGCACCAACACAAGTGCGAAAAGTGGTTTTTCAACACTAACACAAGTGCGAAAAGTGGTTTTTCAACACTATCACAAGTGCAAAAAGTGTTTTTTCCACACTAATACAAGTGCAAAAGTGGTTTCCTGCACCAACACAAGTGCGAAAAGTGGTTTTTCAACACTAACACAAGTGCGAAAAGTGGTTTTTCAACACTATCACAAGTGCAAAAAGTGTTTTTTCCACACTAATACAAGTGCAAAAGTGGTTTCCTGCACCAACACAAGTGCGAAAAGTGGTTTTTCAACACTAACACAAGTGCGAAAAGTGGTTTTTCAACACTATCACAAGTGCAAAAAGTGTTTTTTTCCACACTAATACAAGTGCAAAAGTGGTTTCCTGCACCAACACAAGTGCAAAAAGTGGTTTTTCAACACTAACACGAGTGCGAAAAGTGCTTTTTCAACACTAATACAAGTGCAAAAGTGGTTTCCTGCACCAACACAAGTGCGAAAAGTGGTTTTTCAACACTATCACAAGTGCAAAAAGTGTTTTTCCCACACTAATACAAGTGCAAAAGTGGTTTCCTGCACCAACACAAGTGCGAAAAGTGGTTTTTCAACACTAACACAAGTGCGAAAAGTGGTTTTGCAACACTAACACAAGTGCGAAAAGTGGTTTTTCAACACTACCACAAGTGCAAAAAGTGTTTTTTTCCACACTAATACAAGTGCAAAAGTGGTTTCCTGCACCAACACAAGTGCGAAATGTGGTTTTTCAACACTAACACAAGTGCGAAAAGTGGTTTTTCAACACTAACACAAGTGCGAAAAGTGTTTTTTCAACACTATCACAAGTGCAAAAAGTGTTTTTTCCACACTAATACAAGTGCAAAAGTGGTTTCCTGCACCAACACAAGTGCGAAAAGTGGTTTTCCAACACTAACACAAGTGCGAAAAGTGGTTTTGCAACACTAACACAAGTGCGAAAAGTGGTTTTTCAACACTATCACCAGTGCAAAAAGTGTTTTTTCCACACTAATACAAGTGCAAAAGTGGTTTCCTGCACCAACACAAGTGCGAAAAGTGGTTTTTCAACACTAACACAAGTGCGAAAAGTGGTTTTTCAACACTATCACAAGTGCAAAAAGTGTTTTTTCCACACTAATACAAGTGCAAAAGTGGTTTCCTGCACCAACACAAGTGCAAAAAGTGGTTTTTCAACACTAACACGAGTGCGAAAAGTGCTTTTTCAACACTAATACAAGTGCAAAAGTGGTTTCCTGCACCAACACAAGTGCGAAAAGTGGTTTTTCAACACTATCACAAGTGCAAAAAGTGTTTTTCCCACACTAATACAAGTGCAAAAGTGGTTTCCTGCACCAACACAAGTGCGAAAAGTGGTTTTTCAACACTAACACAAGTGCGAAAAGTGGTTTTGCAACACTAACACAAGTGCGAAAAGTGGTTTTTCAACACTACCACAAGTGCAAAAAGTGTTTTTTTCCACACTAATACAAGTGCAAAAGTGGTTTCCTGCACCAACACAAGTGCGAAATGTGGTTTTTCAACACTAACACAAGTGCGAAAAGTGGTTTTTCAACACTAACACAAGTGCGAAAAGTGTTTTTTCAACACTATCACAAGTGCAAAAAGTGTTTTTTCCACACTAATACAAGTGCAAAAGTGGTTTCCTGCACCAACACAAGTGCGAAAAGTGGTTTTCCAACACTAACACAAGTGCGAAAAGTGGTTTTGCAACACTAACACAAGTGCGAAAAGTGGTTTTTCAACACTATCACCAGTGCAAAAAGTGTTTTTTCCACACTAATACAAGTGCAAAAGTGGTTTCCTGCACCAACACAAGTGCGAAATGTGGTTTTTCAACACTAACACAAGTGCGAAAAGTGGTTTTTCCACACTAATACAAGTGCAAAAGTGGTTTCCTGCACCAACACAAGTGCGAAAAGTGGTTTTTCAACACTAGCACGAGTGCGAAAAGTGCTTTTTCAACACTATCACAAGTGCAAAAGTGTTTTTTCCACACTAATACAAGTGCAAAAGTGGTTTCCTGCACCAACACAAGTGCGAAAAGTGGTTTTTCAACACTAACACAAGTGCGAAAAGTGGTTTTTCAACACTATCACAAGTGCAAAAAGTGTTTTTTCCACACTAATACAAGTGCAAAAGTGGTTTCCTGCACCAACACAAGTGTGAAAAGTGGTTTTTCAACACTAACACAAGTGCGAAAAGTGGTTTTTCAACACTAACACAAGTGCGAAAAGTGGTTTTTCAACACTATCACAAGTGTGAAAAGTGGTTTTGCAACACTAACACAAGTGCGAAAAGTGGTTTTTCAACACTATCACAAGTGCAAAAAGTGTTTTTTCCACACTAATACAAGTGCAAAAGTGGTTTCCTGCACCAACACAAGTGCGAAAAGTGGTTTTGCAACACTAACACAAGTGTGAAAAGTGGTTTTTCAACACTATCACAAGTGCAAAAAGTGTTTTTTCCACACTAATACAAGTGCAAAAGTGGTTTCCTGCACCAACACAAGTGCGAAAAGTGGTTTTTCAACACTAACACGAGTGCGAAAAGTGCTTTTTCAACACTAACACAAGTGCGAAAAGTGGTTTTTCAACACTATCACAAGTGCAAAAAGTGTTTTTTCCACACTAATACAAGTGCAAAAGTGGTTTCCTGCACCAACACAAGTGCGAAAAGTGGTTTTTCAACACTTAAGCATAAGTCACATTTGCTCTACGGCTAGGATACGGCGGCCGTACCCCCCCTAAATTGACAGAACCGTGCGGCGGCCGCAGAGTTTCTGAGGTGGCCTCAGGGTGGCCCTAGGGCGTATGGCTATCTTTTACAGGCCGTAGGGGTTGCCGTGGAATTATAGCGCGGAGTTATAACTTTTTTCATTTCTAGGTTGGCCGTAGCAATTCGACAAGCCATAGCCATGACGACTGGTATATATACCCACTCGTTACCGTCCGTCTGGCCGCACGTTCGTCTTAGGGCCCCCCTGCGGTCGCCTTGCGGGCACCTTGAGGCTACCTTGCATCTGCCTTGAAAATTCTCTGGCCGCCGCAGGGACACTCTAAGGTCACCGTGCGACATCAAATCAAAGACCGTACGGCACCCCTACGTTTTCGGTCTCCACAATTTCTAAATACCCCGTGCGGCTACCCGAAAAATAAAAACATATGTGACTGCTACATTGTGTGACCGTGGAAATACTGCGGCCGCCCTATAATTGCTAGTGGCCATAGATTTTTTAGACCCTACGGCCGCTGAGCCAAATGTGACTGAAGCATAACACAAGTGAGAAAAGTGGTTTTTCAACACTATCACAAGTGCAAAAAGTGTTTTTTCCACACTAATACAAGTGCAAAAGTGGTTTCCTGCACCAACACAAGTGTGAAAAGTGGTTTTTCAACACTAACACAAGTGCGAAAAGTGGTTTTTCAACACTATCACAAGTGTGAAAAGTGGTTTTGCAACACTAACACAAGTGCGAAAAGTGGTTTTTCAACACTATCACAAGTGCAAAAAGTGTTTTTTCCACACTAATACAAGTGCAAAAGTGGTTTCCTGCACCAACACAAGTGTGAAAAGTGGTTTTGCAACACTAACACAAGTGCGAAAAGTGGTTTTTCAACACTATCACAAGTGCAAAAAGTGTTTTTTCCACACTAATACAAGTGCAAAAGTGGTTTCCTGCACCAACACAAGTGCGAAAAGTGGTTTTTCAACACTAACACGAGTGCGAAAGTGCTTTTTCAACACTAACACAAGTGCGAAAAGTAGTTTTTCAACACTATCACAAGTGCAAAAAGTGTTTTTTCCACACTAATACAAGTGCAAAAGTGGTTTCCTGCACCAACACAAGTGCGAAAAGTGGTTTTTCAACAGTAACACAAGTGCGAAAAGTGGTTTTGCAACACTAACACAAGTGCGAAAAGTGGTTTTTCAACACTATCACAAGTGCAAAAAGTGTTTTTTCCACAATAATACAAGTGCAAAAGTGTTTTCCTGCACCAACACAAGTGCGAAATGTGGTTTTTCAACACTAACACAAGTGCGAAAAGTGGTTTTTCAACACTATCACAAGTGTGAAAAGTGGTTTTGCAACACTAACACAAGTGCGAAAAGTGGTTTTTCAACACTATCACAAGTGCAAAAAGTGTTTTTTCCACACTAATACAAGTGCAAAAGTGGTTTCCTGCACCAACACAAGTGCGAAAAGTGGTTTTGCAACACTAACACAAGTGCGAAAAGTGGTTTTTCAACACTATCACAAGTGCAAAAAGTGTTTTTTCCACACTAATACAAGTGCAAAAGTGGTTTCCTGCACCAACACAAGTGCGAAAAGTGGTTTTTCAACAATAACACGAGTGCGAAAAGTGCTTTTTCAACACTAACACAAGTGCGAAAAGTGGTTTTTCAACACTATCACAAGTGCAAAAAGTGTTTTTTCCACACTAATACAAGTGCAAAAGTGGTTTCCTGCACCAACACAAGTGCGAAAAGTGGTTTTTCAACACTTAAGCATAAGTCACATTTGCTCTACGGCTAGGATACGGCGGCCGTACCCCCCCTAAATTGACAGAAACGTGCGGCGGCCGCAGAGTTTCTGAGGTGGCCTCAGGGTGGCCCTAGGGCGTATGGCTATCTTTTACAGGCCGTAGGGGTCGCCGTGGAATTATAGCGCGGAGTTATAACTTTTTTCATTTCTAGGTTGGCCGTAGCAATTCGACAAGCCGTAGCCATGACGACTGGTATGTATACCCACTCGTTACCGTCCGTCTGGCCGCACGTTCGCCTTAGGGCCCCCCTGCGGTCGCCTTGCGGGCACCTTGAGGCTACCTTGCGTCTGCCTTGAAAATTATATGGCCGCCGCAGGGACGCTCTAAGGTCACCGTGCGACATCAAATCAAAGACCGTACGGCACCCCTACGTTTTCGGTCTCCACAATTTCTAAATACCCCGTGCGGCTACCCGAAAAATAAAAACATATGTGACTGCTACATTGTGTGACCGTGGAAACTACTGCGGCCGCCCTATAATTGCTAGTGGCCGTAGATTTTTTAGACCCTACAACCGCTGAGCCAAATGTGACTGAAGCATAACACAAGTGCGAGAAGTGGTTTTTCAACACTATCACAAGTGCAAAAAGTGTTTTTTCCACACTAATACAAGTGCAAAAGTGGTTTCCTGCACCAACACAAGTGTGAAAAGTGGTTTTTCAACACTAACACAAGTGCGAAAAGTGGTTTTTCAACACTATCACAAGTGTGAAAAGTGGTTTTGCAACACTAACACAAGTGCGAAAAGTGGTTTTTCAACACTATCACAAGTGCAAAAAGTGTTTTTTCCACACTAATACAAGTGCAAAAGTGGTTTCCTGCACCAACACAAGTGTGAAAAGTGGTTTTGCAACACTAACACACGTGCGAAAAGTGGTTTTTCAACACTATCACAAGTGCAAAAAGTGTTTTTTCCACACTAATACAAGTGCAAAAGTGGTTTCCTGCACCAACACAAGTGCGAAAAGTGGTTTTTCAACACTAACACGAGTGCGAAAAGTGCTTTTTCAACACTAACATAAGTGCGAAAAGTGGTTTTTCAACACTATCACAAGTGCAAAAAGTGTTTTTTCCGCACTAATACAAGTGCAAAAGTGGTTTCCTGCACCAACACAAGTGCGAAAAGTGGTTTTTCAACAGTAACACAAGTGCGAAAAGTGGTTTTGCAACACTAACACAAGTGCGAAAAGTGGTTTTTCAACACTATCACAAGTGCAAAAAGTGTTTTTTCCACACTAATACAAGTGCAAAAGTGTTTTCCTGCACCAACACAAGTGCGAAATGTGGTTTTTCAACACTAACACAAGTGCGAAAAGTGGTTTTTCAACACTAACACAAGTGCGAAAAGTGGTTTTTCCACACTAATACAAGTGCAAAAGTGGTTTCCTGCACCAACACAAGTGCGAAAAGTGGTTTTTCAACACTAACACAAGTGCGAAAAGTCGTTTTTCAACACTATAACAAGTGCAAAAAGTGTTTTTTCCACACTAATACAAGTGCAAAAAGTGTTTTTTCCACACTAATACAAGTGCAAAAGTGGTTTCCTGCACCAACACAAGTGCGAAAAGTGGTTTTTCAACACTAACACGAGTGCGAAAAGTGCTTTTTCAACACTATCACAAGTGCAAAAAGTGTTTTTTCCACACTAATACAAGTGCAAAAGTGGTTTCCTGCACCAACACAAGTGCGAAAAGTGGTTTTTCAACACTAACACAAGTGCGAAAAGTGGTTTTTCAACACTAACACAAGTGTGAAAAGTGTTTTTTCCACACTAATACAAGTGCAAAAGTGTTTTTTCCACACTAATACAAGTGCAAAAGTGGTTTTTCAACACTAACACAAGTGCGAAAAGTGGTTTTTCAACACTAACACAAGTGCGAAAAGTGGTTTTTCCACACTAATACAAGTGCAAAAGTGGTTTCCTGCACCAACACAAGTGCGAAAAGTGGTTTTTCCACACTAATACAAGTGCAAAAGTGGTTTCCTGCACCAACACAAGTGTGAAAAGTGTTTTCCTGCACCAACACAAGTGCGAAAAGTGGTTTTTCAACACTAACACAAGTGCGAAAAGTGGTTTTTCAACACTATCACAAGTGCAAAAAGTGTTTTTTCCACACTAATACAAGTGCAAAAGTGGTTTCCTGCAACAACACAAGTGCGAAAAGTGGTTTCCTGCACCAACACAAGTGCGAAAAGTGGTTTTTCAACACTAACACAAGTGCGAAAAGTGGTTTTTCAACACTAACACAAGTGTGAAAAGTGTTTTTTCCACACTAATACAAGTGCAAAAGTGGTTTCCTGCACCAACACAAGTGCGAAAAGTGGTTTTTCAACACTAAAACAAGTGCAAAAAGTGGTTTTTCAACACTATCACAAGTGCAAAAAGTGTTTTTTCCACACTAATACAAGTGCAAAAGTGGTTTCCTGCACCAACACAAGTGCGAAAAGTGGTTTTTCAACACTAACACAAGTGCGAAAAGTGGTTTTTCAACATTATCACAAGTGCAAAAAGTGTTTTTTCCACACTAATACAAGTGCAAAAGTGGTTTCCTGCACCAACACAAGTGCGAAAAGTGGTTTTTCAACACTAACACAAGTGCGAAAAGTGGTTTTTCAACACTATCACAAGTGCAAAAAGTGTTTTTTCCACACTAATACAAGTGCAAAAGTGGTTTCCTGCACCAACACAAGTGTGAAAAGTGGTTTTTCAACACTAACACAAGTGCGAAAAGTGGTTTTTCAACACTATCACAAGTGTGAAAAGTGGTTTTGCAACACTAACACAAGTGCGAAAAGTGGTTTTTCAACACTATCACAAGTGCAAAAAGTGTTTTTTCCACACTAATACAAGTGCAAAAGTGGTTTCCTGCACCAACACAAGTGTGAAAAGTGGTTTGCAACACTAACACAAGTGCGAAAAGTGGTTTTTCAACACTATCACAAGTGCAAAAAGTGTTTTTTGCACACTAATACAAGTGCAAAAGTGGTTTCCTGCACCAACACAAGTGCGAAATTGGTTTTTTCAACACTAACACGAGTGCGAAAAGTGCTTTTTCAACACTAACATAAGTGCGAAAAGTGGTTTTTCAACACTATCACAAGTGCAATAAGTGTTTTTTCCACACTAATACAAGTGCAAAAGTGGTTTCCTGCACCAACACAAGTGCGAAAAGTGGTTTTTCAACAGTAACACAAGTGCGAAAAGTGGTTTTGCAACACTAACACAAGTGCGAAAAGTGGTTTTTCAACACTATCACAAGTGCAAAAAGTGTTTTTTCCACACTAATACAAGTGCAAAAGTGTTTTCCTGCACCAACACAAGTGCGAAATGTGGTTTTTCAACACTAACACAAGTGCGAAAAGTGGTTTTTCAACACTAACACAAGTGCGAAAAGTGGTTTTTCCACACTAATACAAGTGCAAAAGTGGTTTCCTGCACCAACACAAGTGCGAAAAGTGGTTTTTCAACACTAACACAAGTGCGAAAAGTGGTTTTTCAACACTATAACAAGTGCAAAAAGTGTTTTTTCCACACTAATACAAGTGCAAAAAGTGTTTTTTCCACACTAATACAAGTGCAAAAGTGGTTTCCTGCACCAACACAAGTGCGAAAAGTGGTTTTTCAACACTAACACGAGTGCGAAAAGTGCTTTTTCAACACTATCACAAGTGCAAAAAGTGTTTTTTCCACACTAATACAAGTGCAAAAGTGGTTTCCTGCACCAACACAAGTGCGAAAAGTGGTTTTTCAACACTAACACAAGTGCGAAAAGTGGTTTTTCAACACTAACACAAGTGTGAAAAGTGTTTTTTCCACACTAATACAAGTGCAAAACTGGTTTCCTGCACCAACACAAGTGCGAAAAGTGGTTTTTCAACACTAACACAAGTGCGAAAAGTGGTTTTTCAACACTATCACAAGTGCAAAAAGTGTTTTTCCACACTAATACAAGTGCAAAAGTGGTTTCCTGCACCAACACAAGTGCGAAAAGTGGTTTTTCAACACTAACACGAGTGCTAAAAGTGCTTTTTCAACACTAACACAAGTGCGAAAAGTGGTTTTTCAACACTATCACAAGTGCAAAAAGTGTTTTTTCCACACTAATACAAGTGCAAAAGTGGTTTCCTGCACCAACACAAGTGCAAAAAGTGGTTTTTCAACACTAACACAAGTGCGAAAAGTGGTTTTGCAACACTAACACAAGTGCGAAAAGTGCTTTTTCAACACTATCACAAGTGCAAAAAGTGTTTTTTCCACACTAATACAAGTGCAAAAGTGGTTTCCTGCACCAACACAAGTGTGAAAAGTGGTTTTTCAACACTAACACAAGTGCGAAAAGTGGTTTTTCAACACTATCACAAGTGCAAAAAGTGTTTTTTCCACACTAATACAAGTGCAAAAGTGGTTTCCTGCACCAACACAAGTGCGAAAAGTGGTTTTTCAACACTAACACAAGTGCGAAAAGTGGTTTTTCAACACTATCACAAGTGCAAAAAGTGTTTTTTCCACACTAATACAAGTGCAAAAGTGGTTTCCTGCACCAACACAAGTGCGAAAAGTGGTTTTTCAACACTAACACAAGTGCGAAAAGTGGTTTTTCAACACTATCACAAGTGCAAAAAGTGTTTTTTCCACACTAATACAAGTGCAAAAGTGGTTTCCTGCACCAACACAAGTGTGAAAAGTGGTTTTGCAACACTAACACAAGTGCGAAAAGTGGTTTTTCAACACTATCACAAGTGCAAAAAGTGTTTTTTCCACACTAATACAAGTGCAAAAGTGGTTTCCTGCACCAACACAAGTGCGAAAAGTGGTTTTTCAACACTAACACGAGTGCGAAAAGTGCTTTTTCAACACTAACACAAGTGCGAAAAGTAGTTTTTCAACACTATCACAAGTGCAAAAAGTGTTTTTTCCACACTAATACAAGTGCAAAAGTGGTTTCCTGCACCAACACAAGTGCGAAAAGTGGTTTTTCAACAGTAACACAAGTGCGAAAAGTGGTTTTGCAACACTAACACAAGTGCGAAAAGTGGTTTTTTAACACTATCACAAGTGCAAAAAGTGTTTTTTCCACACTAATACAAGTGCAAAAGTGTTTTCCTGCACCAACACAAGTGCGAAATGTGGTTTTTCAACACTAACACAAGTGCGAAAAGTGGTTTTTCAACACTATCACAAGTGTGAAAAGTGGTTTTGCAACACTAACACAAGTGCGAAAAGTGGTTTTTCAACACTATCACAAGTGCAAAAAGTGTTTTTTCCACACTAATACAAGTGCAAAAGTGGTTTCCTGCACCAACACAAGTGCAAAAAGTGGTTTTGCAACACTAACACAAGTGCGAAAAGTGGTTTTTCAACACTATCACAAGTGCAAAAAGTGTTTTTTCCACACTAATACAAGTGCAAAAGTGGTTTCCTGCACCAACACAAGTGCGAAAAGTGGTTTTTCAACAATAACACGAGTGCGAAAAGTGCTTTTTCAACACTAACACAAGTGCGAAAAGTGGTTTTTCAACACTATCACAAGTGCAAAAAGTGTTTTTTCCACACTAATACAAGTGCAAAAGTGGTTTCCTGCACCAACACAAGTGCGAAAAGTGGTTTTTCAACACTTAAGCATAAGTCACATTTGCTCTACGGCTAGGATACGGCGGCCGTACCCCCCCCTAAATTGACAGAAACGTGCGGCGGCCGCAGAGTTTCTGAGGTGGCCTCAGGGTGGCCCTAGGGCGTATGGCTATCTTTTACAGGCCGTAGGGGTCGCCGTGGAATTATAGCGCGGAGTTATAACTTTTTTCATTTCTAGGTTGGCCGTAGCAATTCGACAAGCCGTAGCCATGACGACTGGTATATATACCCACTCGTTACCGTCCGTCTGGCCGCACGTTCGCCTTAGGGCCCCCCTGCGGTCGCCTTGCGGGCACCTTGAGGCTACCTTGCGTCTGCCTTGAAAATTATATGGCCGCCGCAGGGACGCTCTAAGGTCACCGTGCGACATCAAATCAAAGACCGTACGGCACCCCTACGTTTTCGGTCTCCACAATTTCTAAATACCCCGTGCGGCTACCCGAAAAATAAAAACATATGTGACTGCTACATTGTGTGACCGTGGAAACTACTGCGGCCGCCCTATAATTGCTAGTGGCCATAGATTTTTTAGACCCTACAGCCGCTGAGCCAAATGTGACTGAAGCATAACACAAGTGCGAAAAGTGGTTTTTCAACACTATCACAAGTGCAAAAAGTGTTTTTTCCACACTAATACAAGTGCAAAAGTGGTTTCCTGCACCAACACAAGTGTGAAAAGTGGTTTTTCAACACTAACACAAGTGCGAAAAGTGGTTTTTCAACACTATCACAAGTGTGAAAAGTGGTTTTGCAACACTAACACAAGTGCGAAAAGTGGTTTTTCAACACTATCACAAGTGCAAAAAGTGTTTTTTCCACACTAATACAAGTGCAAAAGTGGTTTCCTGCACCAACACAAGTGTGAAAAGTGGTTTTGCAACACTAACACAAGTGCGAAAAGTGGTTTTTCAACACTATCACAAGTGCAAAAAGTGTTTTTTCCACACTAATACAAGTGCAAAAGTGGTTTCCTGCACCAACACAAGTGCGAAAAGTGGTTTTTCAACACTAACACGAGTGCGAAAAGTGCTTTTTCAACACTAACATAAGTGCGAAAAGTGGTTTTTCAACACTATCACAAGTGCAAAAAGTGTTTTTTCCACACTAATACAAGTGCAAAAGTGGTTTCCTGCACCAACACAAGTGCGAAAAGTGGTTTTTCAACAGTAACACAAGTGCGAAAAGTGGTTTTGCAACACTAACACAAGTGCGAAAAGTGGTTTTTCAACACTATCACAAGTGCAAAAAGTGTTTTTTCCACACTAATACAAGTGCAAAAGTGTTTTCCTGCACCAACACAAGTGCGAAATGTGGTTTTTCAACACTAACACAAGTGCGAAAAGTGGTTTTTCAACACTAACACAAGTGCGAAAAGTGGTTTTTCCACACTAATAAAAGTGCAAAAGTGGTTTCCTGCACCAACACAAGTGCGAAAAGTGGTTTTTCAACACTAACACAAGTGCGAAAAGTGGTTTTTCAACACTATAACAAGTGCAAAAAGTGTTTTTTCCACACTAATACAAATGCAAAAAGTGTTTTTTCCACACTAATACAAGTGCAAAAGTGGTTTCCTGCACCAACACAAGTGCGAAAAGTGGTTTTTCAACACTAACACGAGTGCGAAAAGTGCTTTTTCAACACTATCACAAGTGCAAAAAGTGTTTTTTCCACACTAATACAAGTGCAAAAGTGGTTTCCTGCACCAACACAAGTGCGAAAAGTGGTTTTTCAACACTAACACAAGTGCGAAAAGTGGTTTTTTCAACACTAACACAAGTGTGAAAAGTGTTTTTTCCACACTAATACAAGTGCAAAAGTGGTTTCCTGCACCAACACAAGTGCGAAAAGTGTTTTTCAACACTAACACAAGTGCGAAAAGTGGTTTTTCAACACTATCACAAGTGCAAAAAGTGTTTTTTCCACACTAATACAAGTGCAAAAGTGGTTTCCTGCACCAACACAAGTGCGAAAAGTGGTTTTTCAACACTAACACAAGTGCGAAAAGTAGTTTTTCAACACTATCACAAGTGCAAAAAGTGTTTTTTCCACACTAATACAAGTGCAAAAGTGGTTTCCTGCACCAACACAAGTGCGAAAAGTGGTTTTTCAACAGTAACACAAGTGCGAAAAGTGGTTTTGCAACACTAACACAAGTGCGAAAAGTGGTTTTTCAACACTATCACAAGTGCAAAAAGTGTTTTTTCCACACTAATACAAGTGCAAAAGTGTTTTCCTGCACCAACACAAGTGCGAAATGTGGTTTTTCAACACTAACACAAGTGCGAAAAGTGGTTTTTCAACACTATCACAAGTGTGAAAAGTGGTTTTGCAACACTAACACAAGTGCGAAAAGTGGTTTTTCAACACTATCACAAGTGCAAAAAGTGTTTTTTCCACACTAATACAAGTGCGAAATGTGGTTTTTCAACACTAACACAAGTGCGAAAAGTGGTTTTTCAACACTATCACAAGTGTGAAAAGTGGTTTCCTGCACCAACACAAGTGCGAAAAGTGGTTTTTCAACACTTAAGCATAAGTCACATTTGCTCTACGGCTAGGATACGGCGGCCGTACCCCCCCTAAATTGACAGAAACGTGCGGCGGCCGCAGAGTTTCTGAGGTGGCCTCAGGGTGGCCCTAGGGCGTATGGCTATCTTTTACAGGCCGTAGGGGTCGCCGTGGAATTATAGCGCGGAGTTATAACTTTTTTCATTTCTAGGTTGGCCGTAGCAATTCGACAAGCCGTAGCCATGACGACTGGTATATATACCCACTCGTTACCGTCCGTCTGGCCGCACGTTCGCCTTAGGGCCCCCCTGCGGTCGCCTTGCGGGCACCTTGAGGCTACCTTGCGTCTGCCTTGAAAATTATATGGCCGCCGCAGGGACGCTCTAAGGTCACCGTGCGACATCAAATCAAAGACCGTACGGCACCCCTACGTTTTCGGTCTCCACAATTTCTAAATACCCCGTGCGGCTACCCGAAAAATAAAAACATATGTGACTGCTACATTGTGTGACCGTGGAAATACTGCGGCCGCCCTATAATTGCTAGTGGCTGTAGATTTTTTAGACCCTACAGCCGCTGAGCCAAATGTGACTGAAGCATAACACAAGTGCGAAAAGTGGTTTTTCAACACTATCACAAGTGCAAAAAGTGTTTTTTCCACACTAATACAAGTGCAAAAGTGGTTTCCTGCACCAACACAAGTGTGAAAAGTGGTTTTTCAACACTAACACAAGTGCGAAAAGTGGTTTTTCAACACTATCACAAGTGTGAAAAGTGGTTTTGCAACACTAACACAAGTGCGAAAAGTGGTTTTTCAACACTATCACAAGTGCAAAAAGTGTTTTTTCCACACTAATACAAGTGCAAAAGTGGTTTCCTGCACCAACACAAGTGTGAAAAGTGGTTTTGCAACACTAACACAAGTGCGAAAAGTGGTTTTTCAACACTATCACAAGTGCAAAAAGTGTTTTTTCCACACTAATACAAGTGCAAAAGTGGTTTCCTGCACCAACACAAGTGCGAAAAGTGGTTTTTCAACACTAACACGAGTGCGAAAAGTGCTTTTTCAACACTAACATAAGTGCGAAAAGTGGTTTTTCAACACTATCACAAGTGCAATAAGTGTTTTTTCCAAACTAATACAAGTGCAAAAGTGGTTTCCTGCACCAACACAAGTGCGAAAAGTGGTTTTTCAACAGTAACACAAGTGCGAAAAGTGGTTTTGCAACACTAACACAAGTGCGAAAAGTGGTTTTTCAACACTATCACAAGTGCAAAAAGTGTTTTTTCCACACTAATACAAGTGCAAAAGTGTTTTCCTGCACCAACACAAGTGCGAAATGTGGTTTTTCAACACTAACACAAGTGCGAAAAGTGGTTTTTCAACACTAACACAAGTGCGAAAAGTGGTTTTTCCACACTAATACAAGTGCAAAAGTGGTTTCCTGCACCAACACAAGTGCGAAAAGTGGTTTTTCAACACTAACACAAGTGCGAAAAGTGGTTTTTCAACACTATAACAAGTGCAAAAAGTGTTTTTTCCACACTAATACAAGTGCAAAAAGTGTTTTTTCCACACTAATACAAGTGCAAAAGTGGTTTCCTGCACCAACACAAGTGCGAAAAGTGGTTTTTCAACACTAACACGAGTGCGAAAAGTGCTTTTTCAACACTATCACAAGTGCAAAAAGTGTTTTTTCCACACTAATACAAGTGCAAAAGTGGTTTCCTGCCCCAACACAAGTGCGAAAAGTGGTTTTTCAACACTAACACAAGTGCGAAAAGTGGTTTTTCAACACTAACACAAGTGTGAAAAGTGTTTTTTCCACACTAATACAAGTGCAAAAGTGGTTTCCTGCACCAACACAAGTGCGAAAAGTGGTTTTTCAACACTAACACAAGTGCGAAAAGTGGTTTTTCAACACTATCACAAGTGCAAAAAGTGTTTTTCCACACTAATACAAGTGCAAAAGTGGTTTCCTGCACCAACACAAGTGCGAAAAGTGGTTTTTCAACACTAACACGAGTGCTAAAAGTGCTTTTTCAACACTAACACAAGTGCGAAAAGTGGTTTTTCAACACTATCACAAGTGCAAAAAGTGTTTTTTCCACACTAATACAAGTGCAAAAGTGGTTTCCTGCACCAACACAAGTGCAAAAAGTGGTTTTTCAACACTAACACAAGTGCGAAAAGTGGTTTTGCAACACTAACACAAGTGCGAAAAGTGCTTTTTCAACACTATCACAAGTGCAAAAAGTGTTTTTTCCACACTAATACAAGTGCAAAAGTGGTTTCCTGCACCAACACAAGTGTGAAAAGTGGTTTTTCAACACTAACACAAGTGCGAAAAGTGGTTTTTCAACACTATCACAAGTGCAAAAAGTGTTTTTTCCACACTAATACAAGTGCAAAAGTGGTTTCCTGCACCAACACAAGTGCGAAAAGTGGTTTTTCAACACTAACACAAGTGCGAAAAGTGGTTTTTCAACACTATCACAAGTGCAAAAAGTGTTTTTTCCACACTAATACAAGTGCAAAAGTGGTTTCCTGCACCAACACAAGTGCGAAAAGTGGTTTTTCAACACTAACACAAGTGCGAAAAGTGGTTTTTCAACACTATCACAAGTGCAAAAAGTGTTTTTTCCACACTAATACAAGTGCAAAAGTGGTTTCCTGCACCAACACAAGTGTGAAAAGTGGTTTTGCAACACTAACACAAGTGCGAAAAGTGGTTTTTCAACACTATCACAAGTGCAAAAAGTGTTTTTTCCACACTAATACAAGTGCAAAAGTGGTTTCCTGCACCAACACAAGTGCGAAAAGTGGTTTTTCAACACTAACACGAGTGCGAAAAGTGCTTTTTCAACACTAACACAAGTGCGAAAAGTAGTTTTTCAACACTATCACAAGTGCAAAAAGTGTTTTTTCCACACTAATACAAGTGCAAAAGTGGTTTCCTGCACCAACACAAGTGCGAAAAGTGGTTTTTCAACAGTAACACAAGTGCGAAAAGTGGTTTTGCAACACTAACACAAGTGCGAAAAGTGGTTTTTCAACACTATCACAAGTGCAAAAAGTGTTTTTTCCACACTAATACAAGTGCAAAAGTGTTTTCCTGCACCAACACAAGTGCGAAATGTGGTTTTTTAACACTAACACAAGTGCGAAAAGTGGTTTTTCAACACTATCACAAGTGTGAAAAGTGGTTTTGCAACACTAACACAAGTGCGAAAAGTGGTTTTTCAACACTATCACAAGTGCAAAAAGTGTTTTTTCCACACTAATACAAGTGCAAAAGTGGTTTCCTGCACCAACACAAGTGCGAAAAGTGGTTTTGCAACACTAACACAAGTGCGAAAAGTGGTTTTTCAACACTATCACAAGTGCAAAAAGTGTTTTTTCCACACTAATACAAGTGCAAAAGTGGTTTCCTGCACCAACACAAGTGCGAAAAGTGGTTTTTCAACAATAACACGAGTGCGAAAAGTGCTTTTTCAACACTAACACAAGTGCGAAAAGTGGTTTTTCAACACTATCACAAGTGCAAAAAGTGTTTTTTCCACACTAATACAAGTGCAAAAGTGGTTTCCTGCACCAACACAAGTGCGAAAAGTGGTTTTTCAACACTTAAGCATAAGTCACATTTGCTCTACGGCTAGGATACGGCGGCCGTACCCCCCCTAAATTGACAGAAACGTGCGGCGGCCGCAGAGTTTCTGAGGTGGCCTCAGGGTGGCCCTAGGGCGTATGGCTATCTTTTACAGGCCGTAGGGGTCGCCGTGGAATTATAGCGCGGAGTTATAACTTTTTTCATTTCTAGGTTGGCCGTAGCAATTCGACAAGCCGTAGCCATGACGACTGGTATATATACCCACTCGTTACCGTCCGTCTGGCCGCACGTTCGCCTTAGGGCCCCCCTGCGGTCGCCTTGCGGGCATCTTGAGGCTACCTTGCGTCTGCCTTGAAAATTATATGGCCGCCGCATGGACGCTCTAAGGTCACCGTGCGACATCAAATCAAAGACCGTACGGCACCCCTACGTTTTCGGTCTCCACAATTTCTAAATACCCCGTGCGGCTACCCGAAAAATAAAAACATATGTGACTGCTACATTGTGTGACCATGGAAACTACTGCGGCCGCCCTATAATTGCTAGTGGCCATAGATTTTTTAGACCCTACAGCCGCTGAGCCAAATGTGACTGAAGCATAACACAAGTGCGAAAAGTGGTTTTTCAACACTATCACAAGTGCAAAAAGTGTTTTTTCCACACTAATACAAGTGCAAAAGTGGTTTCCTGCACCAACACAAGTGTGAAAAGTGGTTTTTCAACACTAACACAAGTGCGAAAAGTGGTTTTTCAACACTATCACAAGTGTGAAAAGTGGTTTTGCAACACTAACACAAGTGCGAAAAGTGGTTTTTCAACACTATCACAAGTGCAAAAAGTGTTTTTTCCACACTAATACAAGTGCAAAAGTGGTTTCCTGCACCAACACAAGTGTGAAAAGTGGTTTTGCAACACTAACACAAGTGCGAAAAGTGGTTTTTCAACACTATCACAAGTGCAAAAAGTGTTTTTTCCACACTAATACAAGTGCAAAAGTGGTTTCCTGCACCAACACAAGTGCGAAAAGTGGTTTTTCAACAGTAACACAAGTGCGAAAAGTGGTTTTGCAACACTAACACAAGTGCGAAAAGTGGTTTTTCAACACTATCACAAGTGCAAAAAGTGTTTTTTCCACACTAATACAAGTGCAAAAGTGTTTTCCTGCACCAACACAAGTGCGAAATGTGGTTTTTCAACACTAACACAAGTGCGAAAAGTGGTTTTTCAACACTAACACAAGTGCGAAAAGTGGTTTTTCCACACTAATACAAGTGCAAAAGTGGTTTCCTGCACCAACACAAGTGCGAAAAGTGGTTTTTCAACACTAACACAAGTGCGAAAAGTGGTTTTTCAACACTATAACAAGTGCAAAAAGTGTTTTTTCCACACTAATACAAGTGCAAAAAGTGTTTTTTCCACACTAATACAAGTGCAAAAGTGGTTTCCTGCACCAACACAAGTGCGAAAAGTGGTTTTTCAACACTAACACGAGTGCGAAAAGTGCTTTTTCAACACTATCACAAGTGCAAAAAGTGTTTTTTCCACACTAATACAAGTGCAAAAGTGGTTTCCTGCACCAACACAAGTGCGAAAAGTGGTTTTTCAACACTAACACAAGTGCGAAAAGTGGTTTTTCAACACTAACACAAGTGTGAAAAGTGTTTTTTCCACACTAATACAAGTGCAAAAGTGGTTTCCTGCACCAACACAAGTGCGAAAAGTGGTTTTTCAACACTAACACAAGTGCGAAAAGTGGTTTTTCAACACTATCACAAGTGCAAAAAGTGTTTTTTCCACACTAATACAAGTGCAAAAGTGGTTTCCTGCACCAACACAAGTGCGAAAAGTGGTTTTTCAACACTAACACAAGTGCGAAAAGTAGTTTTTCAACACTATCACAAGTGCAAAAAGTGTTTTTTCCACACTAATACAAGTGCAAAAGTGGTTTCCTGCACCAACACAAGTGCGAAAAGTGGTTTTTCAACAGTAACACAAGTGCGAAAAGTGGTTTTGCAACACTAACACAAGTGCGAAAAGTGGTTTTTCAACACTATCACAAGTGCAAAAAGTGTTTTTTCCACACTAATACAAGTGCAAAAGTGTTTTCCTGCACCAACACAAGTGCGAAATGTGGTTTTTCAACACTAACACAAGTGCGAAAAGTGGTTTTTCAACACTATCACAAGTGTGAAAAGTGGTTTTGCAACACTAACACAAGTGCGAAAAGTGGTTTTTCAACACTATCACAAGTGCAAAAAGTGTTTTTTCCACACTAATACAAGTGCAAAAGTGGTTTCCTGCACCAACACAAGTGCGAAAAGTGGTTTTGCAACACTAACACAAGTGCGAAAAGTGGTTTTTCAACACTATCACAAGTGCAAAAAGTGTTTTTTCCACACTAATACAAGTGCAAAAGTGGTTTCCTGCACCAACACAAGTGCGAAAAGTGGTTTTTCAACAATAACACGAGTGCGAAAAGTGCTTTTTCAACACTAACACAAGTGCGAAAAGTGGTTTTTCAACACTATCACAAGTGCAAAAAGTGTTTTTTCCACACTAATACAAGTGCAAAAGTGGTTTCCTGCACCAACACAAGTGCGAAAAGTGGTTTTTCAACACTAAAGCATAAGTCACATTTGCTCTACGGCTAGGATACGGCGGCCGTACCCCCCCTAAATTGACAGAAACGTGCGGCGGCCGCAGAGTTTCTGAGGTGGCCTCAGGGTGGCCCTAGGGCGTATGGCTATCTTTTACAGGCCGTAGGGGTCGCCGTGGAATTATAGCGCGGAGTTATAACTTTTTTCATTTCTAGGTTGGCCGTAGCAATTCGACAAGCCGTAGCCATGACGACTGGTATATATACCCACTCGTTACCGTCCGTCTGGCCGCACGTTCGCCTTAGGGCCCCCCTGCGGTCGCCTTGCGGGCACCTTGAGGCTACCTTGCGTCTGCCTTGAAAATTATATGGCCGCCGCAGGGACGCTCTAAGGTCACCGTGCGACATCAAATCAAAGACCGTACGGCACCCCTACGTTTTCGGTCTCCACAATTTCTAAATACCCCGTGCGGCTACCCGAAAAATAAAAACATATGTGACTGCTACATTGTGTGACCGTGGAAACTACTGCGGCCGCCCTATAATTGCTAGTGGCCATAGATTTTTTAGACCCTACAGCCGCTGAGCCAAATGTGACTGAAGCATAACACAAGTGCGAAAAGTGGTTTTTCAACACTATCACAAGTGCAAAAAGTGTTTTTTCCACACTAATACAAGTGCAAAAGTGGTTTCCTGCACCAACACAAGTGTGAAAAGTGGTTTTTCAACACTAACACAAGTGCGAAAAGTGGTTTTTCAACACTATCACAAGTGTGAAAAGTGGTTTTGCAACACTAACACAAGTGCGAAAAGTGGTTTTTCAACACTATCACAAGTGCAAAAAGTGTTTTTTCCACACTAATACAAGTGCAAAAGTGGTTTCCTGCACCAACACAAGTGTGAAAAGTGGTTTTGCAACACTAACACAAGTGCGAAAAGTGGTTTTTCAACACTATCACAAGTGCAAAAAGTGTTTTTTCCACACTAATACAAGTGCAAAAGTGGTTTCCTGCACCAACACAAGTGCGAAAAGTGGTTTTTCAACACTAACACGAGTGCGAAAAGTGCTTTTTCAACACTAACATAAGTGCGAAAAGTGGTTTTTCAACACTATCACAAGTGCAAAAAGTGTTTTTTCCACACTAATACAAGTGCAAAAGTGGTTTCCTGCACCAACACAAGTGCGAAAAGTGGTTTTTCAACAGTAACACAAGTGCGAAAAGTGGTTTTGCAACACTAACACAAGTGCGAAAAGTGGTTTTTCAACACTATCACAAGTGCAAAAAGTGTTTTTTCCACACTAATACAAGTGCAAAAGTGTTTTCCTGCACCAACACAAGTGCGAAATGTGGTTTTTCAACACTAACACAAGTGCGAAAAGTGGTTTTTCAACACTAACACAAGTGCGAAAAGTGGTTTTTCCACACTAATACAAGTGCAAAAGTGGTTTCCTGCACCAACACAAGTGCGAAAAGTGGTTTTTCAACACTAACACAAGTGCGAAAAGTGGTTTTTCAACACTATAACAAGTGCAAAAAGTGTTTTTTCCACACTAATACAAGTGCAAAAAGTGTTTTTTCCACACTAATACAAGTGCAAAAGTGGTTTCCTGCACCAACACAAGTGCGAAAAGTGGTTTTTCAACACTAACACGAGTGCGAAAAGTGCTTTTTCAACACTATCACAAGTGCAAAAAGTGTTTTTTCCACACTAATACAAGTGCAAAAGTGGTTTCCTGCACCAACACAAGTGCGAAAAGTGGTTTTTCAACACTAACACAAGTGCGAAAAGTGGTTTTTCAACACTAACACAAGTGTGAAAAGTGTTTTTTCCACACTAATACAAGTGCAAAAGTGGTTTCCTGCACCAACACAAGTGCGAAAAGTGGTTTTTCAACACTAACACAAGTGCGAAAAGTGGTTTTTCAACACTATCACAAGTGCAAAAAGTGTTTTTTCCACACTAATACAAGTGCAAAAGTGGTTTCCTGCACCAACACAAGTGCGAAAAGTGGTTTTTCAACACTAACACAAGTGCGAAAAGTAGTTTTTCAACACTATCACAAGTGCAAAAAGTGTTTTTTCCACACTAATACAAGTGCAAAAGTGGTTTCCTGCACCAACACAAGTGCGAAAAGTGGTTTTTCAACAGTAACACAAGTGCGAAAAGTGGTTTTGCAACACTAACACAAGTGCGAAAAGTGGTTTTTCAACACTATCACAAGTGCAAAAAGTGTTTTTTCCACACTAATACAAGTGCAAAAGTGTTTTCCTGCACCAACACAAGTGCGAAATGTGGTTTTTCAACACTAACACAAGTGCGAAAAGTGGTTTTTCAACACTATCACAAGTGTGAAAAGTGGTTTTTCAACACTAACACGAGTGCGAAAAGTGCTTTTTCAACACTAACATAAGTGCGAAAAGTGGTTTTTCAACACTATCACAAGTGCAAAAAGTGTTTTTTCCACACTAATACAAGTGCAAAAGTGGTTTCCTGCACCAACACAAGTGCGAAAAGTGGTTTTTCAACAGTAACACAAGTGCGAAAAGTGGTTTTGCAACACTAACACAAGTGCGAAAAGTGGTTTTTCAACACTATCACAAGTGCAAAAAGTGTTTTTTCCACACTAATACAAGTGCAAAAGTGTTTTCCTGCACCAACACAAGTGCGAAATGTGGTTTTTCAACACTAACACAAGTGCGAAAAGTGGTTTTTCAACACTAACACAAGTGCGAAAAGTGGTTTTTCCACACTAATACAAGTGCAAAAGTGGTTTCCTGCACCAACACAAGTGCGAAAAGTGGTTTTTCAACACTAACACAAGTGCGAAAAGTGGTTTTTCAACACTATAACAAGTGCAAAAAGTGTTTTTTCCACACTAATACAAGTGCAAAAAGTGTTTTTTCCACACTAATACAAGTGCAAAAGTGGTTTCCTGCACCAACACAAGTGCGAAAAGTGGTTTTTCAACACTAACACGAGTGCGAAAAGTGCTTTTTCAACACTATCACAAGTGCAAAAAGTGTTTTTTCCACACTAATACAAGTGCAAAAGTGGTTTCCTGCACCAACACAAGTGCGAAAAGTGGTTTTTCAACACTAACACAAGTGCGAAAAGTGGTTTTTCAACACTAACACAAGTGTGAAAAGTGTTTTTTCCACACTAATACAAGTGCAAAAGTGGTTTCCTGCACCAACACAAGTGCGAAAAGTGGTTTTTCAACACTAACACAAGTGCGAAAAGTGGTTTTTCAACACTATCACAAGTGCAAAAAGTGTTTTTTCCACACTAATACAAGTGCAAAAGTGGTTTCCTGCACCAACACAAGTGCGAAAAGTGGTTTTTCAACACTAACACAAGTGCGAAAAGTAGTTTTTCAACACTATCACAAGTGCAAAAAGTGTTTTTTCCACACTAATACAAGTGCAAAAGTGGTTTCCTGCACCAACACAAGTGCGAAAAGTGGTTTTTCAACAGTAACACAAGTGCGAAAAGTGGTTTTGCAACACTAACACAAGTGCGAAAAGTGGTTTTTCAACACTATCACAAGTGCAAAAAGTGTTTTTTCCACACTAATACAAGTGCAAAAGTGTTTTCCTGCACCAACACAAGTGCGAAATGTGGTTTTTCAACACTAACACAAGTGCGAAAAGTGGTTTTTCAACACTATCACAAGTGTGAAAAGTGGTTTTGCAACACTAACACAAGTGCGAAAAGTGGTTTTTCAACACTATCACAAGTGCAAAAAGTGTTTTTTCCACACTAATACAAGTGCAAAAGTGGTTTCCTGCACCAACACAAGTGCGAAAAGTGGTTTTGCAACACTAACACAAGTGCGAAAAGTGGTTTTTCAACACTATCACAAGTGCAAAAAGTGTTTTTTCCACACTAATACAAGTGCAAAAGTGGTTTCCTGCACCAACACAAGTGCGAAAAGTGGTTTTTCAACAATAACACGAGTGCGAAAAGTGCTTTTTCAACACTAACACAAGTGCGAAAAGTGGTTTTTCAACACTATCACAAGTGCAAAAAGTGTTTTTTCCACACTAATACAAGTGCAAAAGTGGTTTCCTGCACCAACACAAGTGCGAAAAGTGGTTTTTCAACACTAAAGCATAAGTCACATTTGCTCTACGGCTAGGATACGGCGGCCGTACCCCCCCTAAATTGACAGAAACGTGCGGCGGCCGCAGAGTTTCTGAGGTGGCCTCAGGGTTGCCCTAGGGCGTATGGCTATCTTTTACAGGCCGTAGGGGTCGCCGTGGAATTATAGCGCGGAGTTATAACTTTTTTCATTTCTAGGTTGGCCGTAGCAATTCGACAAGCCGTAGCCATGATGACTGGTATATATACCCACTCGTTACCGTCCGTCTGGCCGCACGTTCGCCTTAGGGCCCCCCTGCGGTCGCCTTGCGGGCACCTTGAGGCTACCTTGCGTCTGCCTTGAAAATTATATGGCCGCCGCAGGGACGCTCTAAGGTCACCGTGCGACATCAAATCAAAGACCGTACGGCACCCCTACGTTTTCGGTCTCCACAATTTCTAAATACCCCGTGCGGCTACCCGAAAAATAAAAACATATGTGACTGCTACATTGTGTGACCGTGGAAACTACTGCGGCCGCCCTATAATTGCTAGTGGCCATATATTTTTTAGACCCTACAGCCGCTGAGCCAAATGTGACTGAAGCATAACACAAGTGCGAAAAGTGGTTTTTCAACACTATCACAAGTGCAAAAAGTGTTTTTTCCACACTAATACAAGTGCAAAAGTGGTTTCCTGCACCAACACAAGTGTGAAAAGTGGTTTTTCAACACTAACACAAGTGCGAAAAGTGGTTTTTCAACACTATCACAAGTGTGAAAAGTGGTTTTGCAACACTAACACAAGTGCGAAAAGTGGTTTTTCAACACTATCACAAGTGCAAAAAGTGTTTTTTCCACACTAATACAAGTGCAAAAGTGGTTTCCTGCACCAACACAAGTGTGAAAAGTGGTTTTGCAACACTAACACAAGTGCGAAAAGTGGTTTTTCAACACTATCACAAGTGCAAAAAGTGTTTTTTCCACACTAATACAAGTGCAAAAGTGGTTTCCTGCACCAACACAAGTGCGAAAAGTGGTTTTTCAACAGTAACACAAGTGCGAAAAGTGGTTTTGCAACACTAACACAAGTGCGAAAAGTGGTTTTTCAACACTATCACAAGTGCAAAAAGTGTTTTTTCCACACTAATACAAGTGCAAAAGTGTTTTCCTGCACCAACACAAGTGCGAAATGTGGTTTTTCAACACTAACACAAGTGCGAAAAGTGGTTTTTCAACACTAACACAAGTGCGAAAAGTGGTTTTTCCACACTAATACAAGTGCAAAAGTGGTTTCCTGCACCAACACAAGTGCGAAAAGTGGTTTTTCAACACTAACACAAGTGCGAAAAGTGGTTTTTCAACACTATAACAAGTGCAAAAAGTGTTTTTTCCACACTAATACAAGTGCAAAAAGTGTTTTTTCCACACTAATACAAGTGCAAAAGTGGTTTCCTGCACCAACACAAGTGCGAAAAGTGGTTTTTCAACACTAACACGAGTGCGAAAAGTGCTTTTTCAACACTATCACAAGTGCAAAAAGTGTTTTTTCCACACTAATACAAGTGCAAAAGTGGTTTCCTGCACCAACACAAGTGCGAAAAGTGGTTTTTCAACACTAACACAAGTGCGAAAAGTGGTTTTTCAACACTAACACAAGTGTGAAAAGTGTTTTTTCCACACTAATACAAGTGCAAAAGTGGTTTCCTGCACCAACACAAGTGCGAAAAGTGGTTTTTCAACACTAACACAAGTGCGAAAAGTGGTTTTTCAACACTATCACAAGTGCAAAAAGTGTTTTTTCCACACTAAAACAAGTGCAAAAGTGGTTTCCTGCACCAACACAAGTGCGAAAAGTGGTTTTTCAACACTAACACAAGTGCGAAAAGTAGTTTTTCAACACTATCACAAGTGCAAAAAGTGTTTTTTCCACACTAATACAAGTGCAAAAGTGGTTTCCTGCACCAACACAAGTGCGAAAAGTGGTTTTTCAACAGTAACACAAGTGCGAAAAGTGGTTTTGCAACACTAACACAAGTGCGAAAAGTGGTTTTTCAACACTATCACAAGTGCAAAAAGTGTTTTTTCCACACTAATACAAGTGCAAAAGTGTTTTCCTGCACCAACACAAGTGCGAAATGTGGTTTTTCAACACTAACACAAGTGCGAAAAGTGGTTTTTCAACACTATCACAAGTGTGAAAAGTGGTTTTGCAACACTAACACAAGTGCGAAAAGTGGTTTTTCAACACTATCACAAGTGCAAAAAGTGTTTTTTCCACACTAATACAAGTGCAAAAGTGGTTTCCTGCACCAACATAAGTGCGAAAAGTGGTTTTGCAACACTAACACAAGTGCGAAAAGTGGTTTTTCAACACTATCACAAGTGCAAAAAGTGTTTTTTCCACACTAATACAAGTGCAAAAGTGGTTTCCTGCACCAACACAAGTGCGAAAAGTGGTTTTTCAACAATAACACGAGTGCGAAAAGTGCTTTTTCAACACTAACACAAGTGCGAAAAGTGGTTTTTCAACACTATCACAAGTGCAAAAAGTGTTTTTTCCACACTAATACAAGTGCAAAAGTGGTTTCCTGCACCAACACAAGTGCGAAAAGTGGTTTTTCAACACTAAAGCATAAGTCACATTTGCTCTACGGCTAGGATACGGCGGCCGTACCCCCCCTAAATTGACAGAAACGTGCGGCGGCCGCAGAGTTTCTGAGGTGGCCTCAGGGTGGCCCTGGGGCGTATGGCTATCTTTTACAGGCCATAGGGGTCGCCGTGGAATTATAGCGCGGAGTTATAACTTTTTTCATTTCTAGGTTGGCCGTAGCAATTCGACAAGCCGTAGCCATGACGACTGGTATATATACCCACTCGTTACCGTCCGTCTGGCCGCACGTTCGCCTTAGGGCCCCCCTGCGGTCGCCGTGCGGGCACGTTGAGGCTACCTTGCGTCTGCCTTGAAAATTATATGGCCGCCGCAGGGACGCTCTAAGGTCACCGTGCGACATCAAATCAAAGACCGTACGGCACCCCTACGTTTTCGGTCTCCACAATTTCTAAATACCCCGTGCGGCTACCCGAAAAATAAAAACATATGTGACTGCTACATTGTGTGACCGTGGAAACTACTGCGGCCGCCCTATAATTGCTAGTGGCCATAGATTTTTTAGACCCTACAGCCGCTGAGCCAAATGTGACTGAAGCATAACACAAGTGCGAAAAGTGGTTTTTCAACACTATCACAAGTGCAAAAAGTGTTTTTTCCACACTAATACAAGTGCAAAAGTGGTTTCCTGCACCAACACAAGTGTGAAAAGTGGTTTTTCAACACTAACACAAGTGCGAAAAGTGGTTTTTCAACACTATCACAAGTGTGAAAAGTGGTTTTGCAACACTAACACAAGTGCGAAAAGTGGTTTTTCAACACTATCACAAGTGCAAAAAGTGTTTTTTCCACACTAATACAAGTGCAAAAGTGGTTTCCTGCACCAACACAAGTGTGAAAAGTGGTTTTGCAACACTAACACAAGTGCGAAAAGTGGTTTTTCAACACTATCACAAGTGCAAAAAGTGTTTTTTCCACACTAATACAAGTGCAAAAGTGGTTTCCTGCACCAACACAAGTGCGAAAAGTGGTTTTTCAACACTAACACGAGTGCGAAAAGTGCTTTTTCAACACTAACATAAGTGCGAAAAGTGGTTTTTCAACACTATCACAAGTGCAAAAAGTGTTTTTTCCACACTAATACAAGTGCAAAAGTGGTTTCCTGCACCAACACAAGTGCGAAAAGTGGTTTTTCAACAGTAACACAAGTGCGAAAAGTGGTTTTGCAACACTAACACAAGTGCGAAAAGTGGTTTTTCAACACTATCACAAGTGCAAAAAGTGTTTTTTCCACACTAATACAAGTGCAAAAGTGTTTTCCTGCACCAACACAAGTGCGAAATGTGGTTTTTCAACACTAACACAAGTGCGAAAAGTGGTTTTTCAACACTAACACAAGTGCGAAAAGTGGTTTTTCCACACTAATACAAGTGCAAAAGTGGTTTCCTGCACCAACACAAGTGCGAAAAGTGGTTTTTCAACACTAACACAAGTGCGAAAAGTGGTTTTTCAACACTATAACAAGTGCAAAAAGTGTTTTTTCCACACTAATACAAGTGCAAAAAGTGTTTTTTCCACACTAATACAAGTGCAAAAGTGGTTTCCTGCACCAACACAAGTGCGAAAAGTGGTTTTTCAACACTAACACGAGTGCGAAAAGTGCTTTTTCAACACTATCACAAGTGCAAAAAGTGTTTTTTCCACACTAATACAAGTGCAAAAGTGGTTTCCTGCACCAACACAAGTGCGAAAAGTGGTTTTTCAACACTAACACAAGTGCGAAAAGTGGTTTTTCAACACTAACACAAGTGTGAAAAGTGTTTTTTCCACACTAATACAAGTGCAAAAGTGGTTTCCTGCACCAACACAAGTGCGAAAAGTGGTTTTTCAACACTAACACAAGTGCGAAAAGTGGTTTTTCAACACTATCACAAGTGCAAAAAGTGTTTTTTCCACACTAAAACAAGTGCAAAAGTGGTTTCCTGCACCAACACAAGTGCGAAAAGTGGTTTTTCAACACTAACACAAGTGCGAAAAGTAGTTTTTCAACACTATCACAAGTGCAAAAAGTGTTTTTTCCACACTAATACAAGTGCAAAAGTGGTTTCCTGCACCAACACAAGTGCGAAAAGTGGTTTTTCAACAGTAACACAAGTGCGAAAAGTGGTTTTGCAACACTAACACAAGTGCGAAAAGTGGTTTTTCAACACTATCACAAGTGCAAAAAGTGTTTTTTCCACACTAATACAAGTGCAAAAGTGTTTTCCTGCACCAACACAAGTGCGAAATGTGGTTTTTCAACACTAACACAAGTGCGAAAAGTGGTTTTTCAACACTATCACAAGTGTGAAAAGTGGTTTTGCAACACTAACACAAGTGCGAAAAGTGGTTTTTCAACACTATCACAAGTGCAAAAAGTGTTTTTTCCACACTAATACAAGTGCAAAAGTGGTTTCCTGCACCAACACAAGTGCGAAAAGTGGTTTTGCAACACTAACACAAGTGCGAAAAGTGGTTTTTCAACACTATCACAAGTGCAAAAAGTGTTTTTTCCACACTAATACAAGTGCAAAAGTGGTTTCCTGCACCAACACAAGTGCGAAAAGTGGTTTTTCAACATTAACACGAGTGCGAAAAGTGCTTTTTCAACACTAACACAAGTGCGAAAAGTGGTTTTTCAACACTATCACAAGTGCAAAAAGTGTTTTTTCCACACTAATACAAGTGCAAAAGTGGTTTCCTGCACCAACACAAGTGCGAAAAGTGGTTTTTCAACACTAAAGCATAAGTCACATTTGCTCTACGGCTAGGATACGGCGGCCGTACCCCCCCTAAATTGACAGAAACGTGCGGCGGCCGCAGAGTTTCTGAGGTGGCCTCAGGGTGGCCCTAGGGCGTATGGCTATCTTTTACAGGCCGTAGGGGTCGCCGTGGAATTATAGCGCGGAGTTATAACTTTTTTCATTTCTAGGTTGGCCGTAGCAATTCGACAAGCCGTAGCCATGACGACTGGTATATATACCCACTCGTTACCGTCCGTCTGGCCGCACGTTCGCCTTAGGGCCCCCCTGCGGTCGCCTTGCGGGCACCTTGAGGCTACCTTGCGTCTGCCTTGAAAATTATATGGCCGCCGCAGGGACGCTCTAAGGTCACCGTGCGACATCAAATCAAAGACCGTACGGCACCCCTACGTTTTCGGTCTCCACAATTTCTAAATACCCCGTGCGGCTACCCGAAAAATAAAAACATATGTGACTGCTACATTGTGTGACCGTGGAAACTACTGCGGCCGCCCTATAATTGCTAGTGGCCATAGATTTTTTAGACCCTACAGCCGCTGAGCCAAATGTGACTGAAGCATAACACAAGTGCGAAAAGTGGTTTTTCAACACTATCACAAGTGCAAAAAGTGTTTTTTCCACACTAATACAAGTGCAAAAGTGGTTTCCTGCACCAACACAAGTGTGAAAAGTGGTTTTTCAACACTAACACAAGTGCGAAAAGTGGTTTTTCAACACTATCACAAGTGTGAAAAGTGGTTTTGCAACACTAACACAAGTGCGAAAAGTGGTTTTTCAACACTATCACAAGTGCAAAAAGTGTTTTTTCCACACTAATACAAGTGCAAAAGTGGTTTCCTGCACCAACACAAGTGTGAAAAGTGGTTTTGCAACACTAACACAAGTGCGAAAAGTGGTTTTTCAACACTATCACAAGTGCAAAAAGTGTTTTTTCCACACTAATACAAGTGCAAAAGTGGTTTCCTGCACCAACACAAGTGCGAAAAGTGGTTTTTCAACACTAACACGAGTGCGAAAAGTGCTTTTTCAACACTAACATAAGTGCGAAAAGTGGTTTTTCAACACTATCACAAGTGCAAAAAGTGTTTTTTCCACACTAATACAAGTGCAAAAGTGGTTTCCTGCACCAACACAAGTGCGAAAAGTGGTTTTTCAACAGTAACACAAGTGCGAAATGTGGTTTTGCAACACTAACACAAGTGCGAAAAGTGGTTTTTCAACACTATCACAAGTGCAAAAAGTGTTTTTTCCACACTAATACAAGTGCAAAAGTGTTTTCCTGCACCAACACAAGTGCGAAATGTGGTTTTTCAACACTAACACAAGTGCGAAAAGTGGTTTTTCAACACTAACACAAGTGCGAAAAGTGGTTTTTCCACACTAATACAAGTGCAAAAGTGGTTTCCTGCACCAACACAAGTGCGAAAAGTGGTTTTTCAACACTAACACAAGTGCGAAAAGTGGTTTTTCAACACTATAACAAGTGCAAAAAGTGTTTTTTCCACACTAATACAAGTGCAAAAAGTGTTTTTTCCACACTAATACAAGTGCAAAAGTGGTTTCCTGCACCAACACAAGTGCGAAAAGTGGTTTTTCAACACTAACACGAGTGCGAAAAGTGCTTTTTCAACACTATCACAAGTGCAAAAAGTGTTTTTTCCACACTAATACAAGTGCAAAAGTGGTTTCCTGCACCAACACAAGTGCGAAAAGTGGTTTTTCAACACTAACACAAGTGCGAAAAGTGGTTTTTCAACACTAACACAAGTGTGAAAAGTGTTTTTTCCACACTAATACAAGTGCAAAAGTGGTTTCCTGCACCAACACAAGTGCGAAAAGTGGTTTTTCAACACTAACACAAGTGCGAAAAGTGGTTTTTCAACACTATCACAAGTGCAAAAAGTGTTTTTTCCACACTAATACAAGTGCAAAAGTGGTTTCCTGCACCAACACAAGTGCGAAAAGTGGTTTTTCAACACTAACACGAGTGCTAAAAGTGCTTTTTCAACACTAACACAAGTGCGAAAAGTGGTTTTTCAACACTATCACAAGTGCAAAAAGTGTTTTTTCCACACTAATACAAGTGCAAAAGTGGTTTCCTGCACCAACACAAGTGCGAAAAGTGGTTTTTCAACACTAACACAAGTGCAAAAAGTGGTTTTGCAACACTAACACAAGTGCGAAAAGTGGTTTTTCAACACTATCACAAGTGCAAAAAGTGTTTTTTCCACACTAATACAAGTGCAAAAGTGGTTTCCTGCACCAACACAAGTGTGAAAAGTGGTTTCCTGCACCAACACAAGTGCGAAAAGTGGTTTTTCAACACTAACACAAGTGCGAAAAGTGGTTTTTCAACACTATCACAAGTGCAAAAAGTGTTTTTTCCACACTAATACAAGGGCAAAAGTGGTTTCCTGCACCAACACAAGTGCGAAAAGTGGTTTCCTGCACCAACACAAGTGCGAAAAGTGGTTTTTCAACACTAACACAAGTGCGAAAGGTGGTTTTTCAACACTAACACAAGTGTGAAAAGTGTTTTTTCCATACTAATACAAGTGCAAAAGTGGTTTCCTGCACCAACACAAGTGCGAAAAGTGGTTTTTCAACACTAACACAAGTGCGAAAAGTGGTTTTTCAACACTATCACAAGTGCAAAAAGTGTTTTTTCCACACTAATACAAGTGCAAAAGTGGTTTCCTGCACCAACACAAGTGCGAAAAGTGGTTTTTCAACACTAACACAAGTGCGAAAAGTGGTTTTTCAACACTATCACAAGTGCAAAAAGTGTTTTTTCCACACTAATACAAGTGCAAAAGTGGTTTCCTGCACCAACACAAGTGCGAAAAGTGGTTTTGCAACACTAACACAAGTGCGAAAAGTGGTTTTTCAACACTATCACAAGTGCAAAAAGTGTTTTTTCCACACTAATACAAGTGCAAAAGTGGTTTCCTGCACCAACACAAGTGCGAAAAGTGGTTTTTCAACAATAACACGAGTGCGAAAAGTGCTTTTTCAACACTAACACAAGTGCGAAAAGTGGTTTTTCAACACTATCACAAGTGCAAAAAGTGTTTTTTCCACACTAATACAAGTGCAAAAGTGGTTTCCTGCACCAACACAAGTGCGAAAAGTGGTTTTTCAAGACTTAAGCATAAGTCACATTTGCTCTACGGCTAGGATACGGCAGCCGTACCCCCCCTAAATTGACAGAAACGTGCGGCGGCCGCAGAGTTTCTGAGGTGGCCTCAGGGTGGCCCTAGGGCGTATGGCTATCTTTTACAGGCCGTAGGGGTCGCCGTGGAATTATAGCGCGGAGTTATAACTTTTTTCATTTCTAGGTTGGCCGTAGCAATTCGACAAGCCGTAGCCATGACGACTGGTATATATACCCACTCGTTACCGTCCGTCTGGCCGCACGTTCGCCTTAGGGCCCCCCTGCGGTCGCCTTGCGGGCACCTTGAGGCTACCTTGCGTCTGCCTTGAAAATTATATGGCCGCCGCAGGGACGCTCTAAGGTCACCGTGCGACATCAAATCAAAGACCGTACGGCACCCCTACGTTTTCGGTCTCCACAATTTCTAAATACCCCATGCGGCTACCCGAAAAATAAAAACATATGTGACTGCTACATTGTGTGACCGTGGAAATACTGCGGCCGCCCTATAATTGCTAGTGGCCGTAGATTTTTTAGACCCTACAGCCGCTGAGCCAAATGTGACTGAAGCATAACACAAGTGCGAAAAGTGGTTTTTCAACACTATCACAAGTGCAAAAAGTGTTTTTTCCACACTAATACAAGTGCAAAAGTGGTTTCCTGCACCAACACAAGTGTGAAAAGTGGTTTTTCAACACTAACACAAGTGCGAAATGTGGTTTTTCAACACTATCACAAGTGTGAAAAGTGGTTTTGCAACACTAACACAAGTGCGAAAAGTGGTTTTTCCACATTATCACAAGTGCAAAAAGTGTTTTTTCCACACTAATACAAGTGCAAAAGTGGTTTCCTGCACCAACACAAGTGTGAAAAGTGGTTTTGCAACACTAACACAAGTGCGAAAAGTGGTTTTTCAACACTATCACAAGTGCAAAAAGTGTTTTTTCCACACTAATACCTGTGCAAAAGTGGTTTCCTGCACCAACACAAGTGCGAAAAGTGGTTTTTCAACACTAACACGAGTGCGAAAAGTGCTTTTTAAACACTAACATAAGTGCGAAAGTGGTTTCCTGCACCAACACAAGTGCGAAAAGTGGTTTTGCAACACTAACACAAGTGCGAAAAGTGGTTTTTCAACACTATCACAAGTGCAAAAAGTGTTTTTTCCACACTAATACAAGTGCAAAAGTGTTTTCCTGCACCAACACAAGTGCGAAATGTGGTTTTTCAACACTAACACAAGTGCGAAAAGTGGTTTTTCAACACTAACACAAGTGCGAAAAGTGGTTTTTCCACACTAATACAAGTGCAAAAGTGGTTTCCTGCACCAACACAAGTGCGAAAAGTGGTTTTTCAACACTAACACAAGTGCGAAAAGTGGTTTTTCAACACTATAACAAGTGCAAAAAGTGTTTTTTCCACACTAATACAAGTGCAAAAAGTGTTTTTTCCACACTAATACAAGTGCAAAAGTGGTTTCCTGCACCAACACAAGTGCGAAAAGTGGTTTTTCAACACTAACACGAGTGCGAAAAGTGCTTTTTCAACACTATCACAAGTGCAAAAAGCGTTTTTTCCACACTAATACAAGTGCAAAAGTGGTTTCCTGCACCAACACAAGTGCGAAAAGTGGTTTTTCAACACTAACACAAGTGCGAAAAGTGGTTTTTCAACACTAACACAAGTGTGAAAAGTGTTTTTTCCACACTAATACAAGTGCAAAAGTGGTTTCCTGCACCAACACAAGTGCGAAAAGTGGTTTTTCAACACTAACACAAGTGCGAAAAGTGGTTTTTCAACACTATCACAAGTGCAAAAAGTGTTTTTTCCACACTAATACAAGTGCAAAAGTGGTTTCCTGCACCAACACAAGTGCGAAAAGTGGTTTTTCAACACTAACACGAGTGCTAAAAGTGCTTTTTCAACACTAACACAAGTGCGAAAAGTGGTTTTTCAACACTATCACAAGTGCAAAAAGTGTTTTTTCCACACTAATACAAGTGCAAAAGTGGTTTCCTGCACCAACACAAGTGCGAAAAGTGGTTTTTCAACACTAACACAAGTGCGAAAAGTGGTTTTGCAACACTAACACAAGTGCGAAAAGTGGTTTTTCAACACTATCACAAGTGCAAAAAGTGTTTTTTCCACACTAATACAAGTGCAAAAGTGGTTTCATGCACCAACACAAGTGTGAAAAGTGGTTTCCTGCACCAACACAAGTGCGAAAAGTGGTTTTTCAACACTAACACAAGTGCGAAAAGTGGTTTTTCAACACTATCACAAGTGCAAAAAGTGTTTTTTCCACACTAATACAAGTGCAAAAGTGGTTTCCTGCACCAACACAAGTGCGAAAAGTGGTTTCCTGCACCAACACAAGTGCGAAAAGTGGTTTTTCAACACTAACACAAGTGCGAAAAGTGGTTTTTCAACACTAACACAAGTGTGAAAAGTGTTTTTTCCACACTAATACAAGTGCAAAAGTGGTTTCCTGCACCAACACAAGTGCGAAAAGTGGTTTTTCATCACTAACACAAGTGCGAAAAGTGGTTTTTCAACACTATCACAAGTGCAAAAAGTGTTTTTTCCACACTAATACAAGTGCAAAAGTGGTTTCCTGCACCAACACAAGTGCGAAAAGTGGTTTTTCAACACTAACACAAGTGCGAAAAGTGGTTTTTCAACACTATCACAAGTGCAAAAAGTGTTTTTTCCACACTAATACAAGTGCAAAAGTGGTTTCCTGCACCAACACAAGTGCGAAAAGTGGTTTTTCAACACTAACGCAAGTGCGAAAAGTGGTTTTTCAACACTATCGCAAGTGCAAAAAGTGTTTTTTCCACACTAATACAAGTGCAAAAGTGGTTTCCTGCACCAACACAAGTGCGAAAAGTGGTTTTTCAACACTAACACAAGTGCGAAAAGTGGTTTTTCAACACTATCACAAGTGCAAAAAGTGTTTTTTCCACACTAATACAAGTGCAAAAGTGGTTTCCTGCACCAACACAAGTGCGAAAAGTGGTTTTTCAACACTAACACGAGTGCGAAAAGTGCTTTTTCAACACTAACACAAGTGCGAAAAGTGGTTTTTCAACACTATCACAAGTGCAAAAAGTGTTTTTTCCACACTAATACAAGTGCAAAAGTGGTTTCCTGCACCAACACAAGTGCGAAAAGTGGTTTTTCAACACTAACACAAGTGCGAAAAGTGGTTTTTCAACACTAACACAAGTGCGAAAAGTGGTTTTTCAACACTAACACAAGTGCGAAAAGTGGTTTTTCCACACTAATACAAGTGCAAAAGTGGTTTCCTGCACCAACACAAGTGCGAAAAGTGGTTTTTCAACACTAACACAAGTGCGAAAAGTGGTTTTTCAACACTATAACAAGTGCAAAAAGTGTTTTTCCCACACTAATACAAGTGCAAAAAGTGTTTTTTCCACACTAATACAAGTGCAAAAGTGGTTTCCTGCACCAACACAAGTGCGAAATGTGGTTTTTCAACACTAACACAAGTGCCAAAAGTGGTTTTTCAACACTAACACAAGTGCGAAAAGTGGTTTTTCAACACTATCACAAGTGCAAAAAGTGTTTTTTCCACACTAATACAAGTGCAAAAGTGGTTTCCTGCACCAACACAAGTGCGAAACTAACACAAGTGCGAAAAGTGGTTTTGCAACACTAACACAAGTGCGAAAAGTGGTTTTTCAACACTATCATAAGTGCAAAAAGTGTTTTTTCCACACTAATACAAGTGCAAAAGTGGTTTCCTGCACCAACACAAGTGCGAAATGTGGTTTTTCAACACTAACACAAGTGCGCAAAGTGGTTTTTCCACACTAATACAAGTGCAAAAGTGGTTTCCTGCACCAACACAAGTGCGAAAAGTGGTTTTTCAACACTAGCACGAGTGCGAAAAGTGCTTTTTCAACACTAACACAAGTGCGAAAAGTGGTTTTTCAACACTATCACAAGTGCAAAAAGTGTTTTTTCCACACTAATACAACTGCAAAAGTGTTTTCCTGCACCAACACAAGTGCGAAATGTGGTTTTTCAACACTAACACAAGTGCGAAAAGTGGTTTTTCAACACTAACACAAGTGCGAAAAGTGGTTTTTCCACACTAATACAAGTGCAAAAGTGGTTTCCTGCACCAACACAAGTGCGAAAAGTGTTTTTTCAACACTAACACAAGTGCGAAAAGTGGTTTTTCAACACTATAACAAGTGCAAAAAGTGTTTTTTCCACACTAATACAAGTGCAAAAAGTGTTTTTTCCACACTAATGCAAGTGCAAAAGTGGTTTCCTGCACCAACACAAGTGCGAAAAGTGGATTTTCAACACTAACACGAGTGCGAAAAGTGCTTTTTCAACACTATCACAAGTGCAAAAAGTGTTTTTTCCACACTAATACAAGTGCAAAAGTGGTTTCCTGCACCACCACAAGTGCGAAAAGTGGTTTTTCAACACTAACACAAGTGCGAAAAGCGGTTTTTCAACACTAACACAAGTGTGAAAAGTGTTTTTTCCACACTAAGACAAGTGCAAAAGTGGTTTCCTGCACCAACACAAGTGCGAAAAGTGGTTTTTCAACACTAACACAAGTGCGAAAAGTGGTTTTTCAACACTATCACAAGTGCAAAAAGTGTTTTTTCCACACTAATACAAGTGCAAAAGTGGTTTCCTGCACCAACACAAGTGCGAAAAGTGGTTTTTCAACACTTAAGCATAAGTCACATTTGCTCTACGGCTAGGATACGGCAGCCGTACCCCCCCCTAAATTGACAGAAACGTGCGGCGGCCGCAGAGTTTCTGAGGTGGCCTCAGGGTGGCCCTAGGGCGTATGGCTATCTTTTACAGGCCGTAGGGGTCGCCGTGGAATTATAGCGCGGAGTTATAACTTTTTTCATTTCTAGGTTGGCCGTAGCAATTCGACAAGCCGTAGCCATGACGACTGGTATATATACCCACTCGTTACCGTCCGTCTGGCCGCACGTTCGCCTTAGGGCCCCCCTGCGGTCGCCTTGCGGGCACCTTGAGGCTACCTTGCGTCTGCCTTGAAAATTATATGGCCGCCGCAGGGACGCTCTAAGGTCACCGTGCGACATCAAATCAAAGACCGTACGGCACCCCTACGTTTTCGGTCTCCACAATTTCTAAATACCCCGTGCGGCTACCCGAAAAATAAAAACATATGTGACTGCTACATTGTGTGACCGTGGAAATACTGCGGCCGCCCTATAATTGCTAGTGGCCGTAGATTTTTTAGACCCTACAGCCGCTGAGCCAAATGTGACTGAAGCATAACACAAGTGCGAAAAGTGGTTTTTCAACACTATCACAAGTGCAAAAAGTGTTTTTTCCACACTAATACAAGTGCAAAAGTGGTTTCCTGCACCAACACAAGTGTGAAAAGTGGTTTTTCAACACTAACACAAGTGCGAAAAGTGGTTTTTCAACACTATCACAAGTGTGAAAAGTGGTTTTGCAACACTAACACAAGTGCGAAAAGTGGTTTTTCAACATTATCACAAGTGCAAAAAGTGTTTTTTCCACACTAATACAAGTGCAAAAGTGGTTTCCTGCACCAACACAAGTGTGAAAAGTGGTTTTGCAACACTAACACAAGTGCGAAAAGTGGTTTTTCAACACTATCACAAGTGCAAAAAGTGTTTTTTCCACACTAATACAAGTGCAAAAGTGGTTTCCTGCACCAACACAAGTGCGAAAAGTGGTTTTTCAACACTAACACGAGTGCGAAAAGTGCTTTTTCAACACTAACATAAGTGCGAAAAGTGGTTTTTCAACACTATCACAAGTGCAAAAAGTGTTTTTTCCACACTAATACAAGTGCAAAAGTGGTTTCCTGCACCAACACAAGTGCGAAATGTGGTTTTTCAACAGTAACACAAGTGCGAAAAGTGGTTTTGCAACACTAACACAAGTGCGAAAAGTGGTTTTTCAACACTATCACAAGTGCAAAAAGTGTTTTTTCCACACTAATACAAGTGCAAAAGTGTTTTCCTGCACCAACACAAGTGCGAAATGTGGTTTTTCAACACTAACACAAGTGCGAAAAGTGGTTTTTCAACACTAACACAAGTGCGAAAAGTGGTTTTTCCACACTAATACAAGTGCAAAAGTGGTTTCCTGCACCAACACAAGTGCGAAAAGTGGTTTTTCAACACTAACACAAGTGCGAAAAGTGGTTTTTCAACACTATAACAAGTGCAAAAAGTGTTTTTTCCACACTAATACAAGTGCAAAAAGTGTTTTTTCCACACTAATACAAGTGCAAAAGTGGTTTCCTGCACCAACACAAGTGCGAAAAGTGGTTTTTCAACACTAACACGAGTGCGAAAAGTGCTTTTTCAACACTATCACAAGTGCAAAAAGTGTTTTTTCCACACTAATACAAGTGCAAAAGTGGTTTCCTGCACCAACACAAGTGCGAAAAGTGGTTTTTCAACACTAACACAAGTGCGAAAAGTGGTTTTTCAACACTAACACAAGTGTGAAAAGTGTTTTTTCCACACTAATACAAGTGCAAAAGTGGTTTCCTGCACCAACACAAGTGCGAAAAGTGGTTTTTCAACACTAACACAAGTGCGAAAAGTGGTTTTTCAACACTATCACAAGTGCAAAAAGTGTTTTTTCCACACTAATACAAGTGCAAAAGTGGTTTCCTGCACCAACACAAGTGCGAAAAGTGGTTTTTCAACACTAACACGAGTGCTAAAAGTGCTTTTTCAACACTAACACAAGTGCGAAAAGTGGTTTTTCAACACTATCACAAGTGCAAAAAGTGTTTTTTCCACACTAATACAAGTGCAAAAGTGGTTTCCTGCACCAACACAAGTGCGAAACGTGGTTTTTCAACACTAACACAAGTGCGAAAAGTGGTTTTGCAACACTAAAACAAGTGCGAAAAGTGGTTTTTCAACACTATCACAAGTGCAAAAAGTGTTTTTTCCACACTAATACAAGTGCAAAAGTGGTTTCCTGCACCAACACAAGTGTGAAAAGTGGTTTCCTGCACCAACACAAGTGCGAAAAGTGGTTTTTCAACACTAACACAAGTGCGAAAAGTGGTTTTTCAACACTATCACAAGTGCAAAAAGTGTTTTTTCCACACTAATACAAGTGCAAAAGTGGTTTCCTGCACCAACACAAGTGCGAAAAGTGGTTTCCTGCACCAACACAAGTGCGAAAAGTGGTTTTTCAACACTAACACAAGTGCGAAAAGTGGTTTTTCAACACTAACACAAGTGTGAAAAGTGTTTTTTCCACACTAATACAAGTGCAAAAGTGGTTTCCTGCACCAACACAAGTGCGAAAAGTGTTTTTTCCACACTAATACAAGTGCAAAAGTGGTTTCCTGCACCAACACAAGTGCGAAAAGTGGTTTCCTGCACCAACACAAGTGCGAAAAGTGGTTTTTCAACACTAACACAAGTGCGAAAAGTGGTTTTTCAACACTAACACAAGTGTGAAAAGTGTTTTTTCCACACTAATACAAGTGCAAAAGTGGTTTCCTGCACCAACACAAGTGTGAAAAGTGGTTTTGCAACACTAACACAAGTGCGAAAAGTGGTTTTTCAACACTATCACAAGTGCAAAAAGTGTTTTTTCCACACTAATACAAGTGCAAAAGTGGTTTCCTGCACCAACACAAGTGCGAAAAGTGGTTTTTCAACACTAACACGAGTGCGAAAAGTGCTTTTTCAACACTAACATAAGTGCGAAAAGTGGTTTTTCAACACTATCACAAGTGCAAAAAGTGTTTTTTCCACACTAATACAAGTGCAAAAGTGGTTTCCTGCACCAACACAAGTGCGAAAAGTGGTTTTTCAACAGTAACACAAGTGCGAAAAGTGGTTTTGCAACACTAACACAAGTGCGAAAAGTGGATTTTCAACACTATCACAAGTGCAAAAAGTGTTTTTTCCACACTAATACAAGTGCAAAAGTGTTTTCCTGCACCAACACAAGTGTGAAATGTGGTTTTTCAACACTAACACAAGTGCGAAAAGTGGTTTTTCAACACTAACACAAGTGCGAAAAGTGGTTTTTCCACACTAATACAAGTGCAAAAGTGGTTTCCTGCACCAACACAAGTGCGAAAAGTGGTTTTTCAACACTAACACAAGTGCCAAAAGTGGTTTTTCAACACTATAACAAGTGCAAAAAGTGTTTTTTCCACACTAATACAAGTGCAAAAAGTGTTTTTTCCACACTAATACAAGTGCAAAAGTGGTTTCCTGCACCAACACAAGTGCGAAAAGTGGTTTTTCAACATTAACACGAGTGCGAAAAGTTCTTTTTCAACACTATCACAAGTGCAAAAAGTGTTTTTTCCACACTAATACAAGTGCAAAAGTGGTTTCCTGCACCAACACAAGTGCGAAAAGTGGTTTTTCAACACTAACACAAGTGTGAAAAGTGGTTTTTCAACACTAACACAAGTGTGAAAAGTGTTTTTTCCACACTAATACAAGTGCAAAAGTGGTTTCCTGCACCAACACAAGTGCGAAAAGTGGTTTTTCAACACTAACACAAGTGCGAAAAGTGGTTTTTCAACACTATCACAAGTGCAAAAAGTGTTTTTTCCACACTAATACAAGTGCAAAAGTGGTTTCCTGCACCAACACAAGTGCGAAAAGTGGTTTTTCAACACTAACACAAGTGCGAAAAGTGGTTTTTCAACACTAACACAAGTGCGAAAAGTGGTTTTTCAACACTAACACAAGTGCGAAAAGTGGTTTTTCCACACTAATACAAGTGCAAAAGTTGTTTCCTGCACCAACACAAGTGCGAAAAGTGGTTTTTCAACACTAACACAAGTGCGAAAAGTGGTTTTTCAACACTATAACAAGTGCAAAAAGTGTTTTTCCCACACTAATACAAGTGCAAAAAGTGTTTTTTCCACACTAATACAAGTGAAAAAGTGGTTTCCTGCACCAACACAAGTGCGAAAAGTGGTTTTTCAACAGTAACACAAGTGCGAAAAGTGGTTTTGCAACACTAACACAAGTGCGAAAAGTGGATTTTCAACACTATCACAAGTGCAAAAAGTGTTTTTTCCACACTAATACAAGTGCAAAAGTGTTTTCCTGCACCAACACAAGTGTGAAATGTGGTTTTTCAACACTAACACAAGTGCGAAAAGTGGTTTTTCAACACTAACACAAGTGCGAAAAGTGGTTTTTCCACACTAATACAAGTGCAAAAGTGGTTTCCTGCACCAACACAAGTGCGAAAAGTGGTTTTTCAACACTAACACAAGTGCCAAAAGTGGTTTTTCAACACTATAACAAGTGCAAAAAGTGTTTTTTCCACACTAATACAAGTGCAAAAAGTGTTTTTTCCACACTAATACAAGTGCAAAAGTGGTTTCCTGCACCAACACAAGTGCGAAAAGTGGTTTTTCAACATTAACACGAGTGCGAAAAGTTCTTTTTCAACACTATCACAAGTGCAAAAAGTGTTTTTTCCACACTAATACAAGTGCAAAAGTGGTTTCCTGCACCAACACAAGTGCGAAAAGTGGTTTTTCAACACTAACACAAGTGTGAAAAGTGGTTTTTCAACACTAACACAAGTGTGAAAAGTGTTTTTTCCACACTAATACAAGTGCAAAAGTGGTTTCCTGCACCAACACAAGTGCGAAAAGTGGTTTTTCAACACTAACACAAGTGCGAAAAGTGGTTTTTCAACACTATCACAAGTGCAAAAAGTGTTTTTTCCACACTAATACAAGTGCAAAAGTGGTTTCCTGCACCAACACAAGTGCGAAAAGTGGTTTTTCAACACTAACACAAGTGCGAAAAGTGGTTTTTCAACACTAACACAAGTGCGAAAAGTGGTTTTTCAACACTAACACAAGTGCGAAAAGTGGTTTTTTCCACACTAATACAAGTGCAAAAGTGGTTTCCTGCACCAACACAAGTGCGAAAAGTGGTTTTTCAACACTAACACAAGTGCGAAAAGTGGTTTTTCAACACTAACATAAGTGCGAAAAGTGGTTTTTCAACACTATCACAAGTGCAAAAAGTGTTTTTTCCACACTAATACAAGTGCAAAAGTGGTTTCCTGCACCAACACAAGTGCGAAAAGTGGTTTTTCAACACTAACACAAGTGCGAAAAGTGGTTTTGCAACACTAACACAAGTGCGAAAAGTGGATTTTCAACACTATCACAAGTGCAAAAAGTGTTTTTTCCACACTAATACAAGTGCAAAAGTGTTTTCCTGCACCAACACAAGTGTGAAATGTGGTTTTTCAACACTAACACAAGTGCGAAAAGTGGTTTTTCAACACTAACACAAGTGCGAAAAGTGGTTTTTCCACACTAATACAAGTGCAAAAGTGGTTTCCTGCACCAACACAAGTGCGAAAAGTGGTTTTTCAACACTAACACAAGTGCCAAAAGTGGTTTTTCAACACTATAACAAGTGCAAAAAGTGTTTTTTCCACACTAATACAAGTGCAAAAAGTGTTTTTTCCACACTAATACAAGTGCAAAAGTGGTTTCCTGCACCAACACAAGTGCGAAAAGTGGTTTTTCAACATTAACACGAGTGCGAAAAGTTCTTTTTCAACACTATCACAAGTGCAAAAAGTGTTTTTTTCCACACTAATACAAGTGCAAAAGTGGTTTCCTGCACCAACACAAGTGCGAAAAGTGGTTTTTCAACACTAACACAAGTGTGAAAAGTGGTTTTTCAACACTAACACAAGTGTGAAAAGTGTTTTTTCCACACTAATACAAGTGCAAAAGTGGTTTCCTGCACCAACACAAGTGCGAAAAGTGGTTTTTCAACACTAACACAAGTGCGAAAAGTGGTTTTTCAACACTATCACAAGTGCAAAAAGTGTTTTTTCCACACTAATACAAGTGCAAAAGTGGTTTCCTGCACCAACACAAGTGCGAAAAGTGGTTTTTCAACACTAACACAAGTGCGAAAAGTGGTTTTTCAACACTAACACAAGTGCGAAAAGTGGTTTTTCAACACTAACACAAGTGCGAAAAGTGGTTTTTCCACACTAATACAAGTGCAAAAGTGGTTTCCTGCACCAACACAAGTGCGAAAAGTGGTTTTTCAACACTAACACAAGTGCGAAAAGTGGTTTTTCAACACTATAACAAGTGCAAAAAGTGTTTTTCCCACACTAATACAAGTGCAAAAAGTGTTTTTTCCACACTAATACAAGTGCAAAAGTGGTTTCCTGCACCAACACAAGTGCGAAATGTGGTTTTTCAACACTAACACAAGTGCGAAAAGTGGTTTTTCAACACTAACACAAGTGCGAAAAGTGGTTTTTCAACACTATCACAAGTGCAAAAAGTGTTTTTTCCACACTAATACAAGTGCAAAAGTGGTTTCCTGCACCAACACAAGTGCGAAACTAACACAAGTGCGAAAAGTGGTTTTGCAACACTAACACAAGTGCGAAAAGTGGTTTTTCCACACTAATACAAGTGCAAAAGTGGTTTCCTGCACCAACACAAGTGCGAAATGTGGTTTTTCAACACTAACACAAGTGCGCAAAGTGGTTTTTCCACACTAATACAAGTGCAAAAGTGGTTTCCTGCACCAACACAAGTGCGAAAAGTGGTTTTTCAACACTAGCACGAGTGCGAAAAGTGCTTTTTCAACACTAACACAAGTGCGAAAAGTGGTTTTTCAACACTATCACAAGTGCAAAAAGTGTTTTTTCCACACTAATACAAGTGCAAAAGTGTTTTCCTGCACCAACACAAGTGCGAAATGTGGTTTTTCAACACTAACACAAGTGCGAAAAGTGGTTTTTCAACACTAACACAAGTGCGAAAAGTGGTTTTTCCACACTAATACAAGTGCAAAAGTGGTTTCCTGCACCAACACAAGTGCGAAAAGTGGTTTTTCAACACTAACACAAGTGCGAAAAGTGGTTTTTCAACACTATAACAAGTGCAAAAAGTGTTTTTTCCACACTAATACAAGTGCAAAAGTGGTTTCCTGCACCAACACAAGTGCGAAAAGTGGATTTTCAACACTAACACGAGTGCGAAAAGTGCTTTTTCAACACTATCACAAGTGCAAAAAGTGTTTTTTCCACACTAATACAAGTGCAAAAGTGGTTTCCTGCACCAACACAAGTGCGAAAAGTGGTTTTTCAACACTAACACAAGTGCGAAAAGTGGTTTTTCAACACTAACACAAGTGTGAAAAGTGTTTTTTCCACACTAATACAAGTGCAAAAGTGGTTTCCTGCACCAACACAAGTGCGAAAAGTGGTTTTTCAACACTAACACAAGTGCGAAAAGTGGTTTTTCAACACTATCACAAGTGCAAAAAGTGTTTTTTCCACACTAATACAAGTGCAAAAGTGGTTTCCTGCACCAACACAAGTGCGAAAAGTGGTTTTTCAACACTTAAGCATAAGTCACATTTGCTCTACGGCTAGGATACGGCGGCCGTACCCCCCCTAAATTGACAGAAACGTGCGGCGGCCGCAGAGTTTCTGAGGTGGCCTCAGGGTGGCCCTAGGGCGTATGGCTATCTTTTACAGGCCGTAGGGGTCGCCGTGGAATTATAGCGCGGAGTTATAACTTTTTTCATTTCTAGGTTGGCCGTAGCAATTCGACAAGCCGTAGCCATGACGACTGGTATATATACCCACTCGTTACCGTCCGTCTGGCCGCACGTTCGCCTTAGGGCCCCCCTGCGGTCGCCTTGCGGGCACCTTGAGGCTACCTTGCGTCTGCCTTGAAAATTATATGGCCGCCGCAGGGACGCTCTAAGGTCACCGTGCGACATCAAATCAAAGACCGTATGGCACCCCTACGTTTTCGGTCTCCACAATTTCTAAATACCCCGTGCGGCTACCCGAAAAATAAAAACATATGTGACTGCTACATTGTGTGACCGTGGAAATACTGCGGCCGCCCTATAATTGCTAGTGGCCGTAGATTTTTTAGACCCTACAGCCGCTGAGCCAAATGTGACTGAAGCATAACACAAGTGCGAAAAGTGGTTTTTCAACACTATCACAAGTGCAAAAAGTGTTTTTTCCACACTAATACAAGTGCAAAAGTGGTTTCCTGCACCAACACAAGTGTGAAAAGTGGTTTTTCAACACTAACACAAGTGCGAAAAGTGGTTTTTCAACACTATCACAAGTGTGAAAAGTGGTTTTGCAACACTAACACAAGTGCGAAAAGTGGCTTTTCAACATTATCACAAGTGCAAAAAGTGTTTTTTCCACACTAATACAAGTGCAAAAGTGGTTTCCTGCACCAACACAAGTGTGAAAAGTGGTTTTGCAACACTAACACAAGTGCGAAAAGTGGTTTTTCAACACTATCACAAGTGCAAAAAGTGTTTTTTCCACACTAATACAAGTGCAAAAGTGGTTTCCTGCACCAACACAAGTGCGAAAAGTGGTTTTTCAACACTAACACGAGTGCGAAAAGTGCTTTTTCAACACTAACATAAGTGCGAAAAGTGGTTTTTCAACACTATCACAAGTGCAATAAGTGTTTTTTCCACACTAATACAAGTGCAAAAGTGGTTTCCTGCACCAACACAAGTGCGAAAAGTGGTTTTTCAACAGTAACACAAGTGCGAAAAGTGGTTTTGCAACACTAACACAAGTGCGAAAAGTGGATTTTCAACACTATCACAAGTGCAAAAAGTGTTTTTTCCACACTAATACAAGTGCAAAAGTGTTTTCCTGCACCAACACAAGTGCGAAATGTGGTTTTTCAACACTAACACAAGTGCGAAAAGTGGTTTTTCAACACTAACACAAGTGCGAAAAGTGGTTTTTCCACACTAATACAAGTGCAAAAGTGGTTTCCTGCACCAACACAAGTGCGAAAAGTGGTTTTTCAACACTAACACAAGTGCGAAAAGTGGTTTTTCAACACTATAACAAGTGCAAAAAGTGTTTTTTCCACACTAATACAAGTGCAAAAAGTGTTTTTTCCACACTAATACAAGTGCAAAAGTGGTTTCCTGCACCAACACAAGTGCGAAAAGTGGTTTTTCAACATTAACACGAGTGCGAAAAGTGCTTTTTCAACACTATCACAAGTGCAAAAAGTGTTTTTTCCACACTAATACAAGTGCAAAAGTGGTTTCCTGCACCAACACAAGTGCGAAAAGTGGTTTTTCAACACTAACACAAGTGCGAAAAGTGGTTTTTCAACACTAACACAAGTGTGAAAAGTGTTTTTTCCACACTAATACAAGTGCAAAAGTGGTTTCCTGCACCAACACAAGTGCGAAAAGTGGTTTTTCAACACTAACACAAGTGCGAAAAGTGGTTTTTCAACACTATCACAAGTGCAAAAAGTGTTTTTTCCACACTAATACAAGTGCAAAAGTGGTTTCCTGCACCAACACAAGTGCGAAAAGTGGTTTTTCAACACTAACACAAGTGCGAAAAGTGGTTTTTCAACACTAACACAAGTGCGAAAAGTGGTTTTCAACACTAACACAAGTGCGAAAAGTGGTTTTTCCACACTAATACAAGTGCAAAAGTGGTTTCCTGCACCAACACAAGTGCGAAAAGTGGTTTTTCAACACTAACACAAGTGCGAAAAGTGGTTTTTCAACACTATAACAAGTGCAAAAAGTGTTTTTCCCACACTAATACAAGTGCAAAAAGTGTTTTTTCCACACTAATACAAGTGCAAAAGTGGTTTCCTGCACCAACACAAGTGCGAAATGTGGTTTTTCAACACTAACACAAGTGCGAAAAGTGGTTTTTCAACACTAACACAAGTGCGAAAAGTGGTTTTTCAACACTATCACAAGTGCAAAAAGTGTTTTTTCCACACTAATACAAGTGCAAAAGTGGTTTCCTGCACCAACACAAGTGCGAAACTAACACAAGTGCGAAAAGTGGTTTTGCAACACTAACACAAGTGCGAAAAGTGGTTTTTCAACACTATCATAAGTGCAAAAAGTGTTTTTTCCACACTAATACAAGTGCAAAAGTGGTTTCCTGCACCAACACAAGTGCGAAATGTGGTTTTTCAACACTAACACAAGTGCGCAAAGTGGTTTTTCCACACTAATACAAGTGCAAAAGTGGTTTCCTGCACCAACACAAGTGCGAAAAGTGGTTTTTCAACACTAGCACGAGTGCGTAAAGTGCTTTTTCAACACTAACACAAGTGCGAAAAGTGGTTTTTCAACACTATCACAAGTGCAAAAAGTGTTTTTTCCACACTAATACAAGTGCAAAAGTGTTTTCCTGCACCAACACAAGTGCGAAATGTGGTTTTTCAACACTAACACAAGTGCGAAAAGTGGTTTTTCAACACTAACACAAGTGCGAAAAGTGGTTTTTCCACACTAATACAAGTGCAAAAGTGGTTTCCTGCACCAACACAAGTGCGAAAAGTGGTTTTTCAACACTAACACAAGTGCGAAAAGTGGTTTTTCAACACTATAACAAGTGCAAAAAGTGTTTTTTCCACACTAATACAAGTGCAAAAAGTGTTTTTTCCACACTAATACAAGTGCAAAAGTGGTTTCCTGCACCAACACAAGTGCGAAAAGTGGATTTTCAACACTAACACGAGTGCGAAAAGTGCTTTTTCAACACTATCACAAGTGCAAAAAGTGTTTTTTCCACACTAATACAAGTGCAAAAGTGGTTTCCTGCACCAACACAAGTGCGAAAAGTGGTTTTTCAACACTAACACAAGTGCGAAAAGTGGTTTTTCAACACTAACACAAGTGTGAAAAGTGTTATTTCCACACTAATACAAGTGCAAAAGTGGTTTCCTGCACCAACACAAGTGCGAAAAGTGGTTTTTCAACACTAACACAAGTGCGAAAAGTGGTTTTTCAACACTATCACAAGTGCAAAAAGTGTTTTTTCCACACTAATACAAGTGCAAAAGTGGTTTCCTGCACCAACACAAGTGCGAAAAGTGGTTTTTCAACACTTAGGCATAAGTCACATTTGCTCTACGGCTAGGATACGGCAGCCGTACCCCCCCTAAATTGACAGAAACGTGCGGCGGCCGCAGAGTTTCTGAGGTGGCCTCAGGGTGGCCCTAGGGCGTATGGCTATCTTTTACAGGCCGTAGGGGTCGCCGTGGAATTATAGCGCGGAGTTATAACTTTTTTCATTTCTAGGTTGGCCGTAGCAATTCGACAAGCCGTAGCCATGACGACTGGTATATATACCCACTCGTTACCGTCCGTCTGGCCGCACGTTCGCCTTAGGGCCCCCCTGCGGTCGCCTTGCGGGCACCTTGAGGCTACCTTGCGTCTGCCTTGAAAATTATATGGCCGCCGCAGGGACGCTCTAAGGTCACCGTGCGACATCAAATCAAAGACCGTACGGCACCCCTACGTTTTCGGTCTCCACAATTTCTAAATACCCCGTGCGGCTACCCGAAAAATAAAAACATATGTGACTGCTACATTGTGTGACCGTGGAAATACTGCGGCCGCCCTATAATTGCTAGTGGCCGTAGATTTTTTAGACCCTACAGCCGCTGAGCCAAATGTGACTGAAGCATAACACAAGTGCGAAAAGTGGTTTTTCAACACTATCACAAGTGCAAAAAGTGTTTTTTCCACACTAATACAAGTGCAAAAGTGGTTTCCTGCACCAACACAAGTGTGAAAAGTGGTTTTTCAACACTAACACAAGTGCGAAAAGTGGTTTTTCAACACTATCACAAGTGTGAAAAGTGGTTTTGCAACACTAACACAAGTGCGAAAAGTGGTTTTTCAACATTATCACAAGTGCAAAAAGTGTTTTTTCCACACTAATACAAGTGCAAAAGTGGTTTCCTGCACCAACACAAGTGTGAAAAGTGGTTTTGCAACACTAACACAAGTGCGAAAAGTGGTTTTTCAACACTATCACAAGTGCAAAAAGTGTTTTTTCCACACTAATACAAGTGCAAAAGTGGTTTCCTGCACCAACACAAGTGCGAAAAGTGGTTTTTCAACACTAACACGAGTGCGAAAAGTGCTTTTTCAACACTAACATAAGTGCGAAAAGTGGTTTTTCAACACTATCACAAGTGCAAAAAGTGTTTTTTCCACACTAATACAAGTGCAAAAGTGGTTTCCTGCACCAACACAAGTGCGAAAAGTGGTTTTTCAACAGTAACACAAGTGCGAAAAGTGGTTTTGCAACACTAACACAAGTGCGAAAAGTGGTTTTTCAACACTATCACAAGTGCAAAAAGTGTTTTTTCCACACTAATACAAGTGCAAAAGTGTTTTCCTGCACCAACACAAGTGCGAAATGTGGTTTTTCAACACTAACACAAGTGCGAAAAGTGGTTTTTCAACACTAACACAAGTGCGAAAAGTGGTTTTTCCACACTAATACAAGTGCAAAAGTGGTTTCCTGCACCAACACAAGTGCGAAAAGTGGTTTTTCAACACTAACACAAGTGCGAAAAGTGGTTTTTCAACACTATAACAAGTGCAAAAAGTGTTTTTTCCACACTAATACAAGTGCAAAAAGTGTTTTTTCCACACTAATACAAGTGCAAAAGTGGTTTCCTGCACCAACACAAGTGCGAAAAGTGGTTTTTCAACACTAACACGAGTGCGAAAAGTGCTTTTTCAACACTATCACAAGTGCAAAAAGTGTTTTTTCCACACCAACACAAGTGCAAAAGTGGTTTCCTGCACCAACACAAGTGCGAAAAGTGGTTTTTCAACACTAACACAAGTGCGAAAAGTGGTTTTTCAACACTAACACAAGTGTGAAAAGTGTTTTTTCCACACTAATACAAGTGCAAAAGTGGTTTCCTGCACCAACACAAGTGCGAAAAGTGGTTTTTCAACACTAACACAAGTGCGAAAAGTGGTTTTTCAACACTATCACAAGTGCAAAAAGTGTTTTTTCCACACTAATACAAGTGCAAAAGTGGTTTCCTGCACCAACACAAGTGCGAAAAGTGGTTTTTCAACACTAACACAAGTGCGAAAAGTGGTTTTTCAACACTAACACAAGTGCGAAAAGTGGTTTTCAACACTAACACAAGTGCGAAAAGTGGTTTTTCCACACTAATACAAGTGCAAAAGTGGTTTCCTGCACCAACACAAGTGCGAAAAGTGGTTTTTCAACACTAACACAAGTGCGAAAAGTGGTTTTTCAACACTATAACAAGTGCAAAAAGTGTTTTTCCCACACTAATACAAGTGCAAAAAGTGTTTTTTCCACACTAATACAAGTGCAAAAGTGGTTTCCTGCACCAACACAAGTGCGAAATGTGGTTTTTCAACACTAACACAAGTGCGAAAAGTGGTTTTTCAACACTAACACAAGTGCGAAAAGTGGTTTTTCAACACTATCACAAGTGCAAAAAGTGTTTTTTCCACACTAATACAAGTGCAAAAGTGGTTTCCTGCACCAACACAAGTGCGAAACTAACACAAGTGCGAAAAGTGGTTTTGCAACACTAACACAAGTGCGAAAAGTGGTTTTTCAACACTATCATAAGTGCAAAAAGTGTTTTTTCCACACTAATACAAGTGCAAAAGTGGTTTCCTGCACCAACACAAGTGCGAAATGTGGTTTTTCAACACTAACACAAGTGCGCAAAGTGGTTTTTCCACACTAATACAAGTGCAAAAGTGGTTTCCTGCACCAACACAAGTGCGAAAAGTGGTTTTTCAACACTAGCACGAGTGCGTAAAGTGCTTTTTCAACACTAACACAAGTGCGAAAAGTGGTTTTTCAACACTATCACAAGTGCAAAAAGTGTTTTTTCCACACTAATACAAGTGCAAAAGTGTTTTCCTGCACCAACACAAGTGCGAAATGTGGTTTTTCAACACTAACACAAGTGCGAAAAGTGGTTTTTCAACACTAACACAAGTGCGAAAAGTGGTTTTTCCACACTAATACAAGTGCAAAAGTGGTTTCCTGCACCAACACAAGTGCGAAAAGTGGTTTTTCAACACTAACACAAGTGCGAAAAGTGGTTTTTCAACACTATAACAAGTGCAAAAAGTGTTTTTTCCACACTAATACAAGTGCAAAAAGTGTTTTTTCCACACTAATACAAGTGCAAAAGTGGTTTCCTGCACCAACACAAGTGCGAAAAGTGGATTTTCAACACTAACACGAGTGCGAAAAGTGCTTTTTCAACACTATCACAAGTGCAAAAAGTGTTTTTTCCACACTAATACAAGTGCAAAAGTGGTTTCCTGCACCAACACAAGTGCGAAAAGTGGTTTTTCAACACTAACACAAGTGCGAAAAGTGGTTTTTCAACACTAACACAAGTGTGAAAAGTGTTATTTCCACACTAATACAAGTGCAAAAGTGGTTTCCTGCACCAACACAAGTGCGAAAAGTGGTTTTTCAACACTAACACAAGTGCGAAAAGTGGTTTTTCAACACTATCACAAGTGCAAAAAGTGTTTTTTCCACACTAATACAAGTGCAAAAGTGGTTTCCTGCACCAACACAAGTGCGAAAAGTGGTTTTTCAACACTTAGGCATAAGTCACATTTGCTCTACGGCTAGGATACGGCAGCCGTACCCCCCCTAAATTGACAGAAACGTGCGGCGGCCGCAGAGTTTCTGAGGTGGCCTCAGGGTGGCCCTAGGGCGTATGGCTATCTTTTACAGGCCGTAGGGGTCGCCGTGGAATTATAGCGCGGAGTTATAACTTTTTTCATTTCTAGGTTGGCCGTATCAATTCGACAAGCCGTAGCCATGACGACTGGTATATATACCCACTCGTTACCGTCCGTCTGGCCGCACGTTCGCCTTAGGGCCCCCCTGCGGTCGCCTTGCGGGCACCTTGAGGCTACCTTGCGTCTGCCTTGAAAATTATATGGCCGCCGCAGGGACGCTCTAAGGTCACCGTGCGACATCAAATCAAAGACCGTACGGCACCCCTACGTTTTCGGTCTCCACAATTTCTAAATACCCCGTGCGGCTACCCGAAAAATAAAAACATATGTGACTGCTACATTGTGTGACCGTGGAAATACTGCGGCCGCCCTATAATTGCTAGTGGCCGTAGATTTTTTAGACCCTACAGCCGCTGAGCCAAATGTGACTGAAGCATAACACAAGTGCGAAAAGTGGTTTTTCAACACTATCACAAGTGCAAAAAGTGTTTTTTCCACACTAATACAAGTGCAAAAGTGGTTTCCTGCACCAACACAAGTGTGAAAAGTGGTTTTTCAACACTAACACAAGTGCGAAAAGTGGTTTTTCAACACTATCACAAGTGTGAAAAGTGGTTTTGCAACACTAACACAAGTGCGAAAAGTGGTTTTTCAACATTATCACAAGTGCAAAAAGTGTTTTTTCCACACTAATACAAGTGCAAAAGTGGTTTCCTGCACCAACACAAGTGTGAAAAGTGGTTTTGCAACACTAACACAAGTGCGAAAAGTGGTTTTTCAACACTATCACAAGTGCAAAAAGTGTTTTTTCCACACTAATACAAGTGCAAAAGTGGTTTCCTGCACCAACACAAGTGCGAAAAGTGGTTTTTCAACACTAACACGAGTGCGAAAAGTGCTTTTTCAACACTAACATAAGTGCGAAAAGTGGTTTTTCAACACTATCACAAGTGCAAAAAGTGTTTTTTCCACACTAATACAAGTGCAAAAGTGGTTTCCTGCACCAACACAAGTGCGAAAAGTGGTTTTTCAACAGTAACACAAGTGCGAAAAGTGGTTTTGCAACACTAACACAAGTGCGAAAAGTGGTTTTTCAACACTATCACAAGTGCAAAAAGTGTTTTTTCCACACTAATACAAGTGCAAAAGTGTTTTCCTGCACCAACACAAGTGCGAAATGTGGTTTTTCAACACTAACACAAGTGCGAAAAGTGGTTTTTCAACACTAACACAAGTGCGAAAAGTGGTTTTTCCACACTAATACAAGTGCAAAAGTGGTTTCCTGCACCAACACAAGTGCGAAAAGTGGTTTTTCAACACTAACACAAGTGCGAAAAGTGGTTTTTCAACACTATAACAAGTGCAAAAAGTGTTTTTTCCACACTAATACAAGTGCAAAAAGTGTTTTTTCCACACTAATACAAGTGCAAAAGTGGTTTCCTGCACCAACACAAGTGCGAAAAGTGGTTTTTCAACACTAACACGAGTGCGAAAAGTGCTTTTTCAACACTATCACAAGTGCAAAAAGTGTTTTTTCCACACTAATACAAGTGCAAAAGTGGTTTCCTGCACCAACACAAGTGCGAAAAGTGGTTTTTCAACACTAACACAAGTGCGAAAAGTGGTTTTTCAACACTAACACAAGTGTGAAAAGTGTTTTTTCCACACTAATACAAGTGCAAAAGTGGTTTCCTGCACCAACACAAGTGCGAAAAGTGGTTTTTCAACACTAACACAAGTGCGAAAAGTGGTTTTTCAACACTATCACAAGTGCAAAAAGTGTTTTTTCCACACTAATACAAGTGCAAAAGTGGTTTCCTGCACCAACACAAGTGCGAAAAGTGGTTTTTCAACACTAACACGAGTGCTAAAAGTGCTTTTTCAACACTAACACAAGTGCGAAAAGTGGTTTTTCAACACTATCACAAGTGCAAAAAGTGTTTTTTCCACACTAATACAAGTGCAAAAGTGGTTTCCTGCACCAACACAAGTGCGAAAAGTGGTTTTTCAACACTAACACAAGTGCGAAAAGTGGTTTTGCAACACTAACACAAGTGCGAAAAGTGGTTTTTCAACACTATCACAAGTGCAAAAAGTGTTTTTTCCACACTAATACAAGTGCAAAAGTGGTTTCCTGCACCAACACAAGTGTGAAAAGTGGTTTCCTGCACCAACACAAGTGCGAAAAGTGGTTTTTCAACACTAACACAAGTGCGAAAAGTGGTTTTTCAACACTATCACAAGTGCAAAAAGTGTTTTTTTCCACACTAATACAAGTGCAAAAGTGGTTTCCTGCACCAACACAAGTGCGAAAAGTGGTTTCCTGCACCAACACAAGTGCGAAAAGTGGTTTTTCAACACTAACACAAGTGCGAAAAGTGGTTTTTCAACACTAACACAAGTGTGAAAAGTGTTTTTTCCACACTAATACAAGTGCAAAAGTGGTTTCCTGCACCAACACAAGTGCGAAAAGTGTTTTTTCCACACTAATACAAGTGCAAAAGTGGTTTCCTGCACCAACACAAGTGCGAAAAGTGGTTTCCTGCACCAACACAAGTGCGAAAAGTGGTTTTTCAACACTAACACAAGTGCGAAAAGTGGTTTTTCAACACTAACACAAGTGTGAAAAGTGTTTTTTCCACACTAATACAAGTGCAAAAGTGGTTTCCTGCACCAACACAAGTGTGAAAAGTGGTTTTGCAACACTAACACAAGTGCGAAAAGTGGTTTTTCAACACTATCACAAGTGCAAAAAGTGTTTTTTCCACACTAATACAAGTGCAAAAGTGGTTTCCTGCACCAACACAAGTGCGAAAAGTGGTTTTTCAACACTAACACGAGTGCGAAAAGTGCTTTTTCAACACTAACATAAGTGCGAAAAGTGGTTTTTCAACACTATCACAAGTGCAAAAAGTGTTTTTTCCACACTAATACAAGTGCAAAAGTGGTTTCCTGCACCAACACAAGTGCGAAAAGTGGTTTTTCAACAGTAACACAAGTGCGAAAAGTGGTTTTGCAACACTAACACAAGTGCGAAAAGTGGTTTTTCAACACTATCACAAGTGCAAAAAGTGTTTTTTCCACACTAATACAAGTGCAAAAGTGTTTTCCTGCACCAACACAAGTGCGAAATGTGGTTTTTCAACACTAACACAAGTGCGAAAAGTGGTTTTTCAACACTAACACAAGTGCGAAAAGTGGTTTTTCCACACTAATACAAGTGCAAAAGTGGTTTCCTGTACCAACACAAGTGCGAAAAGTGGTTTTTCAACACTAACACAAGTGCGAAAAGTGGTTTTTCAACACTATAACAAGTGCAAAAAGTGTTTTTTCCACACTAATACAAGTGCAAAAAGTGTTTTTTCCACACTAATACAAGTGCAAAAGTGGTTTCCTGCACCAACACAAGTGCGAAAAGTGGTTTTTCAACACTAACACGAGTGCGAAAAGTGCTTTTTCAACACTATCACAAGTGCAAAAAGTGTTTTTTCCACACTAATACAAGTGCAAAAGTGGTTTCCTGCACCAACACAAGTGCGAAAAGTGGTTTTTCAACACTAACACAAGTGCGAAAAGTGGTTTTTCAACACTAACACAAGTGTGAAAAGTGTTTTTTCCACACTAATACAAGTGCAAAAGTGGTTTCCTGCACCAACACAAGTGCGAAAAGTGGTTTTTCAACACTAACACAAGTGCGAAAAGTGGTTTTTCAACACTATCACAAGTGCAAAAAGTGTTTTTTCCACACTAATACAAGTGCAAAAGTGGTTTCCTGCACCAACACAAGTGCGAAAAGTGGTTTTTCAACACTAACACGAGTGCTAAAAGTGCTTTTTCAACACTAACACAAGTGCGAAAAGTGGTTTTTCAACACTATCACAAGTGCAAAAAGTGTTTTTTCCACACTAATACAAGTGCAAAAGTGGTTTCCTGCACCAACACAAGTGCGAAAAGTGGTTTTTCAACACTAACACAAGTGTGAAAAGTGGTTTTGCAACACTAACACAAGTGCGAAAAGTGGTTTTTCAACACTATCACAAGTGCAAAAAGTGTTTTTTCCACACTAATACAAGTGCAAAAGTGGTTTCCTGCACCAACACAAGTGTGAAAAGTGGTTTCCTGCACCAACACAAGTGCGAAAAGTGGTTTTTCAACACTAACACAAGTGCGAAAAGTGGTTTTTCAACACTATCACAAGTGCAAAAAGTGTTTTTTCCACACTAATACAAGTGCAAAAGTGGTTTCCTGCACCAACACAAGTGCGAAAAGTGGTTTCCTGCACCAACACAAGTGCGAAAAGTGGTTTTTCAACACTAACACAAGTGCGAAAAGTGGTTTTTCAACACTAACACAAGTGTGAAAAGTGTTTTTTCCACACTAATACAAGTGCAAAAGTGGTTTCCTGCACCAACACAAGTGCGAAAAGTGGTTTTTCATCACTAACACAAGTGCGAAAAGTGGTTTTTCAACACTATCACAAGTGCAAAAAGTGTTTTTTCCACACTAATACAAGTGCAAAAGTGGTTTCCTGCACCAACACAAGTGCGAAAAGTGGTTTTTCAACACTAACACAAGTGCGAAAAGTGGTTTTTCAACACTATCACAAGTGCAAAAAGTGTTTTTTCCACACTAATACAAGTGCAAAAGTGGTTTCCTGCACCAACACAAGTGCGAAAAGTGGTTTTTCAACACTAACACAAGTGCGAAAAGTGGTTTTTCAACACTATCACAAGTGCAAAAAGTGTTTTTTTCACACCAATACAAGTGCAAAAGTGGTTTCCTGCACCAACACAAGTGCGAAAAGTGGTTTTTCAACACTAACACAAGTGCGAAAAGTGGTTTTTCAACACTATCACAAGTGCAAAAAGTGTTTTTTCCACACTAATACAAGTGCAAAAGTGGTTTCCTGCACCAACACAAGTGCGAAAAGTGGTTTTTCAACACTAACACGAGTGCGAAAAGTGCTTTTTCAACACTAACACAAGTGCGAAAAGTGGTTTTTCAACACTATCACAAGTGCAAAAAGTGTTTTTTCCACACTAATACAAGTGCAAAAGTGGTTTCCTGCACCAACACAAGTGCGAAAAGTGGTTTTTCAACACTAACACAAGTGCGAAAAGTGGTTTTTCAACACTAACACAAGTGCGAAAAGTGGTTTTTCAACACTAACACAAGTGTGAAAAGTGGTTTTTCCACACTAATACAAGTGCAAAAGTGGTTTCCTGCACCAACACAAGTGCGAAAAGTGGTTTTTCAACACTAACACAAGTGCGAAAAGTGGTTTTTCAACACTATAACAAGTGCAAAAAGTGTTTTTCCCACACTAATACAAGTGCAAAAAGTGTTTTTTCCACACTAATACAAGTGCAAAAGTGGTTTCCTGCACCAACACAAGTGCGAAATGTGGTTTTTCAACACTAACACAAGTGCGAAAAGTGGTTTTTCAACACTAACACAAGTGCGAAAAGTGGTTTTTCAACACTATCACAAGTGCAAAAAGTGTTTTTTCCACACTAATACAAGTGCAAAAGTGGTTTCCTGCACCAACACAAGTGCGAAAAGTGGTTTTTCAACACTAACACAAGTGCGAAAAGTGGTTTTGCAACACTAACACAAGTGCGAAAAGTGGTTTTTCAACACTATCATAAGTGCAAAAAGTGTTTTTTCCACACTAATACAAGTGCAAAAGTGGTTTCCTGCACCAACACAAGTGCGAAATGTGGTTTTTCAACACTAACACAAGTGCGCAAAGTGGTTTTTCCACACTAATACAAGTGCAAAAGTGGTTTCCTGCACCAACACAAGTGCGAAAAGTGGTTTTTCAACACTAGCACGAGTGCGAAAAGTGCTTTTTCAACACTAACACAAGTGCGAAAAGTGGTTTTTCAACACTATCACAAGTGCAAAAAGTGTTTTTTCCACACTAATACAAGTGCAAAAGTGTTTTCCTGCACCAACACAAGTGCGAAATGTGGTTTTTCAACACTAACACAAGTGCGAAAAGTGGTTTTTCAACACTAACACAAGTGCGAAAAGTGGTTTTTCCACACTAATACAAGTGCAAAAGTGGTTTCCTGCACCAACACAAGTGCGAAAAGTGGTTTTTCAACACTAACACAAGTGCGAAAAGTGGTTTTTCAACACTATAACAAGTGCAAAAAGTGTTTTTTCCACACTAATACAAGTGCAAAAAGTGTTTTTTCCACACTAATACAAGTGCAAAAGTGGTTTCCTGCACCAACACAAGTGCGAAAAGTGGATTTTCAACACTAACACGAGTGCGAAAAGTGCTTTTTCAACACTATCACAAGTGCAAAAAGTGTTTTTTCCACACTAATACAAGTGCAAAAGTGGTTTCCTGCACCAACACAAGTGCGAAAAGTGGTTTTTCAACACTAACACAAGTGCGAAAAGTGGTTTTTCAACACTAACACAAGTGTGAAAAGTGTTTTTTCCACACTAATACAAGTGCAAAAGTGGTTTCCTGCACCAACACAAGTGCGAAAAGTGGTTTTTCAACACTAACACAAGTGCGAAAAGTGGTTTTTCAACACTATCACAAGTGCAAAAAGTGTTTTTTCCACACTAATACAAGTGCAAAAGTGGTTTCCTGCACCAACACAAGTGCGAAAAGTGGTTTTTCAACAATAACACGAGTGCTAAAAGTGCTTTTTCAACACTAACACAAGTGCGAAAAGTGGTTTTTCAACACTATCACAAGTGCAAAAAGTGTTTTTTCCACACTAATACAAGTGCAAAAGTGGTTTCCTGCACCAACACAAGTGCGAAAAGTGGTTTTTCAACACTAACACAAGTGCGAAAAGTGGTTTTGCAACACTAACACAAGTGCGAAAAGTGGTTTTTCAACACTATCACAAGTGCAAAAAGTGTTTTTTCCACACTAATACAAGTGCAAAAGTGGTTTCCTGCACCAACACAAGTGTGAAAAGTGGTTTCCTGCACCAACACAAGTGCGAAAAGTGGTTTTTCAACACTAACACAAGTGCGAAAAGTGGTTTTTCAACACTATCACAAGTGCAAAAAGTGTTTTATCCACACTAATACAAGTGCAAAAGTGGTTTCCTGCACCAACACAAGTGCGAAAAGTGGTTTCCTGCACCAACACAAGTGCGAAAAGTGGTTTTTCAACACTAACACAAGTGCGAAAAGTGGTTTTTCAACACTAACACAAGTGTGAAAAGTGTTTTTTCCACACTAATACAAGTGCAAAAGTGGTTTCCTGCACCAACACAAGTGCGAAAAGTGGTTTTTCAACACTAACACAAGTGCGAAAAGTGGTTTTTCAACACTATCACAAGTGCAAAAAGTGTTTTTTCCACACTAATACAAGTGCAAAAGTGGTTTCCTGCACCAACACAAGTGCGAAAAGTGGTTTTTCAACACTAACACAAGTGCGAAAAGTGGTTTTTCAACACTATCACAAGTGCAAAAAGTGTTTTTTCCACACTAATACAAGTGCAAAAGTGGTTTCCTGCACCAACACAAGTGCGAAAAGTGGTTTTTCAACACTAACACATGTGCGAAAAGTGGTTTTTCAACACTATCACAAGTGCAAAAAGTGTTTTTTCCACACTAATACAAGTGCAAAAGTGGTTTCCTGCACCAACACAAGTGCGAAAAGTGGTTTTTCAACACTAACACAAGTGCGAAAAGTGGTTTTTCAACACTATCACAAGTGCAAAAAGTGTTTTTTCCACACTAATACAAGTGCAAAAGTGGTTTCCTGCACCAACACAAGTGTGAAAAGTGGTTTTTCAACACTAACACAAGTGCGAAAAGTGGTTTTTCAACACTATCACAAGTGTGAAAAGTGGTTTTGCAACACTAACACAAGTGCGAAAAGTGGTTTTTCAACACTATCACAAGTGCAAAAAGTGTTTTTTCCACACTAATACAAGTGCAAAAGTGGTTTCCTGCACCAACACAAGTGCGAAAAGTGGTTTTGCAACACTAACACAAGTGCGAAAAGTGGTTTTTCAACACTATCACAAGTGCAAAAAGTGTTTTTTCCACACTAATACAAGTGCAAAAGTGGTTTCCTGCACCAACACAAGTGCGAAAAGTGGTTTTTCAACACTAACACGAGTGCTAAAAGTGCTTTTTCAACACTAACACAAGTGTGAAAAGTGGTTTTTCCACACTAATACAAGTGCAAAAGTGGTTTCCTGCACCAACACAAGTGCGAAAAGTGGTTTTTCAACACTAACACAAGTGCGAAAAGTGGTTTTTCAACACTATCACAAGTGCAAAAAGTGTTTTTTCCACACTAATACAAGTGCAAAAGTGGTTTCCTGCACCAACACAAGTGCGAAAAGTGGTTTTTCAACACTAACACGAGTGCTAAAAGTGCTTTTTCAACACTAACACAAGTGTGAAAAGTGGTTTTTCCACACTAATACAAGTGCAAAAGTGGTTTCCTGCACCAACACAAGTGCGAAAAGTGGTTTTTCAACACTAACACAAGTGCGAAAAGTGGTTTTTCAACACTATAACAAGTGCAAAAAGTGTTTTTCCCACACTAATACAAGTGCAAAAAGTGTTTTTTCCACACTAATACAAGTGCAAAAGTGGTTTCCTGCACCAACACAAGTGCGAAATGTGGTTTTTCAACACTAACACAAGTGCGAAAAGTGGTTTTTCAACACTAACACAAGTGCGAAAAGTGGTTTTTCAACACTATCACAAGTGCAAAAAGAGTTTTTTCCACACTAATACAAGTGCAAAAGTGGTTTCCTGCACCAACACAAGTGCGAAAAGTGGTTTTTCAACACTAACACAAGTGCGAAAAGTGGTTTTGCAACACTAACACAAGTGCGAAAAGTGGTTTTTCAACACTATCATAAGTGCAAAAAGTGTTTTTTCCACACTATTACAAGTGCAAAAGTGGTTTCCTGCACCAACACAAGTGCGAAATGTGGTTTTTCAACACTAACACAAGTGCGCAAAGTGGTTTTTCCACACTAATACAAGTGCAAAAGTGGTTTCCTGCACCAACACAAGTGCGAAAAGTGGTTTTTCAACACTAGCACGAGTGCGAAAAGTGCTTTTTCAACACTAACACAAGTGCGAAAAGTGGTTTTTCAACACTATCACAAGTGCAAAAAGTGTTTTTTCCACACTAATACAAGTGCAAAAGTGTTTTCCTGCACCAACACAAGTGCGAAATGTGGTTTTTCAACACTAACACAAGTGCGAAAAGTGGTTTTTCAACACTAACACAAGTGCGAAAAGTGGTTTTTCCACACTAATACAAGTGCAAAAGTGGTTTCCTGCACCAACACAAGTGCGAAAAGTGGTTTTTCAACACTAACACAAGTGCGAAAAGTGGTTTTTCAACACTATAACAAGTGCAAAAAGTGTTTTTTCCACACTAATACAAGTGCAAAAAGTGTTTTTTCCACACTAATACAAGTGCAAAAGTGGTTTCCTGCACCAACACAAGTGCGAAAAGTGGATTTTCAACACTAACACGAGTGCGAAAAGTGCTTTTTCAACACTATCACAAGTGCAAAAAGTGTTTTTTCCACACTAATACAAGTGCAAAAGTGGTTTTCTGCACCAACACAAGTGCGAAAAGTGGTTTTTCAACACTAACACAAGTGCGAAAAGTGGTTTTTCAACACTAACACAAGTGTGAAAAGTGTTTTTTCCACACTAATACAAGTGCAAAAGTGGTTTCCTGCACCAACACAAGTGCGAAAAGTGGTTTTTCAACACTAACACAAGTGCGAAAAGTGGTTTTTCAACACTATCACAAGTGCAAAAAGTGTTTTTTCCACACTAATACAAGTGCAAAAGTGGTTTCCTGCACCAACACAAGTGCGAAAAGTGGTTTTTCAACACTAACACGAGTGCTAAAAGTGCTTTTTCAACACTAACACAAGTGCGAAAAGTGGTTTTTCAACACTATCACAAGTGCAAAAAGTGTTTTTTCCACACTAATACAAGTGCAAAAGTGGTTTCCTGCACCAACACAAGTGCGAAAAGTGGTTTTTCAACACTAACACAAGTGCGAAAAGTGGTTTTGCAACACTAACACAAGTGCGAAAAGTGGTTTTTCAACACTATCACAAGTGCAAAAAGTGTTTTTTCCACACTAATACAAGTGCAAAAGTGGTTTCCTGCACCAACACAAGTGTGAAAAGTGGTTTCCTGCACCAACACAAGTGCGAAAAGTGGTTTTTCAACACTAACACAAGTGCGAAAAGTGGTTTTTCAACACTATCACAAGTGCAAAAAGTGTTTTTTCCACACTAATACAAGTGCAAAAGTGGTTTCCTGCACCAACACAAGTGCGAAAAGTGGTTTCCTGCACCAACACAAGTGCGAAAAGTGGTTTTTCAACACTAACACAAGTGCGAAAAGTGGTTTTTCAACACTAACACAAGTGTGAAAAGTGTTTTTTCCACACTAATACAAGTGCAAAAGTGGTTTCCTGCACCAACACAAGTGCGAAAAGTGTTTTTTCCACACTAATACAAGTGCAAAAGTGGTTTCCTGCACCAACACAAGTGCGAAAAGTGGTTTCCTGCACCAACACAAGTGCGAAAAGTGGTTTTTCAACACTAACACAAGTGCGAAAAGTGGTTTTTCAACACTAACACAAGTGTGAAAAGTGTTTTTTCCACACTAATACAAGTGCAAAAGTGGTTTCCTGCACCAACACAAGTGTGAAAAGTGGTTTTGCAACACTAACACAAGTGCGAAAAGTGGTTTTTCAACACTATCACAAGTGCAAAAAGTGTTTTTTCCACACTAATACAAGTGCAAAAGTGGTTTCCTGCACCAACACAAGTGCGAAAAGTGGTTTTTCAACACTAACACGAGTGCGAAAAGTGCTTTTTCAACACTAACATAAGTGCGAAAAGTGGTTTTTCAACACTATCACAAGTGCAAAAAGTGTTTTTTCCACACCAATACAAGTGCAAAAGTGGTTTCCTGCACCAACACAAGTGCGAAAAGTGGTTTTTCAACAGTAACACAAGTGCGAAAAGTGGTTTTGCAACACTAACACAAGTGCGAAAAGTGGTTTTTCAACACTATCACAAGTGCAAAAAGTGTTTTTTCCACACTAATACAAGTGCAAAAGTGTTTTCCTGCACCAACACAAGTGCGAAATGTGGTTTTTCAACACTAACACAAGTGCGAAAAGTGGTTTTTCAACACTAACACAAGTGCAAAAAGTGTTTTTTCACACTAATACAAGTGCAAAAGTGGTTTCCTGCACCAACACAAGTGCGAAAAGTGGTTTTTCAACACTAACACAAGTGCAAAAAGTGGTTTTTCAACACTATAACAAGTGCAAAAAGTGTTTTTTCCACACTAATACAAGTGCAAAAAGTGTTTTTTCCACACTAATACAAGTGCAAAAGTGGTTTCCTGCACCAACACAAGTGCGAAAAGTGGTTTTTCAACACTAACACGAGTGCGAAAAGTGCTTTTTCAACACTATCACAAGTGCAAAAAGTGTTTTTTCCACACTAATACAAGTGCAAAAGTGGTTTCCTGCACCAACACAAGTGCGAAAAGTGGTTTTTCAACACTAACACAAGTGCGAAAAGTGGTTTTTCAACACTAACACAAGTGTGAAAAGTGTTTTTTCCACACTAATACAAGTGCAAAAGTGGTTTCCTGCACCAACACAAGTGCGAAAAGTGGTTTTTCAACACTAACACAAGTGCGAAAAGTGGTTTTTCAACACTATCACAAGTGCAAAAAGTGTTTTTTCCACACTAATACAAGTGCAAAAGTGGTTTCCTGCACCAACACAAGTGCGAAAAGTGGTTTTTCAAGACTAACACGAGTGCTAAAAGTGCTTTTTCAACACTAACACAAGTGCGAAAAGTGGTTTTTCAACACTATCACAAGTGCAAAAAGTGTTTTTTCCACACTAATACAAGTGCAAAAGTGGTTTCCTGCACCAACACAAGTGCGAAAAGTGGTTTTTCAACACTAACACAAGTGCGAAAAGTGGTTTTGCAACACTAACACAAGTGCGAAAAGTGGTTTTTCAACACTATCACAAGTGCAAAAAGTGTTTTTTCCACACTAATACAAGTGCAAAAGTGGTTTCCTGCACCAACACAAGTGTGAAAAGTGGTTTCCTGCACCAACACAAGTGCGAAAAGTGGTTTTTCAACACTAACACAAGTGCGAAAAGTGGTTTTTCAACACTATCACAAGTGCAAAAAGTGTTTTTTCCACACTAATACAAGTGCAAAAGTGGTTTCCTGCACCAACACAAGTGCGAAAAGTGGTTTCCTGCACCAACACAAGTGCGAAAAGTGGTTTTTCAACACTAACACAAGTGCGAAAAGTGGTTTTTCAACACTAACACAAGTGTGAAAAGTGTTTTTTCCACACTAATACAAGTGCAAAAGTGGTTTCCTGCACCAACACAAGTGCGAAAAGTGTTTTTTCCACACTAATACAAGTGCAAAAGTGGTTTCCTGCACCAACACAAGTGCGAAAAGTGGTTTCCTGCACCAACACAAGTGCGAAAAGTGGTTTTTCAACACTAACACAAGTGCGAAAAGTGGTTTTTCAACACTAACACAAGTGTGAAAAGTGTTTTTTCCACACTAATACAAGTGCAAAAGTGGTTTCCTGCACCAACACAAGTGTGAAAAGTGGTTTTGCAACACTAACACAAGTGCGAAAAGTGGTTTTTCAACACTATCACAAGTGCAAAAAGTGTTTTTTCCACACTAATACAAGTGCAAAAGTGGTTTCCTGCACCAACACAAGTGCGAAAAGTGGTTTTTCAACACTAACACGAGTGCGAAAAGTGCTTTTTCAACACTAACATAAGTGCGAAAAGTGGTTTTTCAACACTATCACAAGTGCAAAAAGTGTTTTTTCCACACTAATACAAGTGCAAAAGTGGTTTCCTGCACCAACACAAGTGCGAAAAGTGGTTTTTCAACAGTAACACAAGTGCGAAAAGTGGTTTTGCAACACTAACACAAGTGCGAAAAGTGGTTTTTCAACACTATCACAAGTGCAAAAAGTGTTTTTTCCACACTAATACAAGTGCAAAAGTGTTTTCCTGCACCAACACAAGTGCGAAATGTGGTTTTTCAACACTAACACAAGTGCGAAAAGTGGTTTTTCAACACTAACACAAGTGCGAAAAGTGGTTTTTCCACACTAATACAAGTGCAAAAGTGGTTTCCTGCACCAACACAAGTGCGAAATGTGGTTTTTCAACACTAACACAAGTGCGAAAAGTGGTTTTTCAACACTAACACAAGTGCGAAAAGTGGTTTTTCAACACTATCACAAGTGCAAAAAGTGTTTTTTCCACACTAATACAAGTGCAAAAGTGGTTTCCTGCACCAACACAAGTGCGAAACTAACACAAGTGCGAAAAGTGGTTTTGCAACACTAACACAAGTGCGAAAAGTGGTTTTTCAACACTATCATAAGTGCAAAAAGTGTTTTTTCCACACTAATACAAGTGCAAAAGTGGTTTCCTGCACCAACACAAGTGCGAAATGTGGTTTTTCAACACTAACACAAGTGCGCAAAGTGGTTTTTCCACACTAATACAAGTGCAAAAGTGGTTTCCTGCACCAACACAAGTGCGAAAAGTGGTTTTTCAACACTAGCACGAGTGCGAAAAGTGCTTTTTCAACACTAACACAAGTGCGAAAAGTGGTTTTTCAACACTATCACAAGTGCAAAAAGTGTTTTTTCCACACTAATACAAGTGCAAAAGTGTTTTCCTGCACCAACACAAGTGCGAAATGTGGTTTTTCAACACTAACACAAGTGCGAAAAGTGGTTTTTCAACACTAACACAAGTGCGAAAAGTGGTTTTTCCACACTAATACAAGTGCAAAAGTGGTTTCCTGCACCAACACAAGTGCGAAAAGTGGTTTTTCAACACTAACACAAGTGCGAAAAGTGGTTTTTCAACACTATAACAAGTGCAAAAAGTGTTTTTTCCACACTAATACAAGTGCAAAAAGTGTTTTTTCCACACTAATACAAGTGCAAAAGTGGTTTCCTGCACCAACACAAGTGCGAAAAGTGGATTTTCAACACTAACACGAGTGCGAAAAGTGCTTTTTCAACACTATCACAAGTGCAAAAAGTGTTTTTTCCACACTAATACAAGTGCAAAAGTGGTTTCCTGCACCAACACAAGTGCGAAAAGTGGTTTTTCAACACTAACACAAGTGCGAAAAGTGGTTTTTCAACACTAACACAAGTGTGAAAAGTGTTTTTTCCACACTAATACAAGTGCAAAAGTGGTTTCCTGCACCAACACAAGTGCGAAAAGTGGTTTTTCAACACTAACACAAGTGCGAAAAGTGGTTTTTCAACACTATCACAAGTGCAAAAAGTGTTTTTTCCACACTAATACAAGTGCAAAAGTGGTTTCCTGCACCAACACAAGTGCGAAAAGTGGTTTTTCAACACTTAAGCATAAGTCACATTTGCTCTACGGCTAGGATACGGCGGCCGTACCCCCCCTAAATTGACAGAAACGTGCGGCGGCCGCAGAGTTTCTGAGGTGGCCTCAGGGTGGCCCTAGGGCGTATGGCTATCTTTTACAGGCCGTAGGGGTCGCCGTGGAATTATAGCGCGGAGTTATAACTTTTTTCATTTCTAGGTTGGCCGTAGCAATTCGACAAGCCGTAGCCATGACGACTGGTATATATACCCACTCGTTACCGTCCGTCTGGCCGCACGTTCGCCTTAGGGCCCCCCTGCGGTCGCCTTGCGGGCACCTTGAGGCTACCTTGCGTCTGCCTTGAAAATTATATGGCCGCCGCAGGGACGCTCTAAGGTCACCGTGCGACATCAAATCAAAGACCGTACGGCACCCCTACGTTTTCGGTCTCCACAATTTCTAAATACCCCGTGCGGCTACCCGAAAAATAAAAACATATGTGACTGCTACATTGTGTGACCGTGGAAATACTGCGGCCGCCCTATAATTGCTAGTGGCCGTAGATTTTTTAGACCCTACAGCCGCTGAGCCAAATGTGACTGAAGCATAACACAAGTGCGAAAAGTGGTTTTTCAACACTATCACAAGTGCAAAAAGTGTTTTTTCCACACTAATACAAGTGCAAAAGTGGTTTCCTGCACCAACACAAGTGTGAAAAGTGGTTTTTCAACACTAACACAAGTGCGAAAAGTGGTTTTTCAACACTATCACAAGTGTGAAAAGTGGTTTTGCAACACTAACACAAGTGCGAAAAGTGGTTTTTCAACATTATCACAAGTGCAAAAAGTGTTTTTTCCACACTAATACAAGTGCAAAAGTGGTTTCCTGCACCAACACAAGTGTGAAAAGTGGTTTTGCAACACTAACACAAGTGCGAAAAGTGGTTTTTCAACACTATCACAAGTGCAAAAAGTGTTTTTTCCACACTAATACAAGTGCAAAAGTGGTTTCCTGCACCAACACAAGTGCGAAAAGTGGTTTTTCAACACTAACACGAGTGCGAAAAGTGCTTTTTCAACACTAACATAAGTGCGAAAAGTGGTTTTTCAACACTATCACAAGTGCAATAAGTGTTTTTTCCACACTAATACAAGTGCAAAAGTGGTTTCCTGCACCAACACAAGTGCGAAAAGTGGTTTTTCAACAGTAACACAAGTGCGAAAAGTGGTTTTGCAACACTAACACAAGTGCGAAAAGTGGATTTTCAACACTATCACAAGTGCAAAAAGTGTTTTTTCCACACTAATACAAGTGCAAAAGTGTTTTCCTGCACCAACACAAGTGCGAAATGTGGTTTTTCAACACTAACACAAGTGCGAAAAGTGGTTTTTCAACACTAACACAAGTGCGAAAAGTGGTTTTTCCACACTAATACAAGTGCAAAAGTGGTTTCCTGCACCAACACAAGTGCGAAAAGTGGTTTTTCAACACTAACACAAGTGCGAAAAGTGGTTTTTCAACACTATAACAAGTGCAAAAAGTGTTTTTTCCACACTAATACAAGTGCAAAAAGTGTTTTTTCCACACTAATACAAGTGCAAAAGTGGTTTCCTGCACCAACACAAGTGCGAAAAGTGGTTTTTCAACATTAACACGAGTGCGAAAAGTGCTTTTTCAACACTATCACAAGTGCAAAAAGTGTTTTTTCCACACTAATACAAGTGCAAAAGTGGTTTCCTGCACCAACACAAGTGCGAAAAGTGGTTTTTCAACACTAACACAAGTGCGAAAAGTGGTTTTTCAACACTAACACAAGTGTGAAAAGTGTTTTTTCCACACTAATACAAGTGCAAAAGTGGTTTCCTGCACCAACACAAGTGCGAAAAGTGGTTTTTCAACACTAACACAAGTGCGAAAAGTGGTTTTTCAACACTATCACAAGTGCAAAAAGTGTTTTTTCCACACTAATACAAGTGCAAAAGTGGTTTCCTGCACCAACACAAGTGCGAAAAGTGGTTTTTCAACACTAACACAAGTGCGAAAAGTGGTTTTTCAACACTAACACAAGTGCGAAAAGTGGTTTTTCAACACTAACACAAGTGCGAAAAGTGGTTTTTCCACACTAATACAAGTGCAAAAGTGGTTTCCTGCACCAACACAAGTGCGAAAAGTGGTTTTTCAACACTAACACAAGTGCGAAAAGTGGTTTTTCAACACTATAACAAGTGCAAAAAGTGTTTTTCCCACACTAATACAAGTGCAAAAAGTGTTTTTTCCACACTAATACAAGTGCAAAAGTGGTTTCCTGCACCAACACAAGTGCGAAATGTGGTTTTTCAACACTAACACAAGTGCGAAAAGTGGTTTTTCAACACTAACACAAGTGCGAAAAGTGGTTTTTCAACACTATCACAAGTGCAAAAAGTGTTTTTTCCACACTAATACAAGTGCAAAAGTGGTTTCCTGCACCAACACAAGTGCGAAACTAACACAAGTGCGAAAAGTGGTTTTGCAACACTAACACAAGTGCGAAAAGTGGTTTTTCAACACTATCATAAGTGCAAAAAGTGTTTTTTCCACACTAATACAAGTGCAAAAGTGGTTTCCTGCACCAACACAAGTGCGAAATGTGGTTTTTCAACACTAACACAAGTGCGCAAAGTGGTTTTTCCACACTAATACAAGTGCAAAAGTGGTTTCCTGCACCAACACAAGTGCGAAAAGTGGTTTTTCAACACTAGCACGAGTGCGTAAAGTGCTTTTTCAACACTAACACAAGTGCGAAAAGTGGTTTTTCAACACTATCACAAGTGCAAAAAGTGTTTTTTCCACACTAATACAAGTGCAAAAGTGTTTTCCTGCACCAACACAAGTGCGAAATGTGGTTTTTCAACACTAACACAAGTGCGAAAAGTGGTTTTTCAACACTAACACAAGTGCGAAAAGTGGTTTTTCCACACTAATACAAGTGCAAAAGTGGTTTCCTGCACCAACACAAGTGCGAAAAGTGGTTTTTCAACACTAACACAAGTGCGAAAAGTGGTTTTTCAACACTATAACAAGTGCAAAAAGTGTTTTTTCCACACTAATACAAGTGCAAAAAGTGTTTTTTCCACACTAATACAAGTGCAAAAGTGGTTTCCTGCACCAACACAAGTGCGAAAAGTGGATTTTCAACACTAACACGAGTGCGAAAAGTGCTTTTTCAACACTATCACAAGTGCAAAAAGTGTTTTTTCCACACTAATACAAGTGCAAAAGTGGTTTCCTGCACCAACACAAGTGCGAAAAGTGGTTTTTCAACACTAACACAAGTGCGAAAAGTGGTTTTTCAACACTAACACAAGTGTGAAAAGTGTTATTTCCACACTAATACAAGTGCAAAAGTGGTTTCCTGCACCAACACAAGTGCGAAAAGTGGTTTTTCAACACTAACACAAGTGCGAAAAGTGGTTTTTCAACACTATCACAAGTGCAAAAAGTGTTTTTTCCACACTAATACAAGTGCAAAAGTGGTTTCCTGCACCAACACAAGTGCGAAAAGTGGTTTTTCAACACTTAAGCATAAGTCACATTTGCTCTACGGCTAGGATACGGCAGCCGTACCCCCCCTAAATTGACAGAAACGTGCGGCGCCCGCAGAGTTTCTGAGGTGGCCTCAGGGTGGCCCTAGGGCATATGGCTATCTTTTACAGGCCGTAGGGGTCGCCGTGGAATTATAGCGCGGAGTTATAACTTTTTTCATTTCTAGGTTGGCCGTAGCAATTCGACAAGCCGTAGCCATGACGACTGGTATATATACCCACTCGTTACCGTCCGTCTGGCCGCACGTTCGCCTTAGGGCCCCCCTGCGGTCGCCTTGCGGGCACCTTGAGGCTACCTTGCGTCTGCCTTGAAAATTATATGGCCGCCGCAGGGACGCTCTAAGGTCACCGTGCGACATCAAATCAAAGACCGTACGGCACCCCTACGTTTTCGGTCTCCACAATTTCTAAATACCCCGTGCGGCTACCCGAAAAATAAAAACATATGTGACTGCTACATTGTGTGACCGTGGAAATACTGCGGCCGCCCTATAATTGCTAGTGGCCGTAGATTTTTTAGACCCTACAGCCGCTGAGCCAAATGTGACTGAAGCATAACACAAGTGCGAAAAGTGGTTTTTCAACACTATCACAAGTGCAAAAAGTGTTTTTTCCACACTAATACAAGTGCAAAAGTGGTTTCCTGCACCAACACAAGTGTGAAAAGTGGTTTTTCAACACTAACACAAGTGCGAAAAGTGGTTTTTCAACACTATCACAAGTGTGAAAAGTGGTTTTGCAACACTAACACAAGTGCGAAAAGTGGTTTTTCAACATTATCACAAGTGCAAAAAGTGTTTTTTCCACACTAATACAAGTGCAAAAGTGGTTTCCTGCACCAACACAAGTGTGAAAAGTGGTTTTGCAACACTAACACAAGTGCGAAAAGTGGTTTTTCAACACTATCACAAGTGCAAAAAGTGTTTTTTCCACACTAATACAAGTGCAAAAGTGGTTTCCTGCACCAACACAAGTGCGAAAAGTGGTTTTTCAACACTAACACGAGTGCGAAAAGTGCTTTTTCAACACTAACATAAGTGCGAAAAGTGGTTTTTCAACACTATCACAAGTGCAAAAAGTGTTTTTTCCACACTAATACAAGTGCAAAAGTGGTTTCCTGCACCAACACAAGTGCGAAAAGTGGTTTTTCAACAGTAACACAAGTGCAAAAAGTGGTTTTGCAACACTAACACAAGTGCGAAAAGTGGTTTTTCAACACTATCACAAGTGCAAAAAGTGTTTTTTCCACACTAATACAAGTGCAAAAGTGTTTTCCTGCACCAACACAAGTGCGAAATGTGGTTTTTCAACACTAACACAAGTGCGAAAAGTGGTTTTTCAACACTAACACAAGTGCGAAAAGTGGTTTTTCCACACTAATACAAGTGCAAAAGTGGTTTCCTGCACCAACACAAGTGCGAAAAGTGGTTTTTCAACACTAACACAAGTGCGAAAAGTGGTTTTTCAACACTATAACAAGTGCAAAAAGTGTTTTTTCCACACTAATACAAGTGCAAAAAGTGTTTTTTCCACACTAATACAAGTGCAAAAGTGGTTTCCTGCACCAACACAAGTGCGAAAAGTGGTTTTTCAACACTAACACGAGTGCGAAAAGTGCTTTTTCAACACTATCACAAGTGCAAAAAGTGTTTTTTCCACACTAATACAAGTGCAAAAGTGGTTTCCTGCACCAACACAAGTGCGAAAAGTGGTTTTTCAACACTAACACAAGTGCGAAAAGTGGTTTTTCAACACTAACACAAGTGTGAAAAGTGTTTTTTCCACACTAATACAAGTGCAAAAGTGGTTTCCTGCACCAACACAAGTGCGAAAAGTGGTTTTTCAACACTAACACAAGTGCGAAAAGTGGTTTTTCAACACTATCACAAGTGCAAAAAGTGTTTTTTCCACACTAATACAAGTGCAAAAGTGGTTTCCTGCACCAACACAAGTGCGAAAAGTGGTTTTTCAACACTAACACGAGTGCTAAAAGTGCTTTTTCAACACTAACACAAGTGCGAAAAGTGGTTTTTCAACACTATCACAAGTGCAAAAAGTGTTTTTTCCACACTAATACAAGTGCAAAAGTGGTTTCCTGCACCAACACAAGTGCGAAAAGTGGTTTTTCAACACTAACACAAGTGCGAAAAGTGGTTTTGCAACACTAACACAAGTGCGAAAAGTGGTTTTTCAACACTATCACAAGTGCAAAAAGTGTTTTTTCCACACTAATACAAGTGCAAAAGTGGTTTCCTGCACCAACACAAGTGTGAAAAGTGGTTTCCTGCACCAACACAAGTGCGAAAAGTGGTTTTTCAACACTAACACAAGTGCGAAAAGTGGTTTTTCAACACTATCACAAGTGCAAAAAGTGTTTTTTTCCACACTAATACAAGTGCAAAAGTGGTTTCCTGCACCAACACAAGTGCGAAAAGTGGTTTCCTGCACCAACACAAGTGCGAAAAGTGGTTTTTCAACACTAACACAAGTGCGAAAAGTGGTTTTTCAACACTAACACAAGTGTGAAAAGTGTTTTTTCCACACTAATACAAGTGCAAAAGTGGTTTCCTGCACCAACACAAGTGCGAAAAGTGTTTTTTCCACACTAATACAAGTGCAAAAGTGGTTTCCTGCACCAACACAAGTGCGAAAAGTGGTTTCCTGCACCAACACAAGTGCGAAAAGTGGTTTTTCAACACTAACACAAGTGCGAAAAGTGGTTTTTCAACACTAACACAAGTGTGAAAAGTGTTTTTTCCACACTAATACAAGTGCAAAAGTGGTTTCCTGCACCAACACAAGTGTGAAAAGTGGTTTTGCAACACTAACACAAGTGCGAAAAGTGGTTTTTCAACACTATCACAAGTGCAAAAAGTGTTTTTTCCACACTAATACAAGTGCAAAAGTGGTTTCCTGCACCAACACAAGTGCGAAAAGTGGTTTTTCAACACTAACACGAGTGCGAAAAGTGCTTTTTCAACACTAACATAAGTGCGAAAAGTGGTTTTTTCAACACTATCACAAGTGCAAAAAGTGTTTTTTCCACACTAATACAAGTGCAAAAGTGGTTTCCTGCACCAACACAAGTGCGAAAAGTGGTTTTTCAACAGTAACACAAGTGCGAAAAGTGGTTTTGCAACACTAACACAAGTGCGAAAAGTGGTTTTTCAACACTATCACAAGTGCAAAAAGTGTTTTTTCCACACTAATACAAGTGCAAAAGTGTTTTCCTGCACCAACACAAGTGCGAAATGTGGTTTTTCAACACTAACACAAGTGCGAAAAGTGGTTTTTCAACACTAACACAAGTGCGAAAAGTGGTTTTTCCACACTAATACAAGTGCAAAAGTGGTTTCCTGTACCAACACAAGTGCGAAAAGTGGTTTTTCAACACTAACACAAGTGCGAAAAGTGGTTTTTCAACACTATAACAAGTGCAAAAAGTGTTTTTTCCACACTAATACAAGTGCAAAAAGTGTTTTTTCCACACTAATACAAGTGCAAAAGTGGTTTCCTGCACCAACACAAGTGCGAAAAGTGGTTTTTCAACACTAACACGAGTGCGAAAAGTGCTTTTTCAACACTATCACAAGTGCAAAAAGTGTTTTTTCCACACTAATACAAGTGCAAAAGTGGTTTCCTGCACCAACACAAGTGCGAAAAGTGGTTTTTCAACACTAACACAAGTGCGAAAAGTGGTTTTTCAACACTAACACAAGTGTGAAAAGTGTTTTTTCCACACTAATACAAGTGCAAAAGTGGTTTCCTGCACCAACACAAGTGCGAAAAGTGGTTTTTCAACACTAACACAAGTGCGAAAAGTGGTTTTTCAACACTATCACAAGTGCAAAAAGTGTTTTTTCCACACTAATACAAGTGCAAAAGTGGCTTCCTGCACCAACACAAGTGCGAAAAGTGGTTTTTCAACACTAACACGAGTGCTAAAAGTGCTTTTTCAACACTAACACAAGTGCGAAAAGTGGTTTTTCAACACTATCACAAGTGCAAAAAGTGTTTTTTCCACACTAATACAAGTGCAAAAGTGGTTTCCTGCACCAACACAAGTGCGAAAAGTGGTTTTTCAACACTAACACAAGTGCGAAAAGTGGTTTTGCAACACTAACACAAGTGCGAAAAGTGGTTTTTCAACACTATCACAAGTGCAAAAAGTGTTTTTTCCACACTAATACAAGTGCAAAAGTGGTTTCCTGCACCAACACAAGTGTGAAAAGTGGTTTCCTGCACCAACACAAGTGCGAAAAGTGGTTTTTCAACACTAACACAAGTGCGAAAAGTGGTTTTTCAACACTATCACAAGTGCAAAAAGTGTTTTTTTCCACACTAATACAAGTGCAAAAGTGGTTTCCTGCACCAACACAAGTGCGAAAAGTGGTTTCCTGCACCAACACAAGTGCGAAAAGTGGTTTTTCAACACTAACACAAGTGCGAAAAGTGGTTTTTCAACACTAACACAAGTGTGAAAAGTGTTTTTTCCACACTAATACAAGTGCAAAAGTGGTTTCCTGCACCAACACAAGTGCGAAAAGTGGTTTTTCATCACTAACACAAGTGCGAAAAGTGGTTTTTCAACACTATCACAAGTGCAAAAAGTGTTTTTTCCACACTAATACAAGTGCAAAAGTGGTTTCCTGCACCAACACAAGTGCGAAAAGTGGTTTTTCAACACTAACACAAGTGCGAAAAGTGGTTTTTCAACACTATCACAAGTGCAAAAAGTGTTTTTTCCACACTAATACAAGTGCAAAAGTGGTTTCCTGCACCAACACAAGTGCGAAAAGTGGTTTTTCAACACTAACACAAGTGCGAAAAGTGGTTTTTCAACACTATCACAAGTGCAAAAAGTGTTTTTTCCACACCAATACAAGTGCAAAAGTGGTTTCCTGCACCAACACAAGTGCGAAAAGTGGTTTTTCAACACTAACACAAGTGCGAAAAGTGGTTTTTCAACACTATCACAAGTGCAAAAAGTGTTTTTTCCACACTAATACAAGTGCAAAAGTGGTTTCCTGCACCAACACAAGTGCGAAAAGTGGTTTTTCAACACTAACACGAGTGCGAAAAGTGCTTTTTCAACACTAACACAAGTGCGAAAAGTGGTTTTTCAACACTATCACAAGTGCAAAAAGTGTTTTTTCCACACTAATACAAGTGCAAAAGTGGTTTCCTGCACCAACACAAGTGCGAAAAGTGGTTTTTCAACACTAACACAAGTGCGAAAAGTGGTTTTTCAACACTAACACAAGTGCGAAAAGTGGTTTTTCAACACTAACACAAGTGTGAAAAGTGGTTTTTCCACACTAATACAAGTGCAAAAGTGGTTTCCTGCACCAACACAAGTGCGAAAAGTGGTTTTTCAACACTAACACAAGTGCGAAAAGTGGTTTTTCAACACTATAACAAGTGCAAAAAGTGTTTTTCCCACACTAATACAAGTGCAAAAAGTGTTTTTTCCACACTAATACAAGTGCAAAAGTGGTTTCCTGCACCAACACAAGTGCGAAATGTGGTTTTTCAACACTAACACAAGTGCGAAAAGTGGTTTTTCAACACTAACACAAGTGCGAAAAGTGGTTTTTCAACACTATCACAAGTGCAAAAAGTGTTTTTTCCACACTAATACAAGTGCAAAAGTGGTTTCCTGCACCAACACAAGTGCGAAAAGTGGTTTTTCAACACTAACACAAGTGCGAAAAGTGGTTTTGCAACACTAACACAAGTGCGAAAAGTGGTTTTTCAACACTATCATAAGTGCAAAAAGTGTTTTTTCCACACTAATACAAGTGCAAAAGTGGTTTCCTGCACCAACACAAGTGCGAAATGTGGTTTTTCAACACTAACACAAGTGCGCAAAGTGGTTTTTCCACACTAATACAAGTGCAAAAGTGGTTTCCTGCACCAACACAAGTGCGAAAAGTGGTTTTTCAACACTAGCACGAGTGCGAAAAGTGCTTTTTCAACACTAACACAAGTGCGAAAAGTGGTTTTTCAACACTATCACAAGTGCAAAAAGTGTTTTTTCCACACTAATACAAGTGCAAAAGTGTTTTCCTGCACCAACACAAGTGCGAAATGTGGTTTTTCAACACTAACACAAGTGCGAAAAGTGGTTTTTCAACACTAACACAAGTGCGAAAAGTGGTTTTTCCACACTAATACAAGTGCAAAAGTGGTTTCCTGCACCAACACAAGTGCGAAAAGTGGTTTTTCAACACTAACACAAGTGCGAAAAGTGGTTTTTCAACACTATAACAAGTGCAAAAAGTGTTTTTTCCACACTAATACAAGTGCAAAAAGTGTTTTTTCCACACTAATACAAGTGCAAAAGTGGTTTCCTGCACCAACACAAGTGCGAAAAGTGGATTTTCAACACTAACACGAGTGCGAAAAGTGCTTTTTCAACACTATCACAAGTGCAAAAAGTGTTTTTTCCACACTAATACAAGTGCAAAAGTGGTTTCCTGCACCAACACAAGTGCGAAAAGTGGTTTTTCAACACTAACACAAGTGCGAAAAGTGGTTTTTCAACACTAACACAAGTGTGAAAAGTGTTTTTTCCACACTAATACAAGTGCAAAAGTGGTTTCCTGCACCAACACAAGTGCGAAAAGTGGTTTTTCAACACTAACACAAGTGCGAAAAGTGGTTTTTCAACACTATCACAAGTGCAAAAAGTGTTTTTTCCACACTAATACAAGTGCAAAAGTGGTTTCCTGCACCAACACAAGTGCGAAAAGTGGTTTTTCAACAATAACACGAGTGCTAAAAGTGCTTTTTCAACACTAACACAAGTGCGAAAAGTGGTTTTTCAACACTATCACAAGTGCAAAAAGTGTTTTTTCCACACTAATACAAGTGCAAAAGTGGTTTCCTGCACCAACACAAGTGCGAAAAGTGGTTTTTCAACACTAACACAAGTGCGAAAAGTGGTTTTGCAACACTAACACAAGTGCGAAAAGTGGTTTTTCAACACTATCACAAGTGCAAAAAGTGTTTTTTCCACACTAATACAAGTGCAAAAGTGGTTTCCTGCACCAACACAAGTGTGAAAAGTGGTTTCCTGCACCAACACAAGTGCGAAAAGTGGTTTTTCAACACTAACACAAGTGCGAAAAGTGGTTTTTCAACACTATCACAAGTGCAAAAAGTGTTTTATCCACACTAATACAAGTGCAAAAGTGGTTTCCTGCACCAACACAAGTGCGAAAAGTGGTTTCCTGCACCAACACAAGTGCGAAAAGTGGTTTTTCAACACTAACACAAGTGCGAAAAGTGGTTTTTCAACACTAACACAAGTGTGAAAAGTGTTTTTTCCACACTAATACAAGTGCAAAAGTGGTTTCCTGCACCAACACAAGTGCGAAAAGTGGTTTTTCAACACTAACACAAGTGCGAAAAGTGGTTTTTCAACACTATCACAAGTGCAAAAAGTGTTTTTTCCACACTAATACAAGTGCAAAAGTGGTTTCCTGCACCAACACAAGTGCGAAAAGTGGTTTTTCAACACTAACACAAGTGCGAAAAGTGGTTTTTCAACACTATCACAAGTGCAAAAAGTGTTTTTTCCACACTAATACAAGTGCAAAAGTGGTTTCCTGCACCAACACAAGTGCGAAAAGTGGTTTTTCAACACTAACACATGTGCGAAAAGTGGTTTTTCAACACTATCACAAGTGCAAAAAGTGTTTTTTCCACACTAATACAAGTGCAAAAGTGGTTTCCTGCACCAACACAAGTGCGAAAAGTGGTTTTTCAACACTAACACAAGTGCGAAAAGTGGTTTTTCAACACTATCACAAGTGCAAAAAGTGTTTTTTCCACACTAATACAAGTGCAAAAGTGGTTTCCTGCACCAACACAAGTGTGAAAAGTGGTTTTTCAACACTAACACAAGTGCGAAAAGTGGTTTTTCAACACTATCACAAGTGTGAAAAGTGGTTTTGCAACACTAACACAAGTGCGAAAAGTGGTTTTTCAACACTATCACAAGTGCAAAAAGTGTTTTTTCCACACTAATACAAGTGCAAAAGTGGTTTCCTGCACCAACACAAGTGCGAAAAGTGGTTTTGCAACACTAACACAAGTGCGAAAAGTGGTTTTTCAACACTATCACAAGTGCAAAAAGTGTTTTTTCCACACTAATACAAGTGCAAAAGTGAAGTGGTTTCCTGCACCAACACAAGTGCGAAAAGTGGTTTTTCAACACTAACACGAGTGCTAAAAGTGCTTTTTCAACACTAACACAAGTGTGAAAAGTGGTTTTTCCACACTAATACAAGTGCAAAAGTGGTTTCCTGCACCAACACAAGTGCGAAAAGTGGTTTTTCAACACTAACACAAGTGCGAAAAGTGGTTTTTCAACACTATCACAAGTGCAAAAAGTGTTTTTTCCACACTAATACAAGTGCAAAAGTGGTTTCCTGCACCAACACAAGTGCGAAAAGTGGTTTTTCAACACTAACACGAGTGCTAAAAGTGCTTTTTCAACACTAACACAAGTGTGAAAAGTGGTTTTTCCACACTAATACAAGTGCAAAAGTGGTTTCCTGCACCAACACAAGTGCGAAAAGTGGTTTTTCAACACTAACACAAGTGCGAAAAGTGGTTTTTCAACACTATAACAAGTGCAAAAAGTGTTTTTCCCACACTAATACAAGTGCAAAAAGTGTTTTTTCCACACTAATACAAGTGCAAAAGTGGTTTCCTGCACCAACACAAGTGCGAAATGTGGTTTTTCAACACTAACACAAGTGCGAAAAGTGGTTTTTCAACACTAACACAAGTGCGAAAAGTGGTTTTTCAACACTATCACAAGTGCAAAAAGTGTTTTTTCCACACTAATACAAGTGCAAAAGTGGTTTCCTGCACCAACACAAGTGCGAAAAGTGGTTTTTCAACACTAACACAAGTGCGAAAAGTGGTTTTGCAACACTAACACAAGTGCGAAAAGTGGTTTTTCAACACTATCATAAGTGCAAAAAGTGTTTTTTCCACACTATTACAAGTGCAAAAGTGGTTTCCTGCACCAACACAAGTGCGAAATGTGGTTTTTCAACACTAACACAAGTGCGCAAAGTGGTTTTTCCACACTAATACAAGTGCAAAAGTGGTTTCCTGCACCAACACAAGTGCGAAAAGTGGTTTTTCAACACTAGCACGAGTGCGAAAAGTGCTTTTTCAACACTAACACAAGTGCGAAAAGTGGTTTTTCAACACTATCACAAGTGCAAAAAGTGTTTTTTCCACACTAATACAAGTGCAAAAGTGTTTTCCTGCACCAACACAAGTGCGAAATGTGGTTTTTCAACACTAACACAAGTGCGAAAAGTGGTTTTTCAACACTAACACAAGTGCGAAAAGTGGTTTTTCCACACTAATACAAGTGCAAAAGTGGTTTCCTGCACCAACACAAGTGCGAAAAGTGGTTTTTCAACACTAACACAAGTGCGAAAAGTGGTTTTTCAACACTATAACAAGTGCAAAAAGTGTTTTTTCCACACTAATACAAGTGCAAAAAGTGTTTTTTCCACACTAATACAAGTGCAAAAGTGGTTTCCTGCACCAACACAAGTGCGAAAAGTGGATTTTCAACACTAACACGAGTGCGAAAAGTGCTTTTTCAACACTATCACAAGTGCAAAAAGTGTTTTTTCCACACTAATACAAGTGCAAAAGTGGTTTTCTGCACCAACACAAGTGCGAAAAGTGGTTTTTCAACACTAACACAAGTGCGAAAAGTGGTTTTTCAACACTAACACAAGTGTGAAAAGTGTTTTTTCCACACTAATACAAGTGCAAAAGTGGTTTCCTGCACCAACACAAGTGCGAAAAGTGTTTTTTCAACACTAACACAAGTGCGAAAAGTGGTTTTTCAACACTATCACAAGTGCAAAAAGTGTTTTTTCCACACTAATACAAGTGCAAAAGTGGTTTCCTGCACCAACACAAGTGCGAAAAGTGGTTTTTCAACACTAACACGAGTGCTAAAAGTGCTTTTTCAACACTAACACAAGTGCGAAAAGTGGTTTTTCAACACTATCACAAGTGCAAAAAGTGTTTTTTCCACACTAATACAAGTGCAAAAGTGGTTTCCTGCACCAACACAAGTGCGAAAAGTGGTTTTTCAACACTAACACAAGTGCGAAAAGTGGTTTTGCAACACTAACACAAGTGCGAAAAGTGGTTTTTCAACACTATCACAAGTGCAAAAAGTGTTTTTTCCACACTAATACAAGTGCAAAAGTGGTTTCCTGCACCAACACAAGTGTGAAAAGTGGTTTCCTGCACCAACACAAGTGCGAAAAGTGGTTTTTCAACACTAACACAAGTGCGAAAAGTGGTTTTTCAACACTATCACAAGTGCAAAAAGTGTTTTTTCCACACTAATACAAGTGCAAAAGTGGTTTCCTGCACCAACACAAGTGCGAAAAGTGGTTTCCTGCACCAACACAAGTGCGAAAAGTGGTTTTTCAACACTAACACAAGTGCGAAAAGTGGTTTTTCAACACTAACACAAGTGTGAAAAGTGTTTTTTCCACACTAATACAAGTGCAAAAGTGGTTTCCTGCACCAACACAAGTGCGAAAAGTGTTTTTTCCACACTAATACAAGTGCAAAAGTGGTTTCCTGCACCAACACAAGTGCGAAAAGTGGTTTCCTGCACCAACACAAGTGCGAAAAGTGGTTTTTCAACACTAACACAAGTGCGAAAAGTGGTTTTTCAACACTAACACAAGTGTGAAAAGTGTTTTTTCCACACTAATACAAGTGCAAAAGTGGTTTCCTGCACCAACACAAGTGTGAAAAGTGGTTTTGCAACACTAACACAAGTGCGAAAAGTGGTTTTTCAACACTATCACAAGTGCAAAAAGTGTTTTTTCCACACTAATACAAGTGCAAAAGTGGTTTCCTGCACCAACACAAGTGCGAAAAGTGGTTTTTCAACACTAACACGAGTGCGAAAAGTGCTTTTTCAACACTAACATAAGTGCGAAAAGTGGTTTTTCAACACTATCACAAGTGCAAAAAGTGTTTTTTCCACACCAATACAAGTGCAAAAGTGGTTTCCTGCACCAACACAAGTGCGAAAAGTGGTTTTTCAACAGTAACACAAGTGCGAAAAGTGGTTTTGCAACACTAACACAAGTGCGAAAAGTGGTTTTTCAACACTATCACAAGTGCAAAAAGTGTTTTTTCCACACTAATACAAGTGCAAAAGTGTTTTCCTGCACCAACACAAGTGCGAAATGTGGTTTTTCAACACTAACACAAGTGCGAAAAGTGGTTTTTCAACACTAACACAAGTGCGAAAAGTGGTTTTTCCACACTAATACAAGTGCAAAAGTGGTTTCCTGCACCAACACAAGTGCGAAAAGTGGTTTTTCAACACTAACACAAGTGCAAAAAGTGGTTTTTCAACACTATAACAAGTGCAAAAAGTGTTTTTTCCACACTAATACAAGTGCAAAAAGTGTTTTTTCCACACTAATACAAGTGCAAAAGTGGTTTCCTGCACCAACACAAGTGCGAAAAGTGGTTTTTCAACACTAACACGAGTGCGAAAAGTGCTTTTTCAACACTATCACAAGTGCAAAAAGTGTTTTTTCCACACTAATACAAGTGCAAAAGTGGTTTCCTGCACCAACACAAGTGCGAAAAGTGGTTTTTCAACACTAACACAAGTGCGAAAAGTGGTTTTTCAACACTAACACAAGTGTGAAAAGTGTTTTTTCCACACTAATACAAGTGCAAAAGTGGTTTCCTGCACCAACACAAGTGCGAAAAGTGGTTTTTCAACACTAACACAAGTGCGAAAAGTGGTTTTTCAACACTATCACAAGTGCAAAAAGTGTTTTTTCCACACTAATACAAGTGCAAAAGTGGTTTCCTGCACCAACACAAGTGCGAAAAGTGGTTTTTCAACACTAACACGAGTGCTAAAAGTGCTTTTTCAACACTAACACAAGTGCGAAAAGTGGTTTTTCAACACTATCACAAGTGCAAAAAGTGTTTTTTCCACACTAATACAAGTGCAAAAGTGGTTTCCTGCACCAACACAAGTGCGAAAAGTGGTTTTTCAACACTAACACAAGTGCGAAAAGTGGTTTTGCAACACTAACACAAGTGCGAAAAGTGGTTTTTCAACACTATCACAAGTGCAAAAAGTGTTTTTTCCACACTAATACAAGTGCAAAAGTGGTTTCCTGCACCAACACAAGTGTGAAAAGTGGTTTCCTGCACCAACACAAGTGCGAAAAGTGGTTTTTCAACACTAACACAAGTGCGAAAAGTGGTTTTTCAACACTATCACAAGTGCAAAAAGTGTTTTTTCCACACTAATACAAGTGCAAAAGTGGTTTCCTGCACCAACACAAGTGCGAAAAGTGGTTTCCTGCACCAACACAAGTGCGAAAAGTGGTTTTTCAACACTAACACAAGTGCGAAAAGTGGTTTTTCAACACTAACACAAGTGTGAAAAGTGTTTTTTCCACACTAATACAAGTGCAAAAGTGGTTTCCTGCACCAAGACAAGTGCGAAAAGTGTTTTTTCCACACTAATACAAGTGCAAAAGTGGTTTCCTGCACCAACACAAGTGCGAAAAGTGGTTTCCTGCACCAACACAAGTGCGAAAAGTGGTTTTTCAACACTAACACAAGTGCGAAAAGTGGTTTTTCAACACTAACACAAGTGTGAAAAGTGTTTTTTCCACACTAATACAAGTGCAAAAGTGGTTTCCTGCACCAACACAAGTGTGAAAAGTGGTTTTGCAACACTAACACAAGTGCGAAAAGTAGTTTTTCAACACTATCACAAGTGCAAAAAGTGTTTTTTCCACACTAATACAAGTGCAAAAGTGGTTTCCTGCACCAACACAAGTGCGAAAAGTGGTTTTTCAACACTAACACGAGTGCGAAAAGTGCTTTTTCAACACTAACATAAGTGCGAAAAGTGGTTTTTCAACACTATCACAAGTGCAAAAAGTGTTTTTTCCACACTAATACAAGTGCAAAAGTGGTTTCCTGCACCAACACAAGTGCGAAAAGTGGTTTTTCAACAGTAACACAAGTGCGAAAAGTGGTTTTGCAACACTAACACAAGTGCGAAAAGTGGTTTTTCAACACTATCACAAGTGCAAAAAGTGTTTTTTCCACACTAATACAAGTGCAAAAGTGTTTTCCTGCACCAACACAAGTGCGAAATGTGGTTTTTCAACACTAACACAAGTGCGAAAAGTGGTTTTTCAACACTAACACAAGTGCGAAAAGTGGTTTTTCCACACTAATACAAGTGCAAAAGTGGTTTCCTGCACCAACACAAGTGCGAAAAGTGGTTTTTCAACACTAACACAAGTGCGAAAAGTGGTTTTTCAACACTATAACAAGTGCAAAAAGTGTTTTTTCCACACTAATACAAGTGCAAAAAGTGTTTTTTCCACACTAATACAAGTGCAAAAGTGGTTTCCTGCACCAACACAAGTGCGAAAAGTGGTTTTTCAACACTAACACGAGTGCGAAAAGTGCTTTTTCAACACTATCACAAGTGCAAAAAGTGTTTTTTCCACACTAATACAAGTGCAAAAGTGGTTTCCTGCACCAACACAAGTGCGAAAAGTGGTTTTTCAACACTAACACAAGTGCGAAAAGTGGTTTTTCAACACTAACACAAGTGTGAAAAGTGTTTTTTCCACACTAATACAAGTGCAAAAGTGGTTTCCTGCACCAACACAAGTGCGAAAAGTGGTTTTTCAACACTAACACAAGTGCGAAAAGTGGTTTTTCAACACTATCACAAGTGCAAAAAGTGTTTTTTCCACACTAATACAAGTGCAAAAGTGGTTTCCTGCACCAACACAAGTGCGAAAAGTGGTTTTTCAACACTAACACGAGTGCTAAAAGTGCTTTTTCAACACTAACACAAGTGCGACAAGTGGTTTTTCAACACTATCACAAGTGCAAAAAGTGTTTTTTCCACACTAATACAAGTGCAAAAGTGGTTTCCTGCACCAACACAAGTGCGAAAAGTGGTTTTTCAACACTAACACAAGTGCGAAAAGTGGTTTTGCAACACTAACACAAGTGCGAAAAGTGGTTTTTCAACACTATCACAAGTGCAAAAAGTGTTTTTTCCACACTAATACAAGTGCAAAAGTGGTTTCCTGCACCAACACAAGTGTGAAAAGTGGTTTCCTGCACCAACACAAGTGCGAAAAGTGGTTTTTCAACACTAACACAAGTGCGAAAAGTGGTTTTTCAACACTATCACAAGTGCAAAAAGTGTTTTTTCCACACTAATACAAGTGCAAAAGTGGTTTCCTGCACCAACACAAGTGCGAAAAGTGGTTTCCTGCACCAACACAAGTGCGAAAAGTGGTTTTTCAACACTAACACAAGTGCGAAAAGTGGTTTTTCAACACTAACACAAGTGTGAAAAGTGTTTTTTCCACACTAATACAAGTGCAAAAGTGGTTTCCTGCACCAACACAAGTGCGAAAAGTGGTTTTTCATCACTAACACAAGTGCGAAAAGTGGTTTTTCAACACTATCACAAGTGCAAAAAGTGTTTTTTCCACACTAATACAAGTGCAAAAGTGGTTTCCTGCACCAACACAAGTGCGAAAAGTGGTTTTTCAACACTAACACAAGTGCGAAAAGTGGTTTTTCAACACTATCACAAGTGCAAAAAGTGTTTTTTCCACACTAATACAAGTGCAAAAGTGGTTTCCTGCACCAACACAAGTGCGAAAAGTGGATTTTCAACACTAACACGAGTGCGAAAAGTGCTTTTTCAACACTATCACAAGTGCAAAAAGTGTTTTTTCCACACTAATACAAGTGCAAAAGTGGTTTCCTGCACCAACACAAGTGCGAAAAGTGGTTTTTCAACACTAACACAAGTGCGAAAAGTGGTTTTTCAACACTATCACAAGTGCAAAAAGTGTTTTTTCCACACTAATACAAGTGCAAAAGTGGTTTCCTGCACCAACACAAGTGCGAAAAGTGGTTTTTCAACACTAACACGAGTGCGAAAAGTGCTTTTTCAACACTAACACAAGTGCGAAAAGTGGTTTTTCAACACTATCACAAGTGCAAAAAGTGTTTTTTCCACACTAATACAAGTGCAAAAGTGGTTTCCTGCACCAACACAAGTGCGAAAAGTGGTTTTTCAACACTAACACAAGTGCGAAAAGTGGTTTTTCAACACTAACACAAGTGCGAAAAGTGGTTTTTCAACACTAACACAAGTGTGAAAAGTGGTTTTTCCACACTAATACAAGTGCAAAAGTGGTTTCCTGCACCAACACAAGTGCGAAAAGTGGTTTTTCAACACTAACACAAGTGCGAAAAGTGGTTTTTCAACACTATAACAAGTGCAAAAAGTGTTTTTCCCACACTAATACAAGTGCAAAAAGTGTTTTTTCCACACTAATACAAGTGCAAAAGTGGTTTCCTGCACCAACACAAGTGCGAAATGTGGGTTTTCAACACTAACACAAGTGCGAAAAGTGGTTTTTCAACACTAACACAAGTGTGAAAAGTGTTTTTTCCACACTAATACAAGTGCAAAAGTGGTTTCCTGCACCAATACAAGTGCGAAAAGTGGTTTTTCAACACTAACACAAGTGCGAAAAGTGGTTTTTCAACACTATCACAAGTGCAAAAAGTGTTTTTTCCACACTAATACAAGTGCAAAAGTGGTTTCCTGCACCAACACAAGTGCGAAAAGTGGTTTTTCAACACTAACACGAGTGCTAAAAGTGCTTTTTCAACACTAACACAAGTGCGACAAGTGGTTTTTCAACACTATCACAAGTGCAAAAAGTGTTTTTTCCACACTAATACAAGTGCAAAAGTGGTTTCCTGCACCAACACAAGTGCGAAAAGTGGTTTTTCAACACTAACACAAGTGCGAAAAGTGGTTTTGCAACACTAACACAAGTGCGAAAAGTGGTTTTTCAACACTATCACAAGTGCAAAAAGTGTTTTTTTCCACACTAATACAAGTGCAAAAGTCGTTTCCTGCACCAACACAAGTGTGAAAAGTGGTTTCCTGCACCAACACAAGTGCGAAAAGTGGTTTTTCAACACTAACACAAGTGCGAAAAGTGGTTTTTCAACACTATCACAAGTGCAAAAAGTGTTTTTTCCACACTAATACAAGTGCAAAAGTGGTTTCCTGCACCAACACAAGTGCGAAAAGTGGTTTCCTGCACCAACACAAGTGCGAAAAGTGGTTTTTCAACACTAACACAAGTGCGAAAAGTGGTTTTTCAACACTAACACAAGTGTGAAAAGTGTTTTTTCCACACTAATACAAGTGCAAAAGTGGTTTCCTGCACCAACACAAGTGCGAAAAGTGGTTTTTCATCACTAACACAAGTGCGAAAAGTGGTTTTTCAACACTATCACAAGTGCAAAAAGTGTTTTTTCCACACTAATACAAGTGCAAAAGTGGTTTCCTGCACCAACACAAGTGCGAAAAGTGGTTTTTCAACACTAACACAAGTGCGAAAAGTGGTTTTTCAACACTATCACAAGTGCAAAAAGTGTTTTTTCCACACTAATACAAGTGCAAAAGTGGTTTCCTGCACCAACACAAGTGCGAAAAGTGGATTTTCAACACTAACACGAGTGCGAAAAGTGCTTTTTCAACACTATCACAAGTGCAAAAAGTGTTTTTTCCACACTAATACAAGTGCAAAAGTGGTTTCCTGCACCAACACAAGTGCGAAAAGTGGTTTTTCAACACTAACACAAGTGCGAAAAGTGGTTTTTCAACACTATCACAAGTGCAAAAAGTGTTTTTTCCACACTAATACAAGTGCAAAAGTGGTTTCCTGCACCAACACAAGTGCGAAAAGTGGTTTTTCAACACTAACACGAGTGCGAAAAGTGCTTTTTCAACACTAACACAAGTGCGAAAAGTGGTTTTTCAACACTATCACAAGTGCAAAAAGTGTTTTTTCCACACTAATACAAGTGCAAAAGTGGTTTCCTGCACCAACACAAGTGCGAAAAGTGGTTTTTCAACACTAACACAAGTGCGAAAAGTGGTTTTTCAACACTAACACAAGTGCGAAAAGTGGTTTTTCAACACTAACACAAGTGTGAAAAGTGGTTTTTCCACACTAATACAAGTGCAAAAGTGGTTTCCTGCACCAACACAAGTGCGAAAAGTGGTTTTTCAACACTAACACAAGTGCGAAAAGTGGTTTTTCAACACTATAACAAGTGCAAAAAGTGTTTTTCCCACACTAATACAAGTGCAAAAAGTGTTTTTTCCACACTAATACAAGTGCAAAAGTGGTTTCCTGCACCAACACAAGTGCGAAATGTGGGTTTTCAACACTAACACAAGTGCGAAAAGTGGTTTTTCAACACTAACACAAGTGCGAAAAGTGGTTTTTCAACACTATCACAAGTGCAAAAAGTGTTTTTTCCACACTAATACAAGTGCAAAAGTGGTTTCCTGCACCAACACAAGTGCGAAAAGTGGTTTTTCAACACTAACACAAGTGCGAAAAGTGGTTTTGCAACACTAACACAAGTGCGAAAAGTGGTTTTTCAACACTATCATAAGTGCAAAAAGTGTTTTTTCCACACTAATACAAGTGCAAAAGTGGTTTCCTGCACCAACACAAGTGCGAAATGTGGTTTTTCAACACTAACACAAGTGCGCAAAGTGGTTTTTCCACACTAATACAAGTGCAAAAGTGGTTTCCTGCACCAACACAAGTGCGAAAAGTGGTTTTTCAACACTAGCACGAGTGCGAAAAGTGCTTTTTCAACACTAACACAAGTGCGAAAAGTGGTTTTTCAACACTATCACAAGTGCAAAAAGTGTTTTTTCCACACTAATACAAGTGCAAAAGTGTTTTCCTGCACCAACACAAGTGCGAAATGTGGTTTTTCAACACTAACACAAGTGCGAAAAGTGGTTTTTCAACACTAACACAAGTGCGAAAAGTGGTTTTTCCACACTAATACAAGTGCAAAAGTGGTTTCCTGCACCAACACAAGTGCGAAAAGTGGTTTTTCAACACTAACACAAGTGCGAAAAGTGGTTTTTCAACACTATAACAAGTGCAAAAAGTGTTTTTTCCACACTAATACAAGTGCAAAAAGTGTTTTTTCCACACTAATACAAGTGCAAAAGTGGTTTCCTGCACCAACACAAGTGCGAAAAGTGGATTTTCAACACTAACACGAGTGCGAAAAGTGCTTTTTCAACACTATCACAAGTGCAAAAAGTGTTTTTTCCACACTAATACAAGTGCAAAAGTGGTTTCCTGCACCAACACAAGTGCGAAAAGTGGTTTTTCAACACTAACACAAGTGCGAAAAGTGGTTTTTCAACACTAACACAAGTGTGAAAAGTGTTTTTTCCACACTAATACAAGTGCAAAAGTGGTTTCCTGCACCAACACAAGTGCGAAAAGTGGTTTTTCAACACTAACACAAGTGCGAAAAGTGGTTTTTCAACACTATCACAATTGCAAAAAGTGTTTTTTCCACACTAATACAAGTGCAAAAGTGGTTTCCTGCACCAACACAAGTGCGAAAAGTGGTTTTTCAACACTAACACGAGTGCTAAAAGTGCTTTTTCAACACTAACACAAGTGCGAAAAGTGGTTTTTCAACACTATCACAAGTGCAAAAAGTGTTTTTTCCACACTAATACAAGTGCAAAAGTGGTTTCCTGCACCAACACAAGTGCGAAAAGTGGTTTTTCAACACTAACACAAGTGCAAAAAGTGGTTTTGCAACACTAACACAAGTGCGAAAAGTGGTTTTTCAACACTATCACAAGTGCAAAAAGTGTTTTTTCCACACTAATACAAGTGCAAAAGTGGTTTCCTGCACCAACACAAGTGTGAAAAGTGGTTTCCTGCACCAACACAAGTGCGAAAAGTGGTTTTTCAACACTAACACAAGTGCGAAAAGTGGTTTTTCAACACTATCACAAGTGCAAAAAGTGTTTTTTCCACACTAATACAAGTGCAAAAGTGGTTTCCTGCACCAACACAAGTGCGAAAAGTGGTTTTTCAACACTAACACAAGTGCGAAAAGTGGTTTTTCAACACTAACACAAGTGTGAAAAGTGTTTTTTCCACACTAATACAAGTGCAAAAGTGGTTTCCTGCACCAACACAAGTGCGAAAAGTGGTTTTTCAACACTAACACAAGTGCGAAAAGTGGTTTTTCAACACTATCACAAGTGCAAAAAGTGTTTTTTCCACACTAATACAAGTGCAAAAGTGGTTTCCTGCACCAACACAAGTGCGAAAAGTGGTTTTTCAACACTAACACAAGTGCGAAAAGTGGTTTTTCAACACTATCACAAGTGCAAAAAGTGTTTTTTCCACACTAATACAAGTGCAAAAGTGGTTTCCTGCACCAACACAAGTGCGAAAAGTGGTTTTTCAACACTAACACATGTGCGAAAAGTGGTTTTTCAACACTATCACAAGTGCAAAAAGTGTTTTTTCCACACTAATACAAGTGCAAAAGTGGTTTCCTGCACCAACACAAGTGCGAAAAGTGGTTTTTCAACACTAACACAAGTGCGAAAAGTGGTTTTTCAACACTATCACAAGTGCAAAAAGTGTTTTTTCCACACTAATACAAGTGCAAAAGTGGTTTCCTGCACCAACACAAGTGTGAAAAGTGGTTTTTCAACACTAACACAAGTGCGAAAAGTGGTTTTTCAACACTATCACAAGTGTGAAAAGTCGTTTTGCAACACTAACACAAGTGCGAAAAGTGGTTTTTCAACACTATCACAAGTGCAAAAAGTGTTTTTTCCACACTAATACAAGTGCAAAAGTGGTTTCCTGCACCAACACAAGTGCGAAAAGTGGTTTTGCAACACTAACACAAGTGCGAAAAGTGGTTTTTCAACACTATCACAAGTGCAAAAAGTGTTTTTTCCACACTAATACAAGTGCAAAAGTGGTTTCCTGCACCAACACAAGTGTGAAAAGTGGTTTTTCAACACTAACACAAGTGCGAAAAGTGGTTTTTCAACACTATCACAAGTGTGAAAAGTGGTTTTGCAACACTAACACAAGTGCGAAAAGTGGTTTTTCAACATTATCACAAGTGCAAAAAGTGTTTTTTCCACACTAATACAAGTGCAAAAGTGGTTTCCTGCACCAACACAAGTGTGAAAAGTGGTTTTGCAACACTAACACAAGTGCGAAAAGTGGTTTTTCATCACTATCACAAGTGCAAAAAGTGTTTTTTCCACACTAATACAAGTGCAAAAGTGGTTTCCTGCACCAACACAAGTGCGAAAAGTGGTTTTTCAACACTAACACGAGTGCGAAAAGTGCTTTTTCAACACTAACATAAGTGCGAAAAGTGGTTTTTCAACACTATCACAAGTGCAAAAAGTGTTTTTTCCACACTAATACAAGTGCAAAAGTGGTTTCCTGCACCAACACAAGTGCGAAAAGTAGTTTTTCAACAGTAACACAAGTGCGAAAAGTGGTTTTGCAACACTAACACAAGTGCGAAAAGTGGTTTTTCAACACTATCACAAGTGCAAAAAGTGTTTTTTCCACACTAATACAAGTGCAAAAGTGTTTTCCTGCACCAACACAAGTGCGAAAAGTGGTTTTTCAACACTAACACAAGTGCGAAAAGTGGTTTTTCAACACTATCACAAGTGCAAAAAGTGTTTTTTCCACACTAATACAAGTGCAAAAGTGGTTTCCTGCACCAACACAAGTGTGAAAAGTGGTTTTTCAACACTAACACAAGTGCGAAAAGTGGTTTTTCAACACTATCACAAGTGTGAAAAGTCGTTTTGCAACACTAACACAAGTGCGAAAAGTGGTTTTTCAACACTATCACAAGTGCAAAAAGTGTTTTTTCCACACTAATACAAGTGCAAAAGTGGTTTCCTGCACCAACACAAGTGCGAAAAGTGGTTTTGCAACACTAACACAAGTGCGAAAAGTGGTTTTTCAACACTATCACAAGTGCAAAAAGTGTTTTTTCCACACTAATACAAGTGCAAAAGTGGTTTCCTGCACCAACACAAGTGTGAAAAGTGGTTTTTCAACACTAACACAAGTGCGAAAAGTGGTTTTTCAACACTATCACAAGTGTGAAAAGTGGTTTTGCAACACTAACACAAGTGCGAAAAGTGGTTTTTCAACATTATCACAAGTGCAAAAAGTGTTTTTTCCACACTAATACAAGTGCAAAAGTGGTTTCCTGCACCAACACAAGTGTGAAAAGTGGTTTTGCAACACTAACACAAGTGCGAAAAGTGGTTTTTCATCACTATCACAAGTGCAAAAAGTGTTTTTTCCACACTAATACAAGTGCAAAAGTGGTTTCCTGCACCAACACAAGTGCGAAAAGTGGTTTTTCAACACTAACACGAGTGCGAAAAGTGCTTTTTCAACACTAACATAAGTGCGAAAAGTGGTTTTTCAACACTATCACAAGTGCAAAAAGTGTTTTTTCCACACTAATACAAGTGCAAAAGTGGTTTCCTGCACCAACACAAGTGCGAAAAGTAGTTTTTCAACAGTAACACAAGTGCGAAAAGTGGTTTTGCAACACTAACACAAGTGCGAAAAGTGGTTTTTCAACACTATCACAAGTGCAAAAAGTGTTTTTTCCACACTAATACAAGTGCAAAAGTGTTTTCCTGCACCAACACAAGTGCGAAATGTGGTTTTTCAACACTAACACAAGTGCGAAAAGTGGTTTTTCAACACTAACACAAGTGCGAAAAGTGGTTTTTCCACACTAATACAAGTGCAAAAGTGGTTTCCTGCACCAACACAAGTGCGAAAAGTGGTTTTTCAACACTAACACAAGTGCGAAAAGTGGTTTTTCAACACTATAACAAGTGCAAAAAGTGTTTTTTCCACACTAATACAAGTGCAAAAAGTGTTTTTTCCACACTAATACAAGTGCAAAAGTGGTTTCCTGCACCAACACAAGTGCGAAAAGTGGTTTTTCAACACTAACACAAGTGCGAAAAGTGGTTTTTCAACACTAACACAAGTGTGAAAAGTGTTTTTTCCACACTAATACAAGTGCAAAAGTGGTTTCCTGCACCAACACAAGTGCGAAAAGTGGTTTTTCAACACTAACACAAGTGCGAAAAGTGGTTTTTCAACACTATCACAAGTGCAAAAAGTGTTTTTTCCACACTAATACAAGTGCAAAAGTGGTTTCCTGCACCAACACAAGTGCGAAAAGTGGTTTTTCAACACTAACACGAGTGCTAAAAGTGCTTTTTCAACACTAACACAAGTGCGAAAAGTGGTTTTTCAACACTATCACAAGTGCAAAAAGTGTTTTTTCCACACTAATACAAGTGCAAAAGTGGTTTCCTGCACCAACACAAGTGCGAAAAGTGGTTTTTCAACACTAACACAAGTGCGAAAAGTGGTTTTGCAACACTAACACAAGTGCGAAAAGTGGTTTTTCAACACTATCACAAGTGCAAAAAGTGTTTTTTCCACACTAATACAAGTGCAAAAGTGGTTTCCTGCACCAACACAAGTGTGAAAAGTGGTTTCCTGCACCAACACAAGTGCGAAAAGTGGTTTTTCAACACTAACACAAGTGCGAAAAGTGGTTTTTCAACACTATCACAAGTGCAAAAAGTGTTTTTTCCACACTAATACAAGTGCAAAAGTGGTTTCCTGCACCAACACAAGTGCGAAAAGTGGTTTTTCAACACTAACACAAGTGCGAAAAGTGGTTTTTCAACACTATCACAAGTGCAAAAAGTGTTTTTTCCACACTAATACAAGTGCAAAAGTGGTTTCCTGCACCAACACAAGTGCGAAAAGTGGTTTTTCAACACTAACACAAGTGCGAAAAGTGGTTTTTCAACACTATCACAAGTGCAAAAAGTGTTTTTTCCACACTAATACAAGTGCAAAAGTGGTTTCCTGCACCAACACAAGTGCGAAAAGTGGTTTTTCAACACTAACACAAGTGCGAAAAGTGGTTTTTCAACACTATCACAAGTGCAAAAAGTGTTTTTTCCACACTAATACAAGTGCAAAAGTGGTTTCCTGCACCAACACAAGTGCGAAAAGTGGTTTTTCAACACTAACACAAGTGCGAAAAGTGGTTTTTCAACACTATCACAAGTGCAAAAAGTGTTTTTTCCACACTAATACAAGTGCAAAAGTGTTTTTCCTGCACCAACACAAGTGCGAAAAGTGGTTTTTCAACACTAACACGAGTGCGAAAAGTGCTTTTTCAACACTAACACAAGTGCGAAAAGTGGTTTTTCAACACTATCACAAGTGCAAAAAGTGTTTTTTCCACACTAATACAAGTGCAAAAGTGGTTTCCTGCACCAACACAAGTGCGAAAAGTGGTTTTTCAACACTAACACAAGTGCGAAAAGTGGTTTTTCAACACTAACACAAGTGCGAAAAGTGGTTTTTCAACACTAACACAAGTGCGAAAAGTGGTTTTTCCACACTAATACAAGTGCAAAAGTGGTTTCCTGCACCAACACAAGTGCGAAAAGTGGTTTTTCAACACTAACACAAGTGCGAAAAGTGGTTTTTCAACACTATAACAAGTGCAAAAAGTGTTTTTCCCACACTAATACAAGTGCAAAAAGTGTTTTTTCCACACTAATACAAGTGCAAAAGTGGTTTCCTGCACCAACACAAGTGCGAAATGTGGTTTTTCAACACTAACACAAGTGCGAAAAGTGGTTTTTCAACACTAACACAAGTGCGAAAAGTGGTTTTTCAACACTATCACAAGTGCAAAAAGTGTTTTTTCCACACTAATACAAGTGCAAAAGTGGTTTCCTGCACCAACACAAGTGCGAAAAGTGGTTTTTCAACACTAACACAAGTGCGAAAAGTGGTTTTGCAACACTAACACAAGTGCGAAAAGTGGTTTTTCAACACTATCATAAGTGCAAAAAGTGTTTTTTCCACACTAATACAAGTGCAAAAGTGGTTTCCTGCACCAACACAAGTGCGAAATGTGGTTTTTCAACACTAACACAAGTGCGCAAAGTGGTTTTTCCACACTAATACAAGTGCAAAAGTGGTTTCCTGCACCAACACAAGTGCGAAAAGTGGTTTTTCAACACTAGCACGAGTGCGAAAAGTGCTTTTTCAACACTAACACAAGTGCGAAAAGTGGTTTTTCAACACTATCACAAGTGCAAAAAGTGTTTTTTCCACACTAATACAAGTGCAAAAGTGTTTTCCTGCACCAACACAAGTGCGAAATGTGGTTTTTCAACACTAACACAAGTGCGAAAAGTGGTTTTTCAACACTAACACAAGTGCGAAAAGTGGTTTTTCCACACTAATACAAGTGCAAAAGTGGTTTCCTGCACCAACACAAGTGCGAAAAGTGGTTTTTCAACACTAACACAAGTGCGAAAAGTGGTTTTTCAACACTATAACAAGTGCAAAAAGTGTTTTTTCCACACTAATACAAGTGCAAAAAGTGTTTTTTCCACACTAATACAAGTGCAAAAGTGGTTTCCTGCACCAACACAAGTGCGAAAAGTGGATTTTCAACACTAACACGAGTGCGAAAAGTGCTTTTTCAACACTATCACAAGTGCAAAAAGTGTTTTTTCCACACTAATACAAGTGCAAAAGTGGTTTCCTGCACCAACACAAGTGCGAAAAGTGGTTTTTCAACACTAACACAAGTGCGAAAAGTGGTTTTTCAACACTAACACAAGTGTGAAAAGTGTTTTTTCCACACTAATACAAGTGCAAAAGTGGTTTCCTGCACCAACACAAGTGCGAAAAGTGGTTTTTCAACACTAACACAAGTGCGAAAAGTGGTTTTTCAACACTATCACAAGTGCAAAAAGTGTTTTTTCCACACTAATACAAGTGCAAAAGTGGTTTCCTGCACCAACACAAGTGCGAAAAGTGGTTTTTCAACACTAACACGAGTGCTAAAAGTGCTTTTTCAACACTAACACAAGTGCGAAAAGTGGTTTTTCAACACTATCACAAGTGCAAAAAGTGTTTTTTCCACACTAATACAAGTGCAAAAGTGGTTTCCTGCACCAACACAAGTGCGAAAAGTGGTTTTTCAACACTAACACAAGTGCGAAAAGTGGTTTTGCAACACTAACACAAGTGCGAAAAGTGGTTTTTCAACACTATCACAAGTGCAAAAAGTGTTTTTTCCACACTAATACAAGTGCAAAAGTGGTTTCCTGCACCAACACAAGTGTGAAAAGTGGTTTCCTGCACCAACACAAGTGCGAAAAGTGGTTTTTCAACACTAACACAAGTGCGAAAAGTGGTTTTTCAACACTATCACAAGTGCAAAAAGTGTTTTTTCCACACTAATACAAGTGCAAAAGTGGTTTCCTGCACCAACACAAGTGCGAAAAGTGGTTTCCTGCACCAACACAAGTGCGAAAAGTGGTTTTTCAACACTATCACAAGTGCAAAAAGTGTTTTTTCAACACTAACACAAGTGTGAAAAGTGTTTTTTCCACACTAATACAAGTGCAAAAGTGGTTTCCTGCACCAACACAAGTGCGAAAAGTGGTTTTTCAACACTAACACAAGTGCGAAAAGTGGTTTTTCAACACTATCACAAGTGCAAAAAGTGTTTTTTCCACACTAATACAAGTGCAAAAGTGGTTTCCTGCACCAACACAAGTGCGAAAAGTGGTTTTTCAACACTAACACAAGTGCGAAAAGTGGTTTTTCAACACTATCACAAGTGCAAAAAGTGTTTTTTCCACACTAATACAAGTGCAAAAGTGGTTTCCTGCACCAACACAAGTGCGAAAAGTGGTTTTTCAACACTAACACATGTGCGAAAAGTGGTTTTTCAACACTATCACAAGTGCAAAAAGTGTTTTTTCCACACTAATACAAGTGCAAAAGTGGTTTCCTGCACCAACACAAGTGCGAAAAGTGGTTTTTCAACACTAACACAAGTGCGAAAAGTGGTTTTTCAACACTATCACAAGTGCAAAAAGTGTTTTTTCCACACTAATACAAGTGCAAAAGTGGTTTCCTGCACCAACACAAGTGTGAAAAGTGGTTTTTCAACACTAACACAAGTGCGAAAAGTGGTTTTTCAACACTATCACAAGTGTGAAAAGTGGTTTTGCAACACTAACACAAGTGCGAAAAGTGGTTTTTCAACACTATCACAAGTGCAAAAAGTGTTTTTTCCACACTAATACAAGTGCAAAAGTGGTTTCCTGCACCAACACAAGTGCGAAAAGTGGTTTTGCAACACTAACACAAGTGCGAAATGTGGTTTTTCAACACTATCACAAGTGCAAAAAGTGTTTTTTCCACACTAATACAAGTGCAAAAGTGGTTTCCTGCACCAACACAAGTGCGAAAAGTGGTTTTTCAACACTAGCACGAGTGCGAAAAGTGCTTTTTCAACACTAACACAAGTGCGAAACGTGGTTTTTCAACACTATCACAAGTGCAAAAAGTGTTTTTTCCACACTAATACAAGTGCAAAAGTGTTTTCCTGCACCAACACAAGGGCGAAATGTGGTTTTTCAACACTAACACATGTGCGAAAAGTGGTTTTTCAACACTAACACAAGTGCGAAAAGTGGTTTTTCCACACTAATACAAGTGCAAAAGTGGTTTCCTGCACCAACACAAGTGCGAAAAGTGGTTTTTCAACACTAACACAAGTGCGAAAAGTGGTTTTTCAACACTATAACAAGTGCAAAAAGTGTTTTTTCCACACTAATACAAGTGCAAAAAGTGTTTTTTCCACACTAATACAAGTGCAAAAGTGGTTTCCTGCACCAACACAAGTGCGAAAAGTGGTTTTTCAACACTAACACGAGTGCGAAAAGTGCTTTTTCAACACTATCACAAGTGCAAAAAGTGTTTTTTCCACACTAATACAAGTGCAAAAGTGGTTTCCTGCACCAACACAAGTGCGAAAAGTGGTTTTTCAACACTAACACAAGTGCGAAAAGTGGTTTTTCAACACTAACACAAGTGTGAAAAGTGTTTTTTCCACACTAATCCAAGTGCAAAAGTGGTTTCCTGCACCAACACAAGTGCGAAAAGTGGTTTTTCAACACTAACACAAGTGCGAAAAGTGGTTTTTCAACACTATCACAAGTGCAAAAAGTGTTTTTTCCACACTAATACAAGTGCAAAAGTGGTTTCCTGCACCAACACAAGTGCGAAAAGTGGTTTTTCAACACTAACACGAGTGCTAAAAGTGCTTTTTCAACACTAACACAAGTGCGAAAAGTGGTTTTTCAACACTATCACAAGTGCAAAAAGTGTTTTTTCCACACTAATACAAGTGCAAAAGTGGTTTCCTGCACCAACACAAGTGCGAAAAGTGGTTTTTCAACACTAACACAAGTGCGAAAAGTGGTTTTGCAACACTAACACAAGTGCGAAAAGTGGTTTTTCAACACTATCACAAGTGCAAAAAGTGTTTTTTCCACACTAATACAAGTGCAAAAGTGGTTTCCTGCACCAACACAAGTGTGAAAAGTGGTTTCCTGCACCAACACAAGTGCGAAAAGTGGTTTTTCAACACTAACACAAGTGCGAAAAGTGGTTTTTCAACACTATCACAAGTGCAAAAAGTGTTTTTTCCACACTAATACAAGTGCAAAAGTGGTTTCCTGCACCAACACAAGTGCGAAAAGTGGTTTCCTGCACCAACACAAGTGCGACAAGTGGTTTTTCAACACTAACACAAGTGCGAAAAGTGGTTTTTCAACACTAACACAAGTGTGAAAAGTGTTTTTTCCACACTAATACAAGTGCAAAAGTGGTTTCCTGCACCAACACAAGTGCGAAAAGTGGTTTTTCAACACTAACACGAGTGCGAAAAGTGCTTTTTCAACACTAACATAAGTGCGAAAAGTGGTTTTTCAACACTATCACAAGTGCAAAAAGTGTTTTTTCCACACTAATACAAGTGCAAAAGTGGTTTCCTGCACCAACACAAGTGCGAAAAGTGGTTTTTCAACACTAACACAAGTGCGAAAAGTGGTTTTTCAACACTAACACAAGTGTGAAAAGTGTTTTTTCCACACTAATACAAGTGCAAAAGTGGTTTCCTGCACCAACACAAGTGCGAAAAGTGGTTTTTCAACACTAACACAAGTGCGAAAAGTGGTTTTTCAACACTATCACAAGTGCAAAAAGTGTTTTTTCCACACTAATACAAGTGCAAAAGTGGTTTCCTGCACCAACACAAGTGCGAAAAGTGGTTTTTCAACACTAACACGAGTGCTAAAAGTGCTTTTTCAACACTAACACAAGTGCGAAAAGTGGTTTTTCAACACTATCACAAGTGCAAAAAGTGTTTTTTCCACACTAATACAAGTGCAAAAGTGGTTTCCTGCACCAACACAAGTGCGAAAAGTGGTTTTTCAACACTAACACAAGTGCGAAAAGTGGTTTTGCAACACTAACACAAGTGCGAAAAGTGGTTTTTCAACACTATCACAAGTGCAAAAAGTGTTTTTTCCACACTAATACAAGTGCAAAAGTGGTTTCCTGCACCAACACAAGTGTGAAAAGTGGTTTCCTGCACCAACACAAGTGCGAAAAGTGGTTTTTCAACACTAACACAAGTGCGAAAAGTGGTTTTTCAACACTATCACAAGTGCAAAAAGTGTTTTTTCCACACTAATACAAGTGCAAAAGTGGTTTCCTGCACCAACACAAGTGCGAAAAGTGGTTTCCTGCACCAACACAAGTGCGAAAAGTGGTTTTTCAACACTAACACAAGTGCGAAAAGTGGTTTTTCAACACTAACACAAGTGTGAAAAGTGTTTTTTCCACACTAATACAAGTGCAAAAGTGGTTTCCTGCACCAACACAAGTGCGAAAAGTGGTTTTTCAACACTAACACAAGTGCGAAAAGTGGTTTTTCAACACTATCACAAGTGCAAAAAGTGTTTTTTCCACACTAATACAAGTGCAAAAGTGGTTTCCTGCACCAACACAAGTGCGAAAAGTGGTTTTTCAACACTAACACAAGTGCGAAAAGTGGTTTTTCAACACTATCACAAGTGCAAAAAGTGTTTTTTCCACACTAATACAAGTGCAAAAGTGGTTTCCTGCACCAACACAAGTGCGAAAAGTGGTTTTTCAACACTAACACAAGTGCGAAAAGTGGTTTTTCAACACTATCACAAGTGCAAAAAGTGTTTTTTCCACACTAATACAAGTGCAAAAGTGGTTTCCTGCACCAACACAAGTGCGAAAAGTGGTTTTTCAACACTAACACAAGTGCGAAAAGTGGTTTTTCAACACTATCACAAGTGCAAAAAGTGTTTTTTCCACACTAATACAAGTGCAAAAGTGGTTTCCTGCACCAACACAAGTGCGAAAAGTGGTTTTTCAACACTAACACGAGTGCGAAAAGTGCTTTTTCAACACTAACACAAGTGCGAAAAGTGGTTTTTCAACACTATCACAAGTGCAAAAAGTGTTTTTTCCACACTAATACAAGTGCAAAAGTGGTTTCCTGCACCAACACAAGTGCGAAAAGTGGTTTTTCAACACTAACACAAGTGCGAAAAGTGGTTTTGCAACACTAACACAAGTGCGAAAAGTGGTTTTTCAACACTATCATAAGTGCAAAAAGTGTTTTTTCCACACTAATACAAGTGCAAAAGTGGTTTCCTGCACCAACACAAGTGCGAAATGTGGTTTTTCAACACTAACACAAGTGCGCAAAGTGGTTTTTCCACACTAATACAAGTGCAAAAGTGGTTTCCTGCACCAACACAAGTGCGAAAAGTGGTTTTTCAACACTAGCACGAGTGCGAAAAGTGCTTTTTCAACACTAACACAAGTGCGAAACGTGGTTTTTCAACACTATCACAAGTGCAAAAAGTGTTTTTTCCACACTAATACAAGTGCAAAAGTGTTTTCCTGCACCAACACAAGGGCGAAATGTGGTTTTTCAACACTAACACATGTGCGAAAAGTGGTTTTTCAACACTAACACAAGTGCGAAAAGTGGTTTTTCCACACTAATACAAGTGCAAAAGTGGTTTCCTGCACCAACACAAGTGCGAAAAGTGGTTTTTCAACACTAACACAAGTGCGAAAAGTGGTTTTTCAACACTATAACAAGTGCAAAAAGTGTTTTTTCCACACTAATACAAGTGCAAAAAGTGTTTTTTCCACACTAATACAAGTGCAAAAGTGGTTTCCTGCACCAACACAAGTGCGAAAAGTGGTTTTTCAACACTAACACGAGTGCGAAAAGTGCTTTTTCAACACTATCACAAGTGCAAAAAGTGTTTTTTCCACACTAATACAAGTGCAAAAGTGGTTTCCTGCACCAACACAAGTGCGAAAAGTGGTTTTTCAACACTAACACAAGTGCGAAAAGTGGTTTTTCAACACTAACACAAGTGTGAAAAGTGTTTTTTCCACACTAATCCAAGTGCAAAAGTGGTTTCCTGCACCAACACAAGTGCGAAAAGTGGTTTTTCAACACTAACACAAGTGCGAAAAGTGGTTTTTCAACACTATCACAAGTGCAAAAAGTGTTTTTTCCACACTAATACAAGTGCAAAAGTGGTTTCCTGCACCAACACAAGTGCGAAAAGTGGTTTTTCAACACTAACACGAGTGCTAAAAGTGCTTTTTCAACACTAACACAAGTGCGAAAAGTGGTTTTTCAACACTATCACAAGTGCAAAAAGTGTTTTTTCCACACTAATACAAGTGCAAAAGTGGTTTCCTGCACCAACACAAGTGCGAAAAGTGGTTTTTCAACACTAACACAAGTGCGAAAAGTGGTTTTGCAACACTAACACAAGTGCGAAAAGTGGTTTTTCAACACTATCACAAGTGCAAAAAGTGTTTTTTCCACACTAATACAAGTGCAAAAGTGGTTTCCTGCACCAACACAAGTGTGAAAAGTGGTTTCCTGCACCAACACAAGTGCGAAAAGTGGTTTTTCAACACTAACACAAGTGCGAAAAGTGGTTTTTCAACACTATCACAAGTGCAAAAAGTGTTTTTTCCACACTAATACAAGTGCAAAAGTGGTTTCCTGCACCAACACAAGTGCGAAAAGTGGTTTCCTGCACCAACACAAGTGCGACAAGTGGTTTTTCAACACTAACACAAGTGCGAAAAGTGGTTTTTCAACACTAACACAAGTGTGAAAAGTGTTTTTTCCACACTAATACAAGTGCAAAAGTGGTTTCCTGCACCAACACAAGTGCGAAAAGTGGTTTTTCAACACTAACACAAGTGCGAAAAGTGGTTTTTCAACACTATCACAAGTGCAAAAAGTGTTTTTTCCACACTAATACAAGTGCAAAAGTGGTTTCCTGCACCAACACAAGTGCGAAAAGTGGTTTTTCAACGCTAACACAAGTGCGAAAAGTGGTTTTTCAACACTATCACAAGTGCAAAAAGTGTTTTTTCCACACTAATACAAGTGCAAAAGTGGTTTCCTGCACCAACACAAGTGCGAAAAGTGGTTTTTCAACACTAACACATGTGCGAAAAGTGGTTTTTCAACACTATCACAAGTGCAAAAAGTGTTTTTTCCACACTAATACAAGTGCAAAAGTGGTTTCCTGCACCAACACAAGTGCGAAAAGTGGTTTTTCAACACTAACACAAGTGCGAAAAGTGGTTTTTCAACACTATCACAAGTGCAAAAAGTGTTTTTTCCACACTAATACAAGTGCAAAAGTGGTTTCCTGCACCAACACAAGTGTGAAAAGTGGTTTTTCAACACTAACACAAGTGCGAAAAGTGGTTTTTCAACACTATCACAAGTGTGAAAAGTGGTTTTGCAACACTAACACAAGTGCGAAAAGTGGTTTTTCAACACTACCACAAGTGCAAAAAGTGTTTTTTCCACACTAATACAAGTGCAAAAGTGGTTTCCTGCACCAACACAAGTGCGAAAAGTGGTTTTGCAACACTAACACAAGTGCGAAAAGTGGTTTTTCAACACTATCACAAGTGCAAAAAGTGTTTTTTCCACACTAATACAAGTGCAAAAGTGGTTTCCTGCACCAACACAAGTGCGAAAAGTGGTTTTTCAACACTAACACGAGTGCGAAAAGTGCTTTTTCAACACTAACACAAGTGCGAAAAGTGGTTTTTCAACACTATCACAAGTGCAAAAAGTGTTTTTTCCACACTAATACAAGTGCAAAAGTGGTTTCCTGCACCAACACAAGTGCGAAAGTGGTTTTTCAACACTTAAGCATAAGTTACATTTGCTCTACGGCTAGGATATGGCGGCCGTACCCCCCCTAAATTGACAGAAACGTGCGGCGGCCGCAGAGTTTCTGAGGTGGCCTCAGGGTGGCCCTAGGGCGTATGGCTATCTTTTACAGGCCGTAGGGGTCGCCGTGGAATTATAGCGCGGAGTTATAACTTTTTTCATTTCTAGGTTGGCCGTAGCAATTCGACAAGCCGTAGCCATGACGACTGGCATATATACCCACTCGTTACCGTCCGTCTGGCCGCACGTTCGCCTTAGGGCCCCCCTGCGGTCGCCTTGCGGGCACCTTGAGGCTACCTTGCGTCTGCCTTGAAAATTATATGGCCGCCGCAGGGACGCTCTAAGGTTACCGTGCGACATCAAATCAAAGACCGTACGGCACCCCTACGTTTTCGGTCTCCACAATTTCTAAATACCCCGTGCGGCTACCCGAAAAATAAAAACATATGTGACTGCTACATTGTGTGACCGTGGAAATACTGCGGCCGCCCTATAATTGCTAGTGGCCATAGATTTTTTAGACCCTACAGTCGCTGAGCCAAATGTGACTGAAGCATAACACAAGTGCGAAAAGTGGTTTTTCAACACTATCACAAGTGCAAAAAGTGTTTTTTCCACACTAATACAAGTGCAAAAGTGGTTTCCTGCACCAACACAAGTGTGAAAAGTGGTTTTTCAACACTAACACAAGTGCGAAAAGTGGTTTTTCAACACTATCACAAGTGTGAAAAGTGGTTTTGCAACACTAACACAAGTGCGAAAAGTGGTTTTTCAACATTATCACAAGTGCAAAAAGTGTTTTTTCCACACTAATACAAGTGCAAAAGTGGTTTCCTGCACCAACACAAGTGTGAAAAGTGGTTTTGCAACACTAACACAAGTGCGAAAAGTGGTTTTTCATCACTATCACAAGTGCAAAAAGTGTTTTTTCCACACTAATACAAGTGCAAAAGTGGTTTCCTGCACCAACACAAGTGCGAAAAGTGGTTTTTCAACACTAACACGAGTGCGAAAAGTGCTTTTTCAACACTAACATAAGTGCGAAAAGTGGTTTTTCAACACTATCACAAGTGCAAAAAGTGTTTTTTCCACACTAATACAAGTGCAAAAGTGGTTTCCTGCACCAACACAAGTGCGAAAAGTAGTTTTTCAACAGTAACACAAGTGCGAAAAGTGGTTTTGCAACACTAACACAAGTGCGAAAAGTGGTTTTTCAACACTATCACAAGTGCAAAAAGTGTTTTTTCCACACTAATACAAGTGCAAAAGTGTTTTCCTGCACCAACACAAGTGCGAAATGTGGTTTTTCAACACTAACACAAGTGCGAAAAGTGGTTTTTCAACACTAACACAAGTGCGAAAAGTGGTTTTTCCACACTAATACAAGTGCAAAAGTGGTTTCCTGCACCAACACAAGTGCGAAAAGTGGTTTTTCAACACTAACACAAGTGCGAAAAGTGGTTTTGCAACACTAACACAAGTGCGAAAAGTGGTTTTTCAACACTATCACAAGTGCAAAAAGTGTTTTTTCCACACTAATACAAGTGCAAAAGTGGTTTCCTGCACCAACACAAGTGTGAAAAGTGGTTTCCTGCACCAACACAAGTGCGAAAAGTGGTTTTTCAACACTAACACAAGTGCGAAAAGTGGTTTTTCAACACTATCACAAGTGCAAAAAGTGTTTTTTCCACACTAATACAAGTGCAAAAGTGGTTTCCTGCACCAACACAAGTGCGAAAAGTGGTTTCCTGCACCAACACAAGTGCGAAAAGTGGTTTTTCAACACTAACACAAGTGCGAAAAGTGGTTTTTCAACACTAACACAAGTGTGAAAAGTGTTTTTTCCACACTAATACAAGTGCAAAAGTGGTTTCCTGCACCAACACAAGTGCGAAAAGTGGTTTTTCAACACTAACACAAGTGCGAAAAGTGGTTTTTCAACACTATCACAAGTGCAAAAAGTGTTTTTTCCACACTAATACAAGTGCAAAAGTGGTTTCCTGCACCAACACAAGTGCGAAAAGTGGTTTTTCAACACTAACACAAGTGCGAAAAGTGGTTTTTCAACACTATCACAAGTGCAAAAAGTGTTTTTTCCACACTAATACAAGTGCAAAAGTGGTTTCCTGCACCAACACAAGTGCGAAAAGTGGTTTTTCAACACTAACACAAGTGCGAAAAGTGGTTTTTCAACACTATCACAAGTGCAAAAAGTGTTTTTTCCACACTAATACAAGTGCAAAAGTGGTTTCCTGCACCAACACAAGTGCGAAAAGTGGTTTTTCAACACTAACACAAGTGCGAAAAGTGGTTTTTCAACACTATCACAAGTGCAAAAAGTGTTTTTTCCACACTAATACAAGTGCAAAAGTGGTTTCCTGCACCAACACAAGTGCGAAAAGTGGTTTTTCAACACTAACACGAGTGCGAAAAGTGCTTTTTCAACACTAACACAAGTGCGAAAAGTGGTTTTTCAACACTATCACAAGTGCAAAAAGTGTTTTTTCCACACTAATACAAGTGCAAAAGTGGTTTCCCTGCACCAACACAAGTGCGAAAAGTGGTTTTTCAACACTAACACAAGTGCGAAAAGTGGTTTTGCAACACTAACACAAGTGCGAAAAGTGGTTTTTCAACACTATCATAAGTGCAAAAAGTGTTTTTTCCACACTAATACAAGTGCAAAAGTGGTTTCCTGCACCAACACAAGTGCGAAATGTGGTTTTTCAACACTAACACAAGTGCGCAAAGTGGTTTTTCCACACTAATACAAGTGCAAAAGTGGTTTCCTGCACCAACACAAGTGCGAAAAGTGGTTTTTCAACACTAGCACGAGTGCGAAAAGTGCTTTTTCAACACTAACACAAGTGCGAAACGTGGTTTTTCAACACTATCACAAGTGCAAAAAGTGTTTTTTCCACACTAATACAAGTGCAAAAGTGGTTTCCTGCACCAACACAAGTGCGAAAAGTGGTTTTTCAACACTAACACGAGTGCGAAAAGTGCTTTTTCAACACTAACACAAGTGCGAAAAGTGGTTTTTCAACACTATCACAAGTGCAAAAAGTGTTTTTTCCACACTAATACAAGTGCAAAAGTGGTTTCCTGCACCAACACAAGTGCGAAAGTGGTTTTTCAACACTTAAGCATAAGTTACATTTGCTCTACGGCTAGGATATGGCGGCCGTACCCCCCCTAAATTGACAGAAACGTGCGGCGGCCGCAGAGTTTCTGAGGTGGCCTCAGGGTGGCCCTAGGGCGTATGGCTATCTTTTACAGGCCGTAGGGGTCGCCGTGGAATTATAGCGCGGAGTTATAACTTTTTTCATTTCTAGGTTGGCCGTAGCAATTCGACAAGCCGTAGCCATGACGACTGGCATATATACCCACTCGTTACCGTCCGTCTGGCCGCACGTTCGCCTTAGGGCCCCCCTGCGGTCGCCTTGCGGGCACCTTGAGGCTACCTTGCGTCTGCCTTGAAAATTATATGGCCGCCGCAGGGACGCTCTAAGGTTACCGTGTGACATCAAATCAAAGACCGTACGGCACCCCTACGTTTTCGGTCTCCACAATTTCTAAATACCCCGTGCGGCTACCCGAAAAATAAAAACATATGTGACTGCTACATTGTGTGACCGTGGAAATACTGCGGCCGCCCTATAATTGCTAGTGGCCGTAGATTTTTTAGACCCTACAGTCGCTGAGCCAAATGTGACTGAAGCATAACACAAGTGCGAAAAGTGGTTTTTCAACACTATCACAAGTGCAAAAAGTGTTTTTTCCACACTAATACAAGTGCAAAAGTGGTTTCCTGCACCAACACAAGTGTGAAAAGTGGTTTTTCAACACTAACACAAGTGCGAAAAGTGGTTTTTCAACACTATCACAAGTGTGAAAAGTGGTTTTGCAACACTAACACAAGTGCGAAAAGTGGTTTTTCAACATTATCACAAGTGCAAAAAGTGTTTTTTCCACACTAATACAAGTGCAAAAGTGGTTTCCTGCACCAACACAAGTGTGAAAAGTGGTTTTGCAACACTAACACAAGTGCGAAAAGTGGTTTTTCATCACTATCACAAGTGCAAAAAGTGTTTTTTCCACACTAATACAAGTGCAAAAGTGGTTTCCTGCACCAACACAAGTGCGAAAAGTGGTTTTTCAACACTAACACGAGTGCGAAAAGTGCTTTTTCAACACTAACATAAGTGCGAAAAGTGGTTTTTCAACACTATCACAAGTGCAAAAAGTGTTTTTTCCACACTAATACAAGTGCAAAAGTGGTTTCCTGCACCAACACAAGTGCGAAAAGTGGTTTTTCAACAGTAACACAAGTGCGAAAAGTGGTTTTGCAACACTAACACAAGTGCGAAAAGTGGTTTTTCAACACTATCACAAGTGCAAAAAGTGTTTTTTCCACACTAATACAAGTGCAAAAGTGTTTTCCTGCACCAACACAAGTGCGAAATGTGGTTTTTCAACACTAACACAAGTGCGAAAAGTGGTTTTTCAACACTAACACAAGTGTGAAAAGTGGTTTTTCCACACTAATACAAGTGCAAAAGTGGTTTCCTGCACCAACACAAGTGCGAAAAGTGGTTTTTCAACACTAACACAAGTGCGAAAAGTGGTTTTTCAACACTATAACAAGTGCAAAAAGTGTTTTTTCCACACTAATACAAGTGCAAAAAGTGTTTTTTCCACACTAATACAAGTGCAAAAGTGGTTTCCTGCACCAACACAAGTGCGAAAAGTGGTTTTTCAACACTAACACGAGTGCGAAAAGTGCTTTTTCAACACTATCACAAGTGCAAAAAGTGTTTTTTCCACACTAATACAAGTGCAAAAGTGGTTTCCTGCACCAACACAAGTGCGAAAAGTGGTTTTTCAACACTAACACAAGTGCGAAAAGTGGTTTTTCAACACTAACACAAGTGTGAAAAGTGTTTTTTCCACACTAATACAAGTGCAAAAGTGGTTTCCTGCACCAACACTAGTGCGAAAAGTGGTTTTTCAACACTAACACAAGTGCGAAAAGTGGTTTTTCAACACTATCACAAGTGCAAAAAGTGTTTTTTCCACACTAATACAAGTGCAAAAGTGGTTTCCTGCACCAACACAAGTGCGAAAAGTGGTTTTTCAACACTAACACGAGTGCTAAAAGTGCTTTTTCAACACTAACACAAGTGCGAAAAGTGGTTTTTCAACACTATCACAAGTGCAAAAAGTGTTTTTTCCACACTAATACAAGTGCAAAAGTGGTTTCCTGCACCAACACAAGTGCGAAAAGTGGTTTTTCAACACTAACACAAGTGCGAAAAGTGGTTTTGCAACACTAACACAAGTGCGAAAAGTGGTTTTTCAACACTATCACAAGTGCAAAAAGTGTTTTTTCCACACTAATACAAGTGCAAAAGTGGTTTCCTGCACCAACACAAGTGTGAAAAGTGGTTTCCTGCACCAACACAAGTGCGAAAAGTGGTTTTTCAACACTAACACAAGTGCGAAAAGTGGTTTTTCAACACTATCACAAGTGCAAAAAGTGTTTTTTCCACACTAATACAAGTGCAAAAGTGGTTTCCTGCACCAACACAAGTGCGAAAAGTGGTTTCCTGCACCAACACAAGTGCGAAAAGTGGTTTTTCAACACTAACACAAGTGCGAAAAGTGGTTTTTCAACACTAACACAAGTGTGAAAAGTGTTTTTTCCACACTAATACAAGTGCAAAAGTGGTTTCCTGCACCAACACAAGTGCGAAAAGTGGTTTTTCAACACTAACACAAGTGCGAAAAGTGGTTTTTCAACACTATCACAAGTGCAAAAAGTGTTTTTTCCACACTAATACAAGTGCAAAAGTGGTTTCCTGCACCAACACAAGTGCGAAAAGTGGTTTTTCAACACTAACACAAGTGCGAAAAGTGGTTTTTCAACACTATCACAAGTGCAAAAAGTGTTTTTTCCACACTAATACAAGTGCAAAAGTGGTTTCCTGCACCAACACAAGTGCGAAAAGTGGTTTTTCAACACTAACACAAGTGCGAAAAGTGGTTTTTCAACACTATCACAAGTGCAAAAAGTGTTTTTTCCACACTAATACAAGTGCAAAAGTGGTTTCCTGCACCAACACAAGTGCGAAAAGTGGTTTTTCAACACTAACACAAGTGCGCAAAGTGGTTTTTCAACACTATCACAAGTGCAAAAAGTGTTTTTTCCACACTAATACAAGTGCAAAAGTGGTTTCCTGCACCAACACAAGTGCGAAAAGTGGTTTTTCAACACTAACACGAGTGCGAAAAGTGCTTTTTCAACACTAACACAAGTGCGAAAAGTGGTTTTTCAACACTATCACAAGTGCAAAAAGTGTTTTTTCCACACTAATACAAGTGCAAAAGTGGTTTCCTGCACCAACACAAGTGCGAAAAGTGGTTTTTCAACACTAACAAAAGTGCGAAAAGTGGTTTTTCAACACTATCACAAGTGCAAAAAGTGTTTTTTCCACACTAATACAAGTGCAAAAGTGGTTTCCTGCACCAACACAAGTGCGAAAAGTGGTTTTTCAACACTAACACGAGTGCTAAAAGTGCTTTTTCAACACTATCACAAGTGCAAAAAGTGTTTTTTCCACACTAATACAAGTGCAAAAGTGGTTTCCTGCACCAGCACAAGTGCGAAAAGTGGTTTTTCAACACTAACACAAGTGCGAAAAGTGGTTTTTCAACACTAACACAAGTGTGAAAAGTGTTTTTTCCACACTAATACAAGTGCAAAAGTGGTTTCCTGCACCAACACAAGTGTGAAAAGTGGTTTTGCAACACTAACACAAGTGCGAAAAGTGGTTTTTCATCACTATCACAAGTGCAAAAAGTGTTTTTTCCACACTAATACAAGTGCAAAAGTGGTTTCCTGCACCAACACAAGTGCGAAAAGTGGTTTTTCAACACTAACACGAGTGCGAAAAGTGCTTTTTCAACACTAACATAAGTGCGAAAAGTGGTTTTTCAACACTATCACAAGTGCAAAAAGTGTTTTTTCCACACTAATACAAGTGCAAAAGTGGTTTCCTGCACCAACACAAGTGCGAAAAGTGGTTTTTCAACAGTAACACAAGTGCGAAAAGTGGTTTTGCAACACTAACACAAGTGCGAAAAGTGGTTTTTCAACACTATCACAAGTGCAAAAAGTGTTTTTTCCACACTAATACAAGTGCAAAAGTGTTTTCCTGCACCAACACAAGTGCGAAATGTGGTTTTTCAACACTAACACAAGTGCGAAAAGTGGTTTTTCAACACTAACACAAGTGCGAAAAGTGGTTTTCCACACTAATACAAGTGCAAAAGTGGTTTCCTGCACCAACACAAGTGCGAAAAGTGGTTTTTCAACACTAACACAAGTGCGAAAAGTGGTTTTTCAACACTATAACAAGTGCAAAAAGTGTTTTTTCCACACTAATACAAGTGCAAAAAGTGTTTTTTCCACACTAATACAAGTGCAAAAGTGGTTTCCTGCACCAACACAAGTGCGAAAAGTGGTTTTTCAACACTAACACGAGTGCGAAAAGTGCTTTTTCAACACTATCACAAGTGCAAAAAGTGTTTTTTCCACACTAATACAAGTGCAAAAGTGGTTTCCTGCACCAACACAAGTGCGAAAAGTGGTTTTTCAACACTAACACAAGTGCGAAAAGTGGTTTTTCAACACTAACACAAGTGTGAAAAGTGTTTTTTCCACACTAATACAAGTGCAAAAGTGGTTTCCTGCACCAACACAAGTGCGAAAAGTGGTTTTTCAACACTAACACAAGTGCGAAAAGTGGTTTTTCAACACTATCACAAGTGCAAAAAGTGTTTTTTTTCCACATTAATACAAGTGCAAAAGTGGTTTCCTGCACCAACACAAGTGCGAAAAGTGGTTTTTCAACACTAACACGAGTGCTAAAAGTGCTTTTTCAACACTAACACAAGTGCGAAAAGTGGTTTTTCAACACTATCACAAGTGCAAAAAGTGTTTTTTCCACACTAATACAAGTGCAAAAGTGGTTTCCTGCACCAACACAAGTGCGAAAAGTGGTTTTTCAACACTAACACAAGTGCGAAAAGTGGTTTTGCAACACTAACACAAGTGCGAAAAGTGGTTTTTCAACACTATCACAAGTGCAAAAAGTGTTTTTTCCACACTAATACAAGTGCAAAAGTGGTTTCCTGCACCAACACAAGTGTGAAAAGTGGTTTCCTGCACCAACACAAGTGCGAAAAGTGGTTTTTCAACAATAACACAAGTGCGAAAAGTGGTTTTTCAACACTATCACAAGTGCAAAAAGTGTTTTTTCCACACTAATACAAGTGCAAAAGTGGTTTCCTGCACCAACACAAGTGCGAAAAGTGGTTTCCTGCACCAACACAAGTGCGAAAAGTGGTTTTTCAACACTAACACAAGTGCGAAAAGTGGTTTTTCAACACTAACACAAGTGTGAAAAGTGTTTTTTCCACACTAATACAAGTGCAAAAGTGGTTTCCTGCACCAACACAAGTGCGAAAAGTGGTTTTTCAACACTAACACAAGTGCGAAAAGTGGTTTTTCAACACTATCACAAGTGCAAAAAGTGTTTTTTCCACACTAATACAAGTGCAAAAGTGGTTTCCTGCACCAACACAAGTGCGAAAAGTGGTTTTTCAACACTAACACAAGTGCGAAAAGTGGTTTTTCAACACTATCACAAGTGCAAAAAGTGTTTTTTCCACACTAATACAAGGGCAAAAGTGGTTTCCTGCACCAACACAAGTGCGAAAAGTGGTTTTTCAACACTAACACAAGTGCGAAAAGTGGTTTTTCAACACTATCACAAGTGCAAAAAGTGTTTTTTCCACACTAATACAAGTGCAAAAGTGGTTTCCTGCACCAACACAAGTGCGAAAAGTGGTTTTTCAACACTAACACAAGTGCGAAAAGTGGTTTTTCAACACTATCACAAGTGCAAAAAGTGTTTTTTCCACACTAATACAAGTGCAAAAGTGGTTTCCTGCACCAACACAAGTGCGAAAAGTGGTTTTTCAACACTAACACGAGTGCGAAAAGTGCTTTTTCAACACTAACACAAGTGCAAAAAGTGGTTTTTCAACACTATCACAAGTGCAAAAAGTGTTTTTTCCACACTAATACAAGTGCAAAAGTGGTTTCCTGCACCAACACAAGTGCGAAAAGTGGTTTTTCAACACTAACACAAGTGCGAAAAGTGGTTTTTCAACACTATCACAAGTGCAAAAAGTGTTTTTTCCACACTAATACAAGTGCAAAAGTGGTTTCCTGCACCAACACAAGTGCGAAAAGTGGTTTTTCAACACTAACACGAGTGCTAAAAGTGCTTTTTCAACACTATCACAAGTGCAAAAAGTGTTTTTTCCACACTAATACAAGTGCAAAAGTGGTTTCCTGCACCAACACAAGTGCGAAAAGTGGTTTTTCAACACTAACACAAGTGCGAAAAGTGGTTTTTCAACACTATCACAAGTGCAAAAAGTGTTTTTTCCACACTAATACAAGTGCAAAAGTGGTTTCCTGCACCAACACAAGTGCGAAAAGTGGTTTTTCAACACTAACACGAGTGCTAAAAGTGCTTTTTCAACACTAACACAAGTGCGAAAAGTGGTTTTTCAACACTATCACAAGTGCAAAAAGTGTTTTTTCCACACTAATACAAGTGCAAAAGTGGTTTCCTGCACCAACACAAGTGCGAAAAGTGGTTTTTCAACACTAACACAAGTGCGAAAAGTGGTTTTGCAACACTAACACAAGTGCGAAAAGTGGTTTTTCAACACTATCACAAGTGCAAAAAGTGTTTTTCCACACTAATACAAGTGCAAAAGTGGTTTCCTGCACCAACACAAGTGTGAAAAGTGGTTTCCTGCACCAACACAAGTGCGAAAAGTGGTTTTTCAACACTAACACAAGTGCGAAAAGTGGTTTTTCAACACTATCACAAGTGCAAAAAGTGTTTTTTCCACACTAATACAAGTGCAAAAGTGGTTTCCTGCACCAACACAAGTGCGAAAAGTGGTTTCCTGCACCAACACAAGTGCGAAAAGTGGTTTTTCAACACTAACACAAGTGCGAAAAGTGGTTTTTCAACACTAACACAAGTGTGAAAAGTGTTTTTTCCACACTAATACAAGTGCAAAAGTGGTTTCCTGCACCAACACAAGTGCGAAAAGTGGTTTTTCAACACTAACACAAGTGCGAAAAGTGGTTTTTCAACACTATCACAAGTGCAAAAAGTGTTTTTTCCACACTAATACAAGTGCAAAAGTGGTTTCCTGCACCAACACAAGTGCGAAAAGTGGTTTTTCAACACTAACACAAGTGCGAAAAGTGGTTTTTCAACACTATCACAAGTGCAAAAAGTGTTTTTTCCACACTAATACAAGTGCAAAAGTGGTTTCCTGCACCAACACAAGTGCGAAAAGTGGTTTTTCAACACTAACACAAGTGCGAAAAGTGGTTTTTCAAAAGTATCACAAGTGCAAAAAGTGTTTTTTCCACACTAATACAAGTGCAAAAGTGGTTTCCTGCACCAACACAAGTGCGAAAAGTGGTTTTTCAACACTAACACAAGTGCGAAAAGTGGTTTTTCAACACTATCACAAGTGCAAAAAGTGTTTTTTCCACACTAATACAAGTGCAAAAGTGGTTTCCTGCACCAACACAAGTGCGAAAAGTGGTTTTTCAACACTAACACAAGTGTGAAAAGTGTTTTTTCCACACTAATACAAGTGCAAAAGTGGTTTCCTGCACCAACACAAGTGCGAAAAGTGGTTTTTCAACACTAACACAAGTGCGAAAAGTGGTTTTTCAACACTATCACAAGTGCAAAAAGTGTTTTTTCCACACTAATACAAGTGCAAAAGTGGTTTCCTGCACCAACACAAGTGCGAAAAGTGGTTTTTCAACACTAACACAAGTGCGAAAAGTGGTTTTTCAACACTATCACAAGTGCAAAAAGTGTTTTTTCCACACTAATACAAGTGCAAAAGTGGTTTCCTGCACCAACACAAGTGCGAAAAGTGGTTTTTCAACACTAACACAAGTGCGAAAAGTGGTTTTTCAACAGTATCACAAGTGCAAAAAGTGTTTTTTCCACACTAATACAAGTGCAAAAGTGGTTTCCTGCACCAACACAAGTGCGAAAAGTGGTTTTTCAACACTAACACAAGTGCGAAAAGTGGTTTTTCAACACTATCACAAGTGCAAAAAGTGTTTTTTCCACACTAATACAAGTGCAAAAGTGGTTTCCTGCACCAACACAAGTGCGAAAAGTGGTTTTTCAACACTAACACGAGTGCGAAAAGTGCTTTTTCAACACTAACACAAGTGCAAAAAGTGGTTTTTCAACACTATCACAAGTGCAAAAAGTGTTTTTTCCACACTAATACAAGTGCAAAAGTGGTTTCCTGCACCAACACAAGTGCGAAAAGTGGTTTTTCAACACTAACACAAGTGCGAAAAGTGGTTTTTCAACACTATCACAAGTGCAAAAAGTGTTTTTTCCACACTAATACAAGTGCAAAAGTGGTTTCCTGCACCAACACAAGTGCGAAAAGTGGTTTTTCAACACTAACACGAGTGCTAAAAGTGCTTTTTCAACACTATCACAAGTGCAAAAAGTGTTTTTTCCACACTAATACAAGTGCAAAAGTGGTTTCCTGCACCAACACAAGTGCGAAAAGTGGTTTTTCAACACTAACACAAGTGCGAAAAGTGGTTTTTCAACACTAACACAAGTGTGAAAAGTGTTTTTTCCACACTAATACAAGTGCAAAAGTGGTTTCCTGCACCAACACAAGTGCGAAAAGTGGTTTTTCAACACTAACACAAGTGCGAAAAGTGGTTTTTCAACACTATCACAAGTGCAAAAAGTGTTTTTTCCACACTAATACAAGTGCAAAAGTGGTTTCCTGCACCAACACAAGTGCGAAAAGTGGTTTTTCAACACTAACACGAGTGCTAAAAGTGCTTTTTCAACACTAACACAAGTGCGAAAAGTGGTTTTTCAACACTATCACAAGTGCAAAAAGTGTTTTTTCCACACTAATACAAGTGCAAAAGTGGTTTCCTGCACCAACACAAGTGCGAAAAGTGGTTTTTCAACACTAACACGAGTGCGAAAAGTGCTTTTTCAACACTAACACAAGTGCGAAAAGTGGTTTTTCAACACTATCACAAGTGCAAAAAGTGTTTTTTCCACACTAATACAAGTGCAAAAGTGGTTTCCTGCACCAACACAAGTGCGAAAAGTGGTTTTTCAACACTAACACAAGTGCGAAAAGTGGTTTTTCAACACTAACACAAGTGCGAAAAGTGGTTTTTCAACACTAACACAAGTGCGAAAAGTGGTTTTTCCACACTAATACAAGTGCAAAAGTGGTTTCCTGCACCAACACAAGTGCGAAAAGTGGTTTTTCAACACTAACACAAATGCGAAAAGTGTTTTTTCAACACTATAACAAGTGCAAAAAGTGTTTTTCCCACACTAATACAAGTGCAAAAAGTGTTTTTTCCACACTAATACAAGTGCAAAAGTGGTTTCCTGCACCAACACAAGTGCGAAATGTGGTTTTTCAACACTAACACAAGTGCGAAAAGTGGTTTTTCAACACTAACACAAGTGCGAAAAGTGGTTTTTCCACACTAATACAAGTGCAAAAGTGGTTTCCTGCACCAACACAATTGTGAAAAGTGGTTTTTCAACACTAACACAAGTGCGAAAAGTGGTTTTTCAACACTATCACAAGTGTGAAAAGTGGTTTTGCAACACTAACACAAGTGCGAAAAGTGGGTTTTCAACACTATCACAAGTGCAAAAAGTGTTTTTTCCACACTAATACAAGTGCAAAAGTGGTTTCCTGCACCAACACAAGTGTGAAAAGTGGTTTTGCAACACTAACACAAGTGCGAAAAGTGGTTTTTCAACACTATCACAAGTGCAAAAAGTGTTTTTTCCACACTAATACAAGTGCAAAAGTGGTTTCCTGCACCAACACAAGTGCGAAAAGTGGTTTTTCAACACTAACACGAGTGCGAAAAGTGCTTTTTCAACACTAACACAAGTGCAAAAAGTGGTTTTTCAACACTATCACAAGTGCAAAAAGTGTTTTTTCCACACTAATACAAGTGCAAAAGTGGTTTCCTGCACCAACACAAGTGCGAAAAGTGGTTTTTCAACACTAACACAAGTGCGAAAAGTGGTTTTTCAACACTATCACAAGTGCAAAAAGTGTTTTTCCACACTAATACAAGTGCAAAAGTGGTTTCCTGCACCAACACAAGTGCGAAAAGTGGTTTTTCAACACTAACACGAGTGCTAAAAGTGCTTTTTCAACACTATCACAAGTGCAAAAAGTGTTTTTTCCACACTAATACAAGTGCAAAAGTGGTTTCCTGCACCAACACAAGTGCGAAAAGTGGTTTTTCAACACTAACACAAGTGCGAAAAGTGGTTTTTCAACACTAACACAAGTGTGAAAAGTGTTTTTTCCACACTAATACAAGTGCAAAAGTGGTTTCCTGCACCAACACAAGTGCGAAAAGTGGTTTTTCAACACTAACACAAGTGCGAAAAGTGGTTTTTCAACACTATCACAAGTGCAAAAAGTGTTTTTTCCACACTAATACAAGTGCAAAAGTGGTTTCCTCCACCAACACAAGTGCGAAAAGTGGTTTTTCAACACTAACACGAGTGCTAAAAGTGCTTTTTCAACACTAACACAAGTGCGAAAAGTGGTTTTTCAACACTATCACAAGTGCAAAAAGTGTTTTTTCCACACTAATACAAGTGCAAAAGTGGTTTCCTGCACCAACACAAGTGCGAAAAGTGGTTTTTCAACACTAACACAAGTGCGAAAAGTGGTTTTGCAACACTAACACAAGTGCGAAAAGTGGTTTTTCAACACTATCACAAGTGCAAAAAGTGTTTTTTCCACACTAATACAAGTGCAAAAGTGGTTTCCTGCACCAACACAAGTGTGAAAAGTGGTTTCCTGCACCAACACAAGTGCGAAAAGTGGTTTTTCAACACTAACACAAGTGCGAAAAGTGGTTTTTCAACACTATCACAAGTGCAAAAAGTGTTTTTTCCACACTAATACAAGTGCAAAAGTGGTTTCCTGCACCAACACAAGTGCGAAATGTGGTTTCCTGCACCAACACAAGTGCGAAAAGTGGTTTTTCAACACTAACACAAGTGCGAAAAGTGGTTTTTCAACACTAACACAAGTGTGAAAAGTGTTTTTTCCACACTAATACAAGTGCAAAAGTGGTTTCCTGCACCAACACAAGTGCGAAAAGTGGTTTTTCAACACGAACACAAGTGCGAAAAGTGGTTTTTCAACACTATCACAAGTGCAAAAAGTGTTTTTTCCACACTAATACAAGTGCAAAAGTGGTTTCCTGCACCAACACAAGTGCGAAAAGTGGTTTTTCAACACTAACACAAGTGCGAAAAGTGGTTTTTCAACACTATCACAAGTGCAAAAAGTGTTTTTTCCACACTAATACAAGTGCAAAAGTGGTTTCCTGCACCAACACAAGTGCGAAAAGTGGTTTTTCAACACTAACACAAGTGCGAAAAGTGGTTTTTCAACAGTATCACAAGTGCAAAAAGTGTTTTTTCCACACTAATACAAGTGCAAAAGTGGTTTCCTGCACCAACACAAGTGCGAAAAGTGGTTTTTCAACACTAACACAAGTGCGAAAAGTGGTTTTTCAACACTATCACAAGTGCAAAAAGTGTTTTTTCCACACTAATACAAGTGCAAAAGTGGTTTCCTGCACCAACACAAGTGCGAAAAGTGGTTTTTCAACACTAACACGAGTGCGAAAAGTGCTTTTTCAACACTAACACAAGTGCGAAAAGTGGTTTTTCAACACTATCACAAGTGCAAAAAGTGTTTTTTCCACACTAATACAAGTGCAAAAGTGGTTTCCTGCACCAACACAAGTGCGAAAAGTGGTTTTTCAACACTAACACAAGTGCGAAAAGTGGTTTTTCAACACTAACACAAGTGCGAAAAGTGGTTTTTCAACACTAACACAAGTGCGAAAAGTGGTTTTTCCACACTAATACAAGTGCAAAAGTGGTTTCCTGCACCAACACAAGTGCGAAAAGTGGTTTTTCAACACTAACACAAATGCGAAAAGTGGTTTTTCAACACTATAACAAGTGCAAAAAGTGTTTTTCCCACACTAATACAAGTGCAAAAAGTGTTTTTTCCACACTAATACAAGTGCAAAAGTGGTTTCCTGCACCAACACAAGTGCGAAATGTGGTTTTTCAACACTAACACAAGTGCGAAAAGTGGTTTTTCAACACTAACACAAGTGCGAAAAGTGGTTTTTCCACACTAATACAAGTGCAAAAGTGGTTTCCTGCACCAACACAAGTGTGAAAAGTGGTTTTTCAACACTAACACAAGTGCGAAAAGTGGTTTTTCAACACTATCACAAGTGCGAAAAGTGGTTTTTCAACACTAACACAAGTGCGAAAAGTGGTTTTTCAACACTATCACAAGTGCAAAAAGTGTTTTTCCACACTAATACAAGTGCAAAAGTGGTTTCCTGCACCAACACAAGTGCGAAAAGTGGTTTTTCAACACTAACACGAGTGCTAAAAGTGCTTTTTCAACACTATCACAAGTGCAAAAAGTGTTTTTTCCACACTAATACAAGTGCAAAAGTGGTTTCCTGCACCAACACAAGTGCGAAAAGTGGTTTTTCAACACTAACACAAGTGCGAAAAGTGGTTTTTCAACACTAACACAAGTGTGAAAAGTGTTTTTTCCACACTAATACAAGTGCAAAAGTGGTTTCCTGCACCAACACAAGTGCGAAAAGTGGTTTTTCAACACTAACACAAGTGCGAAAAGTGGTTTTTCAACACTATCACAAGTGCAAAAAGTGTTTTTTCCACACTAATACAAGTGCAAAAGTGGTTTCCTGCACCAACACAAGTGCGAAAAGTGGTTTTTCAACACTAACACGAGTGCTAAAAGTGCTTTTTCAACACTAACACAAGTGCGAAAAGTGGTTTTTCAACACTATCACAAGTGCAAAAAGTGTTTTTTCCACACTAATACAAGTGCAAAAGTGGTTTCCTGCACCAACACAAGTGCGAAAAGTGGTTTTTCAACACTAACACAAGTGCGAAAAGTGGTTTTGCAACACTAACACAAGTGCGAAAAGTGGTTTTTCAACACTATCACAAGTGCAAAAAGTGTTTTTTCCACACTAATACAAGTGCAAAAGTGGTTTCCTGCACCAACACAAGTGTGAAAAGTGGTTTCCTGCACCAACACAAGTGCGAAAAGTGGTTTTTCAACACTAACACAAGTGCGAAAAGTGGTTTTTCAACACTATCACAAGTGCAAAAAGTGTTTTTTCCACACTAATACAAGTGCAAAAGTGGTTTCCTGCACCAACACAAGTGCGAAAAGTGGTTTCCTGCACCAACACAAGTGCGAAAAGTGGTTTTTCAACACTAACACAAGTGCGAAAAGTGGTTTTTCAACACTAACACAAGTGTGAAAAGTGTTTTTTCCACACTAATACAAGTGCAAAAGTGGTTTCCTGCACCAACACAAGTGCGAAAAGTGGTTTTTCAACACTAACACAAGTGCGAAAAGTGGTTTTTCAACACTATCACAAGTGCAAAAAGTGTTTTTTCCACACTAATACAAGTGCAAAAGTGGTTTCCTGCACCAACACAAGTGCGAAAAGTGGTTTTTCAACACTAACACAAGTGCGAAAAGTGGTTTTTCAACACTATCACAAGTGCAAAAAGTGTTTTTTCCACACTAATACAAGTGCAAAAGTGGTTTCCTGCACCAACACAAGTGCGAAAAGTGGTTTTTCAACACTAACACAAGTGCGAAAAGTGGTTTTTCAACAGTATCACAAGTGCAAAAAGTGTTTTTTCCACACTAATACAAGTGCAAAAGTGGTTTCCTGCACCAACACAAGTGCGAAAAGTGGTTTTTCAACACTAACACAAGTGCGAAAAGTGGTTTTTCAACACTATCACAAGTGCAAAAAGTGTTTTTTCCACACTAATACAAGTGCAAAAGTGGTTTCCTGCACCAACACAAGTGCGAAAAGTGGTTTTTCAACACTAACACGAGTGCGAAAAGTGCTTTTTCAACACTAACACAAGTGCGAAAAGTGGTTTTTCAACACTATCACAAGTGCAAAAAGTGTTTTTTCCACACTAATACAAGTGCAAAAGTGGTTTCCTGCACCAACACAAGTGCGAAAAGTGGTTTTTCAACACTAACACAAGTGCGAAAAGTGGTTTTTCAACACTAACACAAGTGCGAAAAGTGGTTTTTCAACACTAACACAAGTGCGAAAAGTGGTTTTTCCACACTAATACAAGTGCAAAAGTGGTTTCCTGCACCAACACAAGTGCGAAAAGTGGTTTTTCAACACTAACACAAATGCGAAAAGTGGTTTTTCAACACTATAACAAGTGCAAAAAGTGTTTTTCCCACACTAATACAAGTGCAAAAAGTGTTTTTTCCACACTAATACAAGTGCAAAAGTGGTTTCCTGCACCAACACAAGTGCGAAATGTGGTTTTTCAACACTAACACAAGTGCGAAAAGTGGTTTTTCAACACTAACACAAGTGCGAAAAGTGGTTTTTCCACACTAATACAAGTGCAAAAGTGGTTTCCTGCACCAACACAAGTGTGAAAAGTGGTTTTTCAACACTAACACAAGTGCGAAAAGTGGTTTTTCAACACTATCACAAGTGTGAAAAGTGGTTTTGCAACACTAACACAAGTGCGAAAAGTGGGTTTTCAACACTATCACAAGTGCAAAAAGTGTTTTTTCCACACTAATACAAGTGCAAAAGTGGTTTCCTGCACCAACACAAGTGTGAAAAGTGGTTTTGCAACACTAACACAAGTGCGAAAAGTGGTTTTTCAACACTATCACAAGTGCAAAAAGTGTTTTTTCCACACTAATACAAGTGCAAAAGTGGTTTCCTGCACCAACACAAGTGCGAAAAGTGGTTTTTCAACACTAACACGAGTGCGAAAAGTGCTTTTTCAACACTAACAAAAGTGCGAAAAGTGGTTTTTCAACACTATCACAAGTGCAAAAAGTGTTTTTTCCACACTAATACAAGTGCAAAAGTGGTTTCCTGCACCAACACAAGTGCGAAAAGTGGTTTTTCAACAGTAACACAAGTGCGAAAAGTGGTTTTGCAACACTAACACAAGTGCGAAAAGTGGTTTTTCAACACTATCACAAGTGCAAAAAGTGTTTTTTCCACACTAATACAAGTGCAAAAGTGTTTTCCTGCACCAACACAAGTGCGAAAAGTGGTTTTTCAACACTATCACAAGTGCAAAAAGTGTTTTTTCCACACTAATACAAGTGCAAAAGTGGTTTCCTGCACCAACACAAGTGCGAAAAGTGGTTTTTCAACACTTAAGCATAAGTCACATTTGCTCTACGGCTAGGATACGGCGGCCGTACCCCCCCTAAATTGACAGAAACGTGCGGCGGCCGCAGAGTTTCTGAGGTGGCCTCAGGGTGGCCCTAGGGCGTATGGCTATCTTTTACAGGCCGTAGGGGTCGCCGTGGAATTATAGCGCGGAGTTATAACTTTTTTCATTTCTAGGTTGGCCGTAGCAATTCGACAAGCCGTAGCCATGACGACTGGTATATATACCCACTCGTTACCGTCCGTCTGGCCGCACGTTCGCCTTAGGGCCCCCCTGCGGTCGCCTTGCGGGCACCTTGAGGCTACCTTGCGTCTGCCTTGAAAATTATATGGCCGCCGCAGGGACGCTCTAAGGTCACCGTGCGACATCAAATCAAAGACCGTACGGCACCCCTACGTTTTCGGTCTCCACAATTTCTAAATACCCCGTGCGGCTACCCGAAAAATAAAAACATATGTGACTGCTACATTGTGTGACCGTGGAAATACTGCGGCCGCCCTATAATTGCTAGTGGCCGTAGATTTTTTAGACCCTACGGCCGCTGAGCCAAATGTGACTGAAGCATAACACAAGTGCGAAAAGTGGTTTTTCAACACTATCACAAGTGCAAAAAGTGTTTTTTCCACACTAATACAAGTGCAAAAGTGGTTTCCTGCACCAACACAAGTGTGAAAAGTGGTTTTTCAACACTAACACAAGTGCGAAAAGTGGTTTTTCAACACTATCACAAGTGTGAAAAGTGGTTTTGCAACACTAACACAAGTGCGAAAAGTGGTTTTTCAACACTATCACAAGTGCAAAAAGTGTTTTTTCCACACTAATACAAGTGCAAAAGTGGTTTCCTGCACCAACACAAGTGCGAAAAGTGGTTTTTCAACACTAACACAAGTGCGAAAAGTGGTTTTTCAACACTAACACAAGTGTGAAAAGTGTTTTTTCCACACTAATACAAGTGCAAAAGTGGTTTCCTGCACCAACACAAGTGCGAAAAGTGGTTTTTCAACACTAACACAAGTGCGAAAAGTGGTTTTTCAACACTATCACAAGTGCAAAAAGTGTTTTTTCCACACTAATACAAGTGCAAAAGTGGTTTCCTGCACCAACACAAGTGCGAAAAGTGGTTTTTCAACACTAACACGAGTGCTAAAAGTGCTTTTTCAACACTAACACAAGTGCGAAAAGTGGTTTTTCAACACTATCACAAGTGCAAAAAGTGTTTTTTCCACACTAATACAAGTGCAAAAGTGGTTTCCTGCACCAACACAAGTGCGAAAAGTGGTTTTTCAACACTAACACAAGTGCGAAAAGTGGTTTTGCAACACTAACACAAGTGCGAAAAGTGGTTTTTCAACACTATCACAAGTGCAAAAAGTGTTTTTTCCACACTAATACAAGTGCAAAAGTGGTTTCCTGCACCAACACAAGTGTGAAAAGTGGTTTCCTGCACCAACACAAGTGCGAAAAGTGGTTTTTCAACACTAACACAAGTGCGAAAAGTGGTTTTTCAACACTATCACAAGTGCAAAAAGTGTTTTTTCCACACTAATACAAGTGCAAAAGTGGTTTCCTGCACCAACACAAGTGCGAAAAGTGGTTTCCTGCACCAACACAAGTGCGAAAAGTGGTTTTTCAACACTAACACAAGTGCGAAAAGTGGTTTTTCAACACTAACACAAGTGTGAAAAGTGTTTTTTCCACACTAATACAAGTGCAAAAGTGGTTTCCTGCACCAACACAAGTGCGAAAAGTGGTTTTTCAACACTAACACAAGTGCGAAAAGTGGTTTTTCAACACTATCACAAGTGCAAAAAGTGTTTTTTCCACACTAATACAAGTGCAAAAGTGGTTTCCTGCACCAACACAAGTGCGAAAAGTGGTTTTTCAACACTAACACAAGTGCGAAAAGTGGTTTTTCAACACTATCACAAGTGCAAAAAGTGTTTTTTCCACACTAATACAAGTGCAAAAGTGGTTTCCTGCACCAACACAAGTGCGAAAAGTGGTTTTTCAACACTAACACAAGTGCGAAAAGTGGTTTTTCAACAGTATCACAAGTGCAAAAAGTGTTTTTTCCACACTAATACAAGTGCAAAAGTGGTTTCCTGCACCAACACAAGTGCGAAAAGTGGTTTTTCAACACTAACACAAGTGCGAAAAGTGGTTTTTCAACACTATCACAAGTGCAAAAAGTGTTTTTTCCACACTAATACAAGTGCAAAAGTGGTTTCCTGCACCAACACAAGTGCGAAAAGTGGTTTTTCAACACTAACACGAGTGCGAAAAGTGCTTTTTCAACACTAACACAAGTGCGAAAAGTGGTTTTTCAACACTATCACAAGTGCAAAAAGTGTTTTTTCCACACTAATACAAGTGCAAAAGTGGTTTCCTGCACCAACACAAGTGCGAAAAGTGGTTTTTCAACACTAACACAAGTGCGAAAAGTGGTTTTTCAACACTAACACAAGTGCGAAAAGTGGTTTTTCAACACTAACACAAGTGCGAAAAGTGGTTTTTCCACACTAATACAAGTGCAAAAGTGGTTTCCTGCACCAACACAAGTGCGAAAAGTGGTTTTTCAACACTAACACAAATGCGAAAAGTGGTTTTTCAACACTATAACAAGTGCAAAAAGTGTTTTTCCCACACTAATACAAGTGCAAAAAGTGTTTTTTCCACACTAATACAAGTGCAAAAGTGGTTTCCTGCACCAACACAAGTGCGAAATGTGGTTTTTCAACACTAACACAAGTGCGAAAAGTGGTTTTTCAACACTAACACAAGTGCGAAAAGTGGTTTTTCCACACTAATACAAGTGCAAAAGTGGTTTCCTGCACCAACACAAGTGTGAAAAGTGGTTTTTCAACACTAACACAAGTGCGAAAAGTGGTTTTTCAACACTATCACAAGTGTGAAAAGTGGTTTTGCAACACTAACACAAGTGCGAAAAGTGGGTTTTCAACACTATCACAAGTGCAAAAAGTGTTTTTTCCACACTAATACAAGTGCAAAAGTGGTTTCCTGCACCAACACAAGTGTGAAAAGTGGTTTTGCAACACTAACACAAGTGCGAAAAGTGGTTTTTCAACACTATCACAAGTGCAAAAAGTGTTTTTTCCACACTAATACAAGTGCAAAAGTGGTTTCCTGCACCAACACAAGTGCGAAAAGTGGTTTTTCAACACTAACACGAGTGCGAAAAGTGCTTTTTCAACACTAACACAAGTGTGAAAAGTGGTTTTTCAACACTATCACAAGTGCAAAAAGTGTTTTTTCCACACTAATACAAGTGCAAAAGTGGTTTCCTGCACCAACACAAGTGCGAAAAGTGGTTTTTCAACAGTAACACAAGTGCGAAAAGTGGTTTTGCAACACTAACACAAGTGCGAAAAGTGGTTTTTCAACACTATCACAAGTGCAAAAAGTGTTTTTTCCACACTAATACAAGTGCAAAAGTGTTTTCCTGCACCAACACAAGTGCGAAAAGTGGTTTTTCAACACTATCACAAGTGCAAAAAGTGTTTTTTCCACACTAATACAAGTGCAAAAGTGGTTTCCTGCACCAACACAAGTGCGAAAAGTGGTTTTTCAACACTTAAGCATAAGTCACATTTGCTCTACGGCTAGGATACGGCGGCCGTACCCCCCCTAAATTGACAGAAACGTGCGGCGGCCGCAGAGTTTCTGAGGTGGCCTCAGGGTGGCCCTAGGGCGTATGGCTATCTTTTACAGGCCGTAGGGGTCGCCGTGGAATTATAGCGCGGAGTTATAACTTTTTTCATTTCTAGGTTGGCCGTAGCAATTCGACAAGCCGTAGCCATGACGACTGGTATATATACCCACTCGTTACCGTCCGTCTGGCCGCACGTTCGCCTTAGGGCCCCCCTGCGGTCGCCTTGCGGGCACCTTGAGGCTACCTTGCGTCTGCCTTGAAAATTATATGGCCGCCGCAGGGACGCTCTAAGGTCACCGTGCGACATCAAATCAAAGACCGTACGGCACCCCTACGTTTTCGGTCTCCACAATTTCTAAATACCCCGTGCGGCTACCCGAAAAATAAAAACATATGTGACTGCTACATTGTGTGACCGTGGAAATACTGCGGCCGCCCTATAATTGCTAGTGGCCGTAGATTTTTTAGACCCTACGGCCGCTGAGCCAAATGTGACTGAAGCATAACACAAGTGCGAAAAGTGGTTTTTCAACACTATCACAAGTGCAAAAAGTGTTTTTTCCACACTAATACAAGTGCAAAAGTGGTTTCCTGCACCAACACAAGTGTGAAAAGTGGTTTTTCAACACTAACACAAGTGCGAAAAGTGGTTTTTCAACACTATCACAAGTGTGAAAAGTGGTTTTGCAACACTAACACAAGTGCGAAAAGTGGTTTTTCAACACTATCACAAGTGCAAAAAGTGTTTTTTCCACACTAATACAAGTGCAAAAGTGGTTTCCTGCACCAACACAAGTGTGAAAAGTGGTTTTGCAACACTAACACAAGTGCGAAAAGTGGTTTTTCAACACTATCACAAGTGCAAAAAGTGTTTTTTCCACACTAATACAAGTGCAAAAGTGGTTTCCTGCACCAACACAAGTGCGAAAAGTGGTTTTTCAACACTAACACGAGTGCGAAAAGTGCTTTTTCAACACTAACACAAGTGCGAAAAGTGGTTTTTCAACACTATCGCAAGTGCAAAAAGTGTTTTTTCCACACTAATACAAGTGCAAAAGTGGTTTCCTGCACCAACACAAGTGCGAAAAGTGGTTTTTCAACAGTAACACAAGTGCGAAAAGTGGTTTTGCAACACTAACACAAGTGCGAAAAGTGGTTTTTCAACACTATCACAAGTGCAAAAAGTGTTTTTTCTACACTAATACAAGTGCAAAAGTGTTTTCCTGCACCAACACAAGTGCGAAATGTGGTTTTTCAACACTAACACAAGTGCGAAAAGTGGTTTTTCAACACTAACACAAGTGCGAAAAGTGGTTTTTCCACACTAATACAAGTGCAAAAGTGGTTTCCTGCACCAACACAAGTGCGAAAAGTGGTTTTTCAACACTAACACAAGTGCGAAAAGTGGTTTTTCAACACTATCACAAGTGCAAAAAGTGTTTTTTCCACACTAATACAAGTGCAAAAGTGGTTTCCTGCACCAACACAAGTGCGAAAAGTGGTTTTTCAACACTAACACAAGTGCGAAAAGTGGTTTTTCAACACTATCACAAGTGCAAAAAGTGTTTTTTCCACACTAATACAAGTGCAAAAGTGGTTTCCTGCACCAACACAAGTGCGAAAAGTGGTTTTTCAACACTAACACAAGTGCGAAAAGTGGTTTTTCAACAGTATCACAAGTGCAAAAAGTGTTTTTTCCACACTAATACAAGTGCAAAAGTGGTTTCCTGCACCAACACAAGTGCGAAAAGTGGTTTTTCAACACTAACACAAGTGCGAAAAGTGGTTTTTCAACACTATCACAAGTGCAAAAAGTGTTTTTTTCCACACTAATACAAGTGCAAAAGTGGTTTCCTGCACCAACACAAGTGCGAAAAGTGGTTTTTCAACACTAACACGAGTGCGAAAAGTGCTTTTTCAACACTAACACAAGTGCGAAAAGTGGTTTTTCAACACTATCACAAGTGCAAAAAGTGTTTTTTCCACACTAATACAAGTGCAAAAGTGGTTTCCTGCACCAACACAAGTGCGAAAAGTGGTTTTTCAACACTAACACAAGTGCGAAAAGTGGTTTTTCAACACTAACACAAGTGCGAAAAGTGGTTTTTCAACACTAACACAAGTGCGAAAAGTGGTTTTTCCACACTAATACAAGTGCAAAAGTGGTTTCCTGCACCAACACAAGTGCGAAAAGTGGTTTTTCAACACTAACACAAATGCGAAAAGTGGTTTTTCAACACTATAACAAGTGCAAAAAGTGTTTTTCCCACACTAATACAAGTGCAAAAAGTGTTTTTTCCACACTAATACAAGTGCAAAAGTGGTTTCCTGCACCAACACAAGTGCGAAATGTGGTTTTTCAACACTAACACAAGTGCGAAAAGTGGTTTTTCAACACTAACACAAGTGCGAAAAGTGGTTTTTCCACACTAATACAAGTGCAAAAGTGGTTTCCTGCACCAACACAAGTGTGAAAAGTGGTTTTTCAACACTAACACAAGTGCGAAAAGTGGTTTTTCAACACTATCACAAGTGTGAAAAGTGGTTTTGCAACACTAACACAAGTGCGAAAAGTGGGTTTTCAACACTATCACAAGTGCAAAAAGTGTTTTTTCCACACTAATACAAGTGCAAAAGTGGTTTCCTGCACCAACACAAGTGTGAAAAGTGGTTTTGCAACACTAACACAAGTGCGAAAAGTGGTTTTTCAACACTATCACAAGTGCAAAAAGTGTTTTTTCCACACTAATACAAGTGCAAAAGTGGTTTCCTGCACCAACACAAGTGCGAAAAGTGGTTTTTCAACACTAACACGAGTGCGAAAAGTGCTTTTTCAACACTAACACAAGTGTGAAAAGTGGTTTTTCAACACTATCACAAGTGCAAAAAGTGTTTTTTCCACACTAATACAAGTGCAAAAGTGGTTTCCTGCACCAACACAAGTGCGAAAAGTGGTTTTTCAACAGTAACACAAGTGCGAAAAGTGGTTTTGCAACACTAACACAAGTGCGAAAAGTGGTTTTTCAACACTATCACAAGTGCAAAAAGTGTTTTTTCCACACTAATACAAGTGCAAAAGTGTTTTCCTGCACCAACACAAGTGCGAAAAGTGGTTTTTCAACACTATCACAAGTGCAAAAAGTGTTTTTTCCACACTAATACAAGTGCAAAAGTGGTTTCCTGCACCAACACAAGTGCGAAAAGTGGTTTTTCAACACTTAAGCATAAGTCACATTTGCTCTACGGCTAGGATACGGCGGCCGTACCCCCCCTAAATTGACAGAAACGTGCGGCGGCCGCAGAGTTTCTGAGGTGGCCTCAGGGTGGCCCTAGGGCGTATGGCTATCTTTTACAGGCCGTAGGGGTCGCCGTGGAATTATAGCGCGGAGTTATAACTTTTTTCATTTCTAGGTTGGCCGTAGCAATTCGACAAGCCGTAGCCATGACGACTGGTATATATACCCACTCGTTACCGTCCGTCTGGCCGCACGTTCGCCTTAGGGCCCCCCTGCGGTCGCCTTGCGGGCACCTTGAGGCTACCTTGCGTCTGCCTTGAAAATTATATGGCCGCCGCAGGGACGCTCTAAGGTCACCGTGCGACATCAAATCAAAGACCGTACGGCACCCCTACGTTTTCGGTCTCCACAATTTCTAAATACCCCGTGCGGCTACCCGAAAAATAAAAACATATGTGACTGCTACATTGTGTGACCGTGGAAATACTGCGGCCGCCCTATAATTGCTAGTGGCCGTAGATTTTTTAGACCCTACGGCCGCTGAGCCAAATGTGACTGAAGCATAACACAAGTGCGAAAAGTGGTTTTTCAACACTATCACAAGTGCAAAAAGTGTTTTTTCCACACTAATACAAGTGCAAAAGTGGTTTCCTGCACCAACACAAGTGTGAAAAGTGGTTTTTCAACACTAACACAAGTGCGAAAAGTGGTTTTTCAACACTATCACAAGTGTGAAAAGTGGTTTTGCAACACTAACACAAGTGCGAAAAGTGGTTTTTCAACACTATCACAAGTGCAAAAAGTGTTTTTTCCACACTAATACAAGTGCAAAAGTGGTTTCCTGCACCAACACAAGTGTGAAAAGTGGTTTTGCAACACTAACACAAGTGCGAAAAGTGGTTTTTCAACACTATCACAAGTGCAAAAAGTGTTTTTTCCACACTAATACAAGTGCAAAAGTGGTTTCCTGCACCAACACAAGTGCGAAAAGTGGTTTTTCAACACTAACACGAGTGCGAAAAGTGCTTTTTCAACACTAACACAAGTGCGAAAAGTGGTTTTTCAACACTATCGCAAGTGCAAAAAGTGTTTTTTCCACACTAATACAAGTGCAAAAGTGGTTTCCTGCACCAACACAAGTGCGAAAAGTGGTTTTTCAACAGTAACACAAGTGCGAAAAGTGGTTTTGCAACACTAACACAAGTGCGAAAAGTGGTTTTTCAACACTATCACAAGTGCAAAAAGTGTTTTTTCTACACTAATACAAGTGCAAAAGTGTTTTCCTGCACCAACACAAGTGCGAAATGTGGTTTTTCAACACTAACACAAGTGCGAAAAGTGGTTTTTCAACACTAACACAAGTGCGAAAAGTGGTTTTTCCACACTAATACAAGTGCAAAAGTGGTTTCCTGCACCAACACAAGTGCGAAAAGTGGTTTTTCAACACTAACACAAGTGCGAAAAGTGGTTTTTCAACACTATCACAAGTGCAAAAAGTGTTTTTTCCACACTAATACAAGTGCAAAAGTGGTTTCCTGCACCAACACAAGTGCGAAAAGTGGTTTTTCAACACTAACACAAGTGCGAAAAGTGGTTTTTCAACACTATCACAAGTGCAAAAAGTGTTTTTTCCACACTAATACAAGTGCAAAAGTGGTTTCCTGCACCAACACAAGTGCGAAAAGTGGTTTTTCAACACTAACACAAGTGCGAAAAGTGGTTTTTCAACACTATCACAAGTGCAAAAAGTGTTTTTTCCACACTAATACAAGTGCAAAAGTGGTTTCCTGCACCAACACAAGTGCGAAAAGTGGTTTTTCAACACTAACACAAGTGCGAAAAGTGGTTTTTCAACACTATCACAAGTGCAAAAAGTGTTTTTTCCACACTAATACAAGTGCAAAAGTGGTTTCCTGCACCAACACAAGTGCGAAAAGTGGTTTTTCAACACTAACACGAGTGTGAAAAGTGCTTTTTCAACACTAACACAAGTGCGAAAAGTGGTTTTTCAACACTATCACAAGTGCAAAAAGTGTTTTTTCCACACTAATACAAGTGCAAAAGTGGTTTCCTGCACCAACACAAGTGCGAAAAGTGGTTTTTCAACACTAACACAAGTGCGAAAAGTGGTTTTTCAACACTAACACAAGTGCGAAAAGTGGTTTTTCAACACTAACACAAGTGCGAAAAGTGGTTTTTCCACACTAATACAAGTGCAAAAGTGGTTTCCTGCACCAACACAAGTGCGAAAAGTGGTTTTTCAACACTAACACAAATGCGAAAAGTGGTTTTTCAACACTACAACAAGTGCAAAAAGTGTTTTTCCCACACTAATACAAGTGCAAAAAGTGTTTTTGCCACACTAATACAAGTGCAAAAGTGGTTTCCTGCACCAACACAAGTGCGAAATGTGGTTTTTCAACACTAACACAAGTGCGAAAAGTGGTTTTTCAACACTAACACAAGTGCGAAAAGTGGTTTTTCAACACTATCACAAGTGCAAAAAGTGTTTTTTCCACACTAATACAAGTGCAAAAGTGGTTTCCTGCACCAACACAAGTGCGAAAAGTGGTTTTTCAACACTAACACAAGTGCGAAAAGTGGTTTTGCAACACTAACACAAGTGCGAAAAGTGGTTTTTCAACACTATCATAAGTGCAAAAAGTGTTTTTTCCACACTAATACAAGTGCAAAAGTGGTTTCCTGCACCAACACAAGTGCGAAATGTGGTTTTTCAACACTAACACAAGTGCGCAAAGTGGTTTTTCCACACTAATACAAGTGCAAAAGTGGTTTCCTGCACCAACACAAGTGCGAAAAGTGGTTTTTCAACACTAGCACGAGTGCGAAAAGTGCTTTTTCAACACTAACACAAGTGCGAAAAGTGGTTTTTCAACACTATCACAAGTGCAAAAAGTGTTTTTTCCACACTAATACAAGTGCAAAAGTGTTTTCCTGCACCAACACAAGTGCGAAATGTGGTTTTTCAACACTAACACAAGTGCGAAAAGTGGTTTTTCAACACTAACACAAGTGCGAAAAGTGGTTTTTCCACACTAATACAAGTGCAAAAGTGGTTTCCTGCACCAACACAAGTGCGAAAAGTGGTTTTTCAACACTAACACAAGTGCGAAAAGTGGTTTTTCAACACTATAACAAGTGCAAAAAGTGTTTTTTCCACACTAATACAAGTGCAAAAAGTGTTTTTTCCACACTAATACAAGTGCAAAAGTGGTTTCCTGCACCAACACAAGTGCGAAAAGTGGTTTTTCAACACTAACACGAGTGCGAAAAGTGCTTTTTCAACACTATCACAAGTGCAAAAAGTGTTTTTTCCACACTAATACAAGTGCAAAAGTGGTTTCCTGCACCAACACAAGTGCGAAAAGTGGTTTTTCAACACTAACACAAGTGCGAAAAGTGGTTTTTCAACACTAACACAAGTGTGAAAAGTGTTTTTTCCACACTAATACAAGTGCAAAAGTGGTTTCCTGCACCAACACAAGTGCGAAAAGTGGTTTTTCAACACTAACACAAGTGCGAAAAGTGTTTTTTCAACACTATCACAAGTGCAAAAAGTGCTTTTTCCACACTAATACAAGTGCAAAAGTGGTTTCCTGCACCAACACAAGTGCGAAAAGTGGTTTTTCAACACTAACACGAGTGCTAAAAGTGCTTTTTCAACACTAACACAAGTGCGAAAAGTGGTTTTTCAACACTATCACAAGTGCAAAAAGTGTTTTTTCCACACTAATACAAGTGCAAAAGTGGTTTCCTGCACCAACACAAGTGCGAAAAGTGGTTTTTCAACACTAACACAAGTGCGAAAAGTGGTTTTGCAACACTAACACAAGTGCGAAAAGTGGTTTTTCAACACTATCACAAGTGCAAAAAGTGTTTTTTCCAAACTAATACAAGTGCAAAAGTGGTTTCCTGCACCAACACAAGTGTGAAAAGTGGTTTCCTGCACCAACACAAGTGCGAAAAGTGGTTTTTCAACACTAACACAAGTGCGAAAAGTGGTTTTTCAACACTATCACAAGTGCAAAAAGTGTTTTTTCCACACTAATACAAGTGCAAAAGTGGTTTCCTGCACCAACACAAGTGCGAAAAGTGGTTTCCTGCACCAACACAAGTGCGAAAAGTGGTTTTTCAACACTAACACAAGTGCGAAAAGTGGTTTTTCAACACTAACACAAGTGTGAAAAGTGTTTTTTCCACACTAATACAAGTGCAAAAGTGGTTTCCTGCACCAACACAAGTGCGAAAAGTGGTTTTTCAACACTAACACAAGTGCGAAAAGTGGTTTTTCAACACTATCACAAGTGCAAAAAGTGTTTTTTCCACACTAATACAAGTGCAAAAGTGGTTTCCTGCACCAACACAAGTGCGAAAAGTGGTTTTTCAACACTATCACAAGTGCAAAAAGTGTTTTTTCCACACTAATACAAGTGCAAAAGTGGTTTCCTGCACCAACACAAGTGCGAAAAGTGGTTTTTCAACACTAACACAAGTGCGAAAAGTGGTTTTTCAACACTATCACAAGTGCAAAAAGTGTTTTTTCAACACTAACACAAGTGCGAAAAGTGGTTTTTCAACACTATCACAAGTGCAAAAAGTGTTTTTTCCACACTAATACAAGTGTAAAAGTGGTTTCCTGCACCAACACAAGTGCGAAAAGTGGTTTTCCAACACTAACACAAGTGCGAAAAGTGGTTTTGCAACACTAACACAAGTGTGAAAAGTGGTTTTTCAACACTATCACCAGTGCAAAAAGTGTTTTTTCCACACTAATACAAGTGCAAAAGTGGTTTCCTGCACCAACACAAGTGCGAAATGTGGTTTTTCAACACTAACACAAGTGCGAAAAGTGGTTTTTCCACACTAATACAAGTGCAAAAGTGGTTTCCGTAACCAACACAAGTGCGAAAAGTGGTTTTTCAACACTAGCACGAGTGCGAAAAGTGCTTTTTCAACACTAACACAAGTGCGAAAAGTGGTTTTTCAACACTATCACAAGTGCAAAAAGTGTTTTTTCCACACTAATACAAGTGCAAAAGTGGTTTCCTGCACCAACACAAGTGCGAAAAGTGGTTTTTCAACACTAACACAAGTGCGAAAAGTGGTTTTTCAACACTATCACAAGTGCAAAAAGTGTTTTTTCCACACTAATACAAGTGCAAAAGTGGTTTCCTGCACCAACACAAGTGTGAAAAGTGGTTTTTCAACACTAACACAAGTGCGAAAAGTGGTTTTTCAACACTATCACAAGTGTGAAAAGTGGTTTTGCAACACTAACACAAGTGCGAAAAGTGGTTTTTCAACACTATCACAAGTGCAAAAAGTGTTTTTTCCACACTAATACAAGTGCAAAAGTGGTTTCCTGCACCAACACAAGTGCGAAAAGTGGTTTTCCAACACTAACACAAGTGCGAAAAGTGGTTTTGCAACACTAACACAAGTGTGAAAAGTGGTTTTTCAACACTATCACCAGTGCAAAAAGTGTTTTTTCCACACTAATACAAGTGCAAAAGTGGTTTCCTGCACCAACACAAGTGCGAAATGTGGTTTTTCAACACTAACACAAGTGCGAAAAGTGGTTTTTCCACACTAATACAAGTGCAAAAGTGGTTTCCTGCACCAACACAAGTGCGAAAAGTGGTTTTTCAACACTAGCACGAGTGCGAAAAGTGCTTTTTCAACACTAACACAAGTGCGAAAAGTGGTTTTTCAACACTATCACAAGTGCAAAAAGTGTTTTTTCCACACTAATACAAGTGCAAAAGTGGTTTCCTGCACCAACACAAGTGCGAAAAGTGGTTTTTCAACACTAACACAAGTGCGAAAAGTGGTTTTTCCACACTAATACAAGTGCAAAAGTGGTTTCCTGCACCAACACAAGTGCGAAAAGTGGTTTTTCAACACTAACACAAGTGCGAAAAGTGGTTTTTCAACACTATCACAAGTGCAAAAAGTGTTTTTTCCACACTAATACAAGTGCAAAAGTGGTTTCCTGCACCAACACAAGTGCGAAAAGTGGTTTTTCAACACTAACACAAGTGCGAAAAGTGGTTTTTCAACACTATCACAAGTGCAAAAAGTGTTTTTTCCACACTAATACAAGTGCAAAAGTGGTTTCCTGCACCAACACAAGTGCGAAAAGTGGTTTTTCAACACTAACACAAGTGCGAAAAGTGGTTTTTCAACACTATCACAAGTGCAAAAAGTGTTTTTTCCACACTAATACAAGTGCAAAAGTGGTTTCCTGCACCAACACAAGTGCGAAAAGTGGTTTTTCAACACTAACACAAGTGCGAAAAGTGGTTTTTCAACACTATCACAAGTGCAAAAAGTGTTTTTTCCACACTAATACAAGTGCAAAAGTGGTTTCCTGCACCAACACAAGTGCGAAAAGTGGTTTTTCAACACTAACACGAGTGTGAAAAGTGCTTTTTCAACACTAACACAAGTGCGAAAAGTGGTTTTTCAACACTATCACAAGTGCAAAAAGTGTTTTTTCCACACTAATACAAGTGCAAAAGTGGTTTCCTGCACCAACACAAGTGCGAAAAGTGGTTTTTCAACACTAACACAAGTGCGAAAAGTGGTTTTTCAACACTAACACAAGTGCGAAAAGTGGTTTTTCAACACTAACACAAGTGCGAAAAGTGGTTTTTCCACACTAATACAAGTGCAAAAGTGGTTTCCTGCACCAACACAAGTGCGAAAAGTGGTTTTTCAACACTAACACAAATGCGAAAAGTGGTTTTTCAACACTATAACAAGTGCAAAAAGTGTTTTTCCCACACTAATACAAGTGCAAAAAGTGTTTTTGCCACACTAATACAAGTGCAAAAGTGGTTTCCTGCACCAACACAAGTGCGAAATGTGGTTTTTCAACACTAACACAAGTGCGAAAAGTGGTTTTTCAACACTAACACAAGTGCGAAAAGTGGTTTTTCAACACTATCACAAGTGCAAAAAGTGTTTTTTCCACACTAATACAAGTGCAAAAGTGGTTTCCTGCACCAACACAAGTGCGAAAAGTGGTTTTTCAACACTAACACAAGTGCGAAAAGTGGTTTTGCAACACTAACACAAGTGCGAAAAGTGGTTTTTCAACACTATCATAAGTGCAAAAAGTGTTTTTTCCACACTAATACAAGTGCAAAAGTGGTTTCCTGCACCAACACAAGTGCGAAATGTGGTTTTTCAACACTAACACAAGTGCGCAAAGTGGTTTTTCCACACTAATACAAGTGCAAAAGTGGTTTCCTGCACCAACACAAGTGCGAAAAGTGGTTTTTCAACACTAGCACGAGTGCGAAAAGTGCTTTTTCAACACTAACACAAGTGCGAAAAGTGGTTTTTCAACACTATCACAAGTGCAAAAAGTGTTTTTTCCACACTAATACAAGTGCAAAAGTGTTTTCCTGCACCAACACAAGTGCGAAAAGTGGTTTTTCAACACTAGCACGAGTGCGAAAAGTGCTTTTTCAACACTAACACAAGTGCGAAAAGTGGTTTTTCAACACTATCACAAGTGCAAAAAGTGTTTTTTCCACACTAATACAAGTGCAAAAGTGGTTTCCTGCACCAACACAAGTGCGAAAAGTGGTTTTTCAACACTAACACAAGTGCGAAAAGTGGTTTTTCAACACTATAACAAGTGCAAAAAGTGTTTTTTCCACACTAATACAAGTGCAAAAAGTGTTTTTTCCACACTAATACAAGTGCAAAAGTGGTTTCCTGCACCAACACAAGTGCGAAAAGTGGTTTTTCAACACTAACACGAGTGCGAAAAGTGCTTTTTCAACACTATCACAAGTGCAAAAAGTGTTTTTTCCACACTAATACAAGTGCAAAAGTGGTTTCCTGCACCAACACAAGTGCGAAAAGTGGTTTTTCAACACTAACACAAGTGCGAAAAGTGGTTTTTCAACACTAACACAAGTGTGAAAAGTGTTTTTTCCACACTAATACAAGTGCAAAAGTGGTTTCCTGCACCAACACAAGTGCGAAAAGTGGTTTTTCAACACTAACACAAGTGCGAAAAGTGTTTTTTCAACACTATCACAAGTGCAAAAAGTGTTTTTTCCACACTAATACAAGTGCAAAAGTGGTTTCCTGCACCAACACAAGTGCGAAAAGTGGTTTTTCAACACTAACACGAGTGCTAAAAGTGCTTTTTCAACACTAACACAAGTGCGAAAAGTGGTTTTTCAACACTATCACAAGTGCAAAAAGTGTTTTTTCCACACTAATACAAGTGCAAAAGTGGTTTCCTGCACCAACACAAGTGCGAAAAGTGGTTTTTCAACACTAACACAAGTGCGAAAAGTGGTTTTGCAACACTAACACAAGTGCGAAAAGTGGTTTTTCAACACTATCACAAGTGCAAGAAGTGTTTTTTCCACACTAATACAAGTGCAAAAGTGGTTTCCTGCACCAACACAAGTGTGAAAAGTGGTTTCCTGCACCAACACAAGTGCGAAAAGTGGTTTTTCAACACTAACACAAGTGCGAAAAGTGGTTTTTCAACACTATCACAAGTGCAAAAAGTGTTTTTTCCACACTAATACAAGTGCAAAAGTGGTTTCCTGCACCAACACAAGTGCGAAAAGTGGTTTCCTGCACCAACACAAGTGCGAAAAGTGGTTTTTCAACACTAACACAAGTGCGAAAAGTGGTTTTTCAACACTATCACAAGTGTGAAAAGTGGTTTTGCAACACTAACACAAGTGCGAAAAGTGGGTTTTCAACACTATCACAAGTGCAAAAAGTGTTTTTTCCACACTAATACAAGTGCAAAAGTGGTTTCCTGCACCAACACAAGTGTGAAAAGTGGTTTTGCAACACTAACACAAGTGCGAAAAGTGGTTTTTCAACACTATCACAAGTGCAAAAAGTGTTTTTTCCACACTAATACAAGTGCAAAAGTGGTTTCCTGCACCAACACAAGTGCGAAAAGTGGTTTTTCAACACTAACACGAGTGCGAAAAGTGCTTTTTCAACACTAACACAAGTGCGAAAAGTGGTTTTTCAACACTATCACAAGTGCAAAAAGTGTTTTTTCCACACTAATACAAGTGCAAAAGTGGTTTCCTGCACCAACACAAGTGCGAAAAGTGGTTTTTCAACAGTAACACAAGTGCGAAAAGTGGTTTTGCAACACTAACACAAGTGCGAAAAGTGGTTTTTCAACACTATCACAAGTGCAAAAAGTGTTTTTTCCACACTAATACAAGTGCAAAAGTGTTTTCCTGCACCAACACAAGTGCGAAAAGTGGTTTTTCAACACTATCACAAGTGCAAAAAGTGTTTTTTCCACACTAATACAAGTGCAAAAGTGGTTTCCTGCACCAACACAAGTGCGAAAAGTGGTTTTTCAACACTTAAGCATAAGTCACATTTGCTCTACGGCTAGGATACGGCGGCCGTACCCCCCCTAAATTGACAGAAACGTGCGGCGGCCGCAGAGTTTCTGAGGTGGCCTCAGGGTGGCCCTAGGGCGTATGGCTATCTTTTACAGGCCGTAGGGGTCGCCGTGGAATTATAGCGCGGAGTTATAACTTTTTTCATTTCTAGGTTGGCCGTAGCAATTCGACAAGCCGTAGCCATGACGACTGGTATATATACCCACTCGTTACCGTCCGTCTGGCCGCACGTTCGCCTTAGGGCCCCCCTGCGGTCGCCTTGCGGGCACCTTGAGGCTACCTTGCGTCTGCCTTGAAAATTATATGGCCGCCGCAGGGACGCTCTAAGGTCACCGTGCGACATCAAATCAAAGACCGTACGGCACCCCTACGTTTTCGGTCTCCACAATTTCTAAATACCCCGTGCGGCTACCCGAAAAATAAAAACATATGTGACTGCTACATTGTGTGACCGTGGAAATACTGCGGCCGCCCTATAATTGCTAGTGGCCGTAGATTTTTTAGACCCTACGGCCGCTGAGCCAAATGTGACTGAAGCATAACACAAGTGCGAAAAGTGGTTTTTCAACACTATCACAAGTGCAAAAAGTGTTTTTTCCACACTAATACAAGTGCAAAAGTGGTTTCCTGCACCAACACAAGTGTGAAAAGTGGTTTTTCAACACTAACACAAGTGCGAAAAGTGGTTTTTCAACACTATCACAAGTGTGAAAAGTGGTTTTGCAACACTAACACAAGTGCGAAAAGTGGTTTTTCAACACTATCACAAGTGCAAAAAGTGTTTTTTCCACACTAATACAAGTGCAAAAGTGGTTTCCTGCACCAACACAAGTGCGAAAAGTGGTTTTTCAACACTAACACAAGTGCGAAAAGTGGTTTTTCAACACTAACACAAGTGTGAAAAGTGTTTTTTCCACACTAATACAAGTGCAAAAGTGGTTTCCTGCACCAACACATGTGCGAAAAGTGGTTTTTCAACACTAACACAAGTGCGAAAAGTGGTTTTTCAACACTATCACAAGTGCAAAAAGTGTTTTTTCCACACTAATACAAGTGCAAAAGTGGTTTCCTGCACCAACACAAGTGCGAAAAGTGGTTTTTCAACACTAACACGAGTGCTAAAAGTGCTTTTTCAACACTAACACAAGTGCGAAAAGTGGTTTTTCAACACTATCACAAGTGCAAAAAGTGTTTTTTCCACACTAATACAAGTGCAAAAGTGGTTTCCTGCACCAACACAAGTGCGAAAAGTGGTTTTTCAACACTAACACAAGTGCGAAAAGTGGTTTTGCAACACTAACACAAGTGCGAAAAGTGGTTTTTCAACACTATCACAAGTGCAAAAAGTGTTTTTTCCACACTAATACAAGTGCAAAAGTGGTTTCCTGCACCAACACAAGTGTGAAAAGTGGTTTCCTGCACCAACACAAGTGCGAAAAGTGGTTTTTCAACACTAACACAAGTGCGAAAAGTGGTTTTTCAACACTATCACAAGTGCAAAAAGTGTTTTTTCCACACTAATACAAGTGCAAAAGTGGTTTCCTGCACCAACACAAGTGCGAAAAGTGGTTTCCTGCACCAACACAAGTGCGAAAAGTGGTTTTTCAACACTAACACAAGTGCGAAAAGTGGTTTTTCAACACTAACACAAGTGTGAAAAGTGTTTTTTCCACACTAATACAAGTGCAAAAGTGGTTTCCTGCACCAACACAAGTGCGAAAAGTGGTTTTTCAACACTAACACAAGTGCGAAAAGTGGTTTTTCAACACTATCACAAGTGCAAAAAGTGTTTTTTCCACACTAATACAAGTGCAAAAGTGGTTTCCTGCACCAACACAAGTGCGAAAAGTGGTTTTTCAACACTAACACAAGTGCGAAAAGTGGTTTTTCAACACTATCACAAGTGCAAAAAGTGTTTTTTCCACACTAATACAAGTGCAAAAGTGGTTTCCTGCACCAACACAAGTGCGAAAAGTGGTTTTTCAACACTAACACAAGTGCGAAAAGTGGTTTTTCAACAGTATCACAAGTGCAAAAAGTGTTTTTTCCACACTAATACAAGTGCAAAAGTGGTTTCCTGCACCAACACAAGTGCGAAAAGTGGTTTTTCAACACTAACACAAGTGCGAAAAGTGGTTTTTCAACACTATCACAAGTGCAAAAAGTGTTTTTTCCACACTAATACAAGTGCAAAAGTGGTTTCCTGCACCAACACAAGTGCGAAAAGTGGTTTTTCAACACTAACACGAGTGCGAAAAGTGCTTTTTCAACACTAACACAAGTGCGAAAAGTGGTTTTTCAACACTATCACAAGTGCAAAAAGTGTTTTTTCCACACTAATACAAGTGCAAAAGTGGTTTCCTGCACCAACACAAGTGCGAAAAGTGGTTTTTCAACACTAACACAAGTGCGAAAAGTGGTTTTTCAACACTAACACAAGTGCGAAAAGTGGTTTTTCAACACTAACACAAGTGCGAAAAGTGGTTTTTCCACACTAATACAAGTGCAAAAGTGGTTTCCTGCACCAACACAAGTGCGAAAAGTGGTTTTTCAACACTAACACAAATGCGAAAAGTGGTTTTTCAACACTATAACAAGTGCAAAAAGTGTTTTTCCCACACTAATACAAGTGCAAAAAGTGTTTTTTCCACACTAATACAAGTGCAAAAGTGGTTTCCTGCACCAACACAAGTGCGAAATGTGGTTTTTCAACACTAACACAAGTGCGAAAAGTGGTTTTTCAACACTAACACAAGTGCGAAAAGTGGTTTTTCCACACTAATACAAGTGCAAAAGTGGTTTCCTGCACCAACACAAGTGTGAAAAGTGGTTTTTCAACACTAACACAAGTGCGAAAAGTGGTTTTTCAACACTATCACAAGTGTGAAAAGTGGTTTTGCAACACTAACACAAGTGCGAAAAGTGGGTTTTCAACACTATCACAAGTGCAAAAAGTGTTTTTTCCACACTAATACAAGTGCAAAAGTGGTTTCCTGCACCAACACAAGTGTGAAAAGTGGTTTTGCAACACTAACACAAGTGCGAAAAGTGGTTTTTCAACACTATCACAAGTGCAAAAAGTGTTTTTTCCACACTAATACAAGTGCAAAAGTGGTTTCCTGCACCAACACAAGTGCGAAAAGTGGTTTTTCAACACTAACACGAGTGCGAAAAGTGCTTTTTCAACACTAACACAAGTGTGAAAAGTGGTTTTTCAACACTATCACAAGTGCAAAAAGTGTTTTTTCCACACTAATACAAGTGCAAAAGTGGTTTCCTGCACCAACACAAGTGCGAAAAGTGGTTTTTCAACAGTAACACAAGTGCGAAAAGTGGTTTTGCAACACTAACACAAGTGCGAAAAGTGGTTTTTCAACACTATCACAAGTGCAAAAAGTGTTTTTTCCACACTAATACAAGTGCAAAAGTGTTTTCCTGCACCAACACAAGTGCGAAAAGTGGTTTTTCAACACTATCACAAGTGCAAAAAGTGTTTTTTCCACACTAATACAAGTGCAAAAGTGGTTTCCTGCACCAACACAAGTGCGAAAAGTGGTTTTTCAACACTTAAGCATAAGTCACATTTGCTCTACGGCTAGGATACGGCGGCCGTACCCCCCCTAAATTGACAGAAACGTGCGGCGGCCGCAGAGTTTCTGAGGTGGCCTCAGGGTGGCCCTAGGGCGTATGGCTATCTTTTACAGGCCGTAGGGGTCGCCGTGGAATTATAGCGCGGAGTTATAACTTTTTTCATTTCTAGGTTGGCCGTAGCAATTCGACAAGCCGTAGCCATGACGACTGGTATATATACCCACTCGTTACCGTCCGTCTGGCCGCACGTTCGCCTTAGGGCCCCCCTGCGGTCGCCTTGCGGGCACCTTGAGGCTACCTTGCGTCTGCCTTGAAAATTATATGGCCGCCGCAGGGACGCTCTAAGGTCACCGTGCGACATCAAATCAAAGACCGTACGGCACCCCTACGTTTTCGGTCTCCACAATTTCTAAATACCCCGTGCGGCTACCCGAAAAATAAAAACATATGTGACTGCTACATTGTGTGACCGTGGAAATACTGCGGCCGCCCTATAATTGCTAGTGGCCGTAGATTTTTTAGACCCTACGGCCGCTGAGCCAAATGTGACTGAAGCATAACACAAGTGCGAAAAGTGGTTTTTCAACACTATCACAAGTGCAAAAAGTGTTTTTTCCACACTAATACAAGTGCAAAAGTGGTTTCCTGCACCAACACAAGTGTGAAAAGTGGTTTTTCAACACTAACACAAGTGCGAAAAGTGGTTTTTCAACACTATCACAAGTGTGAAAAGTGGTTTTGCAACACTAACACAAGTGCGAAAAGTGGTTTTTCAACACTATCACAAGTGCAAAAAGTGTTTTTTCCACACTAATACAAGTGCAAAAGTGGTTTCCTGCACCAACACAAGTGTGAAAAGTGGTTTTGCAACACTAACACAAGTGCGAAAAGTGGTTTTTCAACACTATCACAAGTGCAAAAAGTGTTTTTTCCACACTAATACAAGTGCAAAAGTGGTTTCCTGCACCAACACAAGTGCGAAAAGTGGTTTTTCAACACTAACACGAGTGCGAAAAGTGCTTTTTCAACACTAACACAAGTGCGAAAAGTGGTTTTTCAACACTATCGCAAGTGCAAAAAGTGTTTTTTCCACACTAATACAAGTGCAAAAGTGGTTTCCTGCACCAACACAAGTGCGAAAAGTGGTTTTTCAACAGTAACACAAGTGCGAAAAGTGGTTTTGCAACACTAACACAAGTGCGAAAAGTGGTTTTTCAACACTATCACAAGTGCAAAAAGTGTTTTTTCTACACTAATACAAGTGCAAAAGTGTTTTCCTGCACCAACACAAGTGCGAAATGTGGTTTTTCAACACTAACACAAGTGCGAAAAGTGGTTTTTCAACACTAACACAAGTGCGAAAAGTGGTTTTTCCACACTAATACAAGTGCAAAAGTGGTTTCCTGCACCAACACAAGTGCGAAAAGTGGTTTTTCAACACTAACACAAGTGCGAAAAGTGGTTTTTCAACACTATCACAAGTGCAAAAAGTGTTTTTTCCACACTAATACAAGTGCAAAAGTGGTTTCCTGCACCAACACAAGTGCGAAAAGTGGTTTTTCAACACTAACACAAGTGCGAAAAGTGGTTTTTCAACACTATCACAAGTGCAAAAAGTGTTTTTTCCACACTAATACAAGTGCAACAGTGGTTTCCTGCACCAACACAAGTGCGAAAAGTGGTTTTTCAACACTAACACAAGTGCGAAAAGTGGTTTTTCAACACTATCACAAGTGCAAAAAGTGTTTTTTCCACACTAATACAAGTGCAAAAGTGGTTTCCTGCACCAACACAAGTGCGAAAAGTGGTTTTTCAACACTAACACAAGTGCGAAAAGTGGTTTTTCAACACTATCACAAGTGCAAAAAGTGTTTTTTCCACACTAATACAAGTGCAAAAGTGGTTTCCTGCACCAACACAAGTGCGAAAAGTGGTTTTTCAACACTAACACGAGTGTGAAAAGTGCTTTTTCAACACTAACACAAGTGCGAAAAGTGGTTTTTCAACACTATCACAAGTGCAAAAAGTGTTTTTTCCACACTAATACAAGTGCAAAAGTGGTTTCCTGCACCAACACAAGTGCGAAAAGTGGTTTTTCAACACTAACACAAGTGCGAAAAGTGGTTTTTCAACACTAACACAAGTGCGAAAAGTGGTTTTTCAACACTAACACAAGTGCGAAAAGTGGTTTTTCCACACTAATACAAGTGCAAAAGTGGTTTCCTGCACCAACACAAGTGCGAAAAGTGGTTTTTCAACACTAACACAAATGCGAAAAGTGGTTTTTCAACACTACAACAAGTGCAAAAAGTGTTTTTCCCACACTAATACAAGTGCAAAAAGTGTTTTTGCCACACTAATACAAGTGCAAAAGTGGTTTCCTGCACCAACACAAGTGCGAAATGTGGTTTTTCAACACTAACACAAGTGCGAAAAGTGGTTTTTCAACACTAACACAAGTGCGAAAAGTGGTTTTTCAACACTATCACAAGTGCAAAAAGTGTTTTTTCCACACTAATACAAGTGCAAAAGTGGTTTCCTGCACCAACACAAGTGCGAAAAGTGGTTTTTCAACACTAACACAAGTGCGAAAAGTGGTTTTGCAACACTAACACAAGTGCGAAAAGTGGTTTTTCAACACTATCATAAGTGCAAAAAGTGTTTTTTCCACACTAATACAAGTGCAAAAGTGGTTTCCTGCACCAACACAAGTGCGAAATGTGGTTTTTCAACACTAACACAAGTGCGCAAAGTGGTTTTTCCACACTAATACAAGTGCAAAAGTGGTTTCCTGCACCAACACAAGTGCGAAAAGTGGTTTTTCAACACTAGCACGAGTGCGAAAAGTGCTTTTTCAACACTAACACAAGTGCGAAAAGTGGTTTTTCAACACTATCACAAGTGCAAAAAGTGTTTTTTCCACACTAATACAAGTGCAAAAGTGTTTTCCTGCACCAACACAAGTGCGAAATGTGGTTTTTCAACACTAACACAAGTGCGAAAAGTGGTTTTTCAACACTAACACAAGTGCGAAAAGTGGTTTTTCCACACTAATACAAGTGCAAAAGTGGTTTCCTGCACCAACACAAGTGCGAAAAGTGGTTTTTCAACACTAACACAAGTGCGAAAAGTGGTTTTTCAACACTATAACAAGTGCAAAAAGTGTTTTTTCCACACTAATACAAGTGCAAAAAGTGTTTTTTCCACACTAATACAAGTGCAAAAGTGGTTTCCTGCACCAACACAAGTGCGAAAAGTGGTTTTTCAACACTAACACGAGTGCGAAAAGTGCTTTTTCAACACTATCACAAGTGCAAAAAGTGTTTTTTCCACACTAATACAAGTGCAAAAGTGGTTTCCTGCACCAACACAAGTGCGAAAAGTGGTTTTTCAACACTAACACAAGTGCGAAAAGTGGTTTTTCAACACTAACACAAGTGTGAAAAGTGTTTTTTCCACACTAATACAAGTGCAAAAGTGGTTTCCTGCACCAACACAAGTGCGAAAAGTGGTTTTTCAACACTAACACAAGTGCGAAAAGTGTTTTTTCAACACTATCACAAGTGCAAAAAGTGCTTTTTCCACACTAATACAAGTGCAAAAGTGGTTTCCTGCACCAACACAAGTGCGAAAAGTGGTTTTTCAACACTAACACGAGTGCTAAAAGTGCTTTTTCAACACTAACACAAGTGCGAAAAGTGGTTTTTCAACACTATCACAAGTGCAAAAAGTGTTTTTTCCACACTAATACAAGTGCAAAAGTGGTTTCCTGCACCAACACAAGTGCGAAAAGTGGTTTTTCAACACTAACACAAGTGCGAAAAGTGGTTTGCAACACTAACACAAGTGCGAAAAGTGGTTTTTCAACACTATCACAAGTGCAAAAAGTGTTTTTTCCAAACTAATACAAGTGCAAAAGTGGTTTCCTGCACCAACACAAGTGTGAAAAGTGGTTTCCTGCACCAACACAAGTGCGAAAAGTGGTTTTTCAACACTAACACAAGTGCGAAAAGTGGTTTTTCAACACTATCACAAGTGCAAAAAGTGTTTTTTCCACACTAATACAAGTGCAAAAGTGGTTTCCTGCACCAACACAAGTGCGAAAAGTGGTTTCCTGCACCAACACAAGTGCGAAAAGTGGTTTTTCAACACTAACACAAGTGCGAAAAGTGGTTTTTCAACACTAACACAAGTGTGAAAAGTGTTTTTTCCACACTAATACAAGTGCAAAAGTGGTTTCCTGCACCAACACAAGTGCGAAAAGTGGTTTTTCAACACTAACACAAGTGCGAAAAGTGGTTTTTCAACACTATCACAAGTGCAAAAAGTGTTTTTTCCACACTAATACAAGTGCAAAAGTGGTTTCCTGCACCAACACAAGTGCGAAAAGTGGTTTTTCAACACTATCACAAGTGCAAAAAGTGTTTTTTCCACACTAATACAAGTGCAAAAGTGGTTTCCTGCACCAACACAAGTGCGAAAAGTGGTTTTTCAACACTAACACAAGTGCGAAAAGTGGTTTTTCAACACTATCACAAGTGCAAAAAGTGTTTTTTCAACACTAACACAAGTGCGAAAAGTGGTTTTTCAACACTATCACAAGTGCAAAAAGTGTTTTTTCCACACTAATACAAGTGTAAAAGTGGTTTCCTGCACCAACACAAGTGCGAAAAGTGGTTTTCCAACACTAACACAAGTGCGAAAAGTGGTTTTGCAACACTAACACAAGTGTGAAAAGTGGTTTTTCAACACTATCACCAGTGCAAAAAGTGTTTTTTCCACACTAATACAAGTGCAAAAGTGGTTTCCTGCACCAACACAAGTGCGAAATGTGGTTTTTCAACACTAACACAAGTGCGAAAAGTGGTTTTTCCACACTAATACAAGTGCAAAAGTGGTTTCCGTAACCAACACAAGTGCGAAAAGTGGTTTTTCAACACTAGCACGAGTGCGAAAAGTGCTTTTTCAACACTAACACAAGTGCGAAAAGTGGTTTTTCAACACTATCACAAGTGCAAAAAGTGTTTTTTCCACACTAATACAAGTGCAAAAGTGGTTTCCTGCACCAACACAAGTGCGAAAAGTGGTTTTTCAACACTAACACAAGTGCGAAAAGTGGTTTTTCAACACTATCACAAGTGCAAAAAGTGTTTTTTCCACACTAATACAAGTGCAAAAGTGGTTTCCTGCACCAACACAAGTGTGAAAAGTGGTTTTTCAACACTAACACAAGTGCGAAAAGTGGTTTTTCAACACTATCACAAGTGTGAAAAGTGGTTTTGCAACACTAACACAAGTGCGAAAAGTGGTTTTTCAACACTATCACAAGTGCAAAAAGTGTTTTTTCCACACTAATACAAGTGCAAAAGTGGTTTCCTGCACCAACACAAGTGCGAAAAGTGGTTTTCCAACACTAACACAAGTGCGAAAAGTGGTTTTGCAACACTAACACAAGTGTGAAAAGTGGTTTTTCAACACTATCACCAGTGCAAAAAGTGTTTTTTCCACACTAATACAAGTGCAAAAGTGGTTTCCTGCACCAACACAAGTGCGAAATGTGGTTTTTCAACACTAACACAAGTGCGAAAAGTGGTTTTTCCACACTAATACAAGTGCAAAAGTGGTTTCCTGCACCAACACAAGTGCGAAAAGTGGTTTTTCAACACTAGCACGAGTGCGAAAAGTGCTTTTTCAACACTAACACAAGTGCGAAAAGTGGTTTTTCAACACTATCACAAGTGCAAAAAGTGTTTTTTCCACACTAATACAAGTGCAAAAGTGGTTTCCTGCACCAACACAAGTGCAAAAAGTGGTTTTTCAACACTAACACAAGTGCGAAAAGTGGTTTTTCCACACTAATACAAGTGCAAAAGTGGTTTCCTGCACCAACACAAGTGCGAAAAGTGGTTTTTCAACACTAACACAAGTGCGAAAAGTGGTTTTTCAACACTATCACAAGTGCAAAAAGTGTTTTTTCCACACTAATACAAGTGCAAAAGTGGTTTCCTGCACCAACACAAGTGCGAAAAGTGGTTTTTCAACACTAACACAAGTGCGAAAAGTGGTTTTTCAACACTATCACAAGTGCAAAAAGTGTTTTTTCCACACTAATACAAGTGCAAAAGTGGTTTCCTGCACCAACACAAGTGCGAAAAGTGGTTTTTCAACACTAACACAAGTGCGAAAAGTGGTTTTTCAACACTATCACAAGTGCAAAAAGTGTTTTTTCCACACTAATACAAGTGCAAAAGTGGTTTCCTGCACCAACACAAGTGCGAAAAGTGGTTTTTCAACACTAACACAAGTGCGAAAAGTGGTTTTTCAACACTATCACAAGTGCAAAAAGTGTTTTTTCCACACTAATACAAGTGCAAAAGTGGTTTCCTGCACCAACACAAGTGCGAAAAGTGGTTTTTCAACACTAACACGAGTGTGAAAAGTGCTTTTTCAACACTAACACAAGTGCGAAAAGTGGTTTTTCAACACTATCACAAGTGCAAAAAGTGTTTTTTCCACACTAATACAAGTGCAAAAGTGGTTTCCTGCACCAACACAAGTGCGAAAAGTGGTTTTTCAACACTAACACAAGTGCGAAAAGTGGTTTTTCAACACTAACACAAGTGCGAAAAGTGGTTTTTCAACACTAACACAAGTGCGAAAAGTGGTTTTTCCACACTAATACAAGTGCAAAAGTGGTTTCCTGCACCAACACAAGTGCGAAAAGTGGTTTTTCAACACTAACACAAATGCGAAAAGTGGTTTTTCAACACTATAACAAGTGCAAAAAGTGTTTTTCCCACACTAATACAAGTGCAAAAAGTGTTTTTGCCACACTAATACAAGTGCAAAAGTGGTTTCCTGCACCAACACAAGTGCGAAATGTGGTTTTTCAACACTAACACAAGTGCGAAAAGTGGTTTTTCAACACTAACACAAGTGCGAAAAGTGGTTTTTCAACACTATCACAAGTGCAAAAAGTGTTTTTTCCACACTAATACAAGTGCAAAAGTGGTTTCCTGCACCAACACAAGTGCGAAAAGTGGTTTTTCAACACTAACACAAGTGCGAAAAGTGGTTTTGCAACACTAACACAAGTGCGAAAAGTGGTTTTTCAACACTATCATAAGTGCAAAAAGTGTTTTTTCCACACTAATACAAGTGCAAAAGTGGTTTCCTGCACCAACACAAGTGCGAAATGTGGTTTTTCAACACTAACACAAGTGCGCAAAGTGGTTTTTCCACACTAATACAAGTGCAAAAGTGGTTTCCTGCACCAACACAAGTGCGAAAAGTGGTTTTTCAACACTAGCACGAGTGCGAAAAGTGCTTTTTCAACACTAACACAAGTGCGAAAAGTGGTTTTTCAACACTATCACAAGTGCAAAAAGTGTTTTTTCCACACTAATACAAGTGCAAAAGTGTTTTCCTGCACCAACACAAGTGCGAAAAGTGGTTTTTCAACACTAGCACGAGTGCGAAAAGTGCTTTTTCAACACTAACACAAGTGCGAAAAGTGGTTTTTCAACACTATCACAAGTGCAAAAAGTGTTTTTTCCACACTAATACAAGTGCAAAAGTGGTTTCCTGCACCAACACAAGTGCGAAAAGTGGTTTTTCAACACTAACACAAGTGCGAAAAGTGGTTTTTCAACACTATAACAAGTGCAAAAAGTGTTTTTTCCACACTAATACAAGTGCAAAAAGTGTTTTTTCCACACTAATACAAGTGCAAAAGTGGTTTCCTGCACCAACACAAGTGCGAAAAGTGGTTTTTCAACACTAACACGAGTGCGAAAAGTGCTTTTTCAACACTATCACAAGTGCAAAAAGTGTTTTTTCCACACTAATACAAGTGCAAAAGTGGTTTCCTGCACCAACACAAGTGCGAAAAGTGGTTTTTCAACACTAACACAAGTGCGAAAAGTGGTTTTTCAACACTAACACAAGTGTGAAAAGTGTTTTTTCCACACTAATACAAGTGCAAAAGTGGTTTCCTGCACCAACACAAGTGCGAAAAGTGGTTTTTCAACACTAACACAAGTGCGAAAAGTGTTTTTTCAACACTATCACAAGTGCAAAAAGTGTTTTTTCCACACTAATACAAGTGCAAAAGTGGTTTCCTGCACCAACACAAGTGCGAAAAGTGGTTTTTCAACACTAACACGAGTGCTAAAAGTGCTTTTTCAACACTAACACAAGTGCGAAAAGTGGTTTTTCAACACTATCACAAGTGCAAAAAGTGTTTTTTCCACACTAATACAAGTGCAAAAGTGGTTTCCTGCACCAACACAAGTGCGAAAAGTGGTTTTTCAACACTAACACAAGTGCGAAAAGTGGTTTTGCAACACTAACACAAGTGCGAAAAGTGGTTTTTCAACACTATCACAAGTGCAAGAAGTGTTTTTTCCACACTAATACAAGTGCAAAAGTGGTTTCCTGCACCAACACAAGTGTGAAAAGTGGTTTCCTGCACCAACACAAGTGCGAAAAGTGGTTTTTCAACACTAACACAAGTGCGAAAAGTGGTTTTTCAACACTATCACAAGTGCAAAAAGTGTTTTTTCCACACTAATACAAGTGCAAAAGTGGTTTCCTGCACCAACACAAGTGCGAAAAGTGGTTTCCTGCACCAACACAAGTGCGAAAAGTGGTTTTTCAACACTAACACAAGTGCGAAAAGTGGTTTTTCAACACTAACACAAGTGTGAAAAGTGTTTTTTCCACACTAATACAAGTGCAAAAGTGGTTTCCTGCACCAACACAAGTGCGAAAAGTGGTTTTTCAACACTAACACAAGTGCGAAAAGTGGTTTTTCAACACTATCACAAGTGCAAAAAGTGTTTTTTCCACACTAATACAAGTGCAAAAGTGGTTTCCTGCACCAACACAAGTGCGAAAAGTGGTTTTTCAACACTATCACAAGTGCAAAAAGTGTTTTTTCCACACTAATACAAGTGCAAAAGTGGTTTCCTGCACCAACACAAGTGCGAAAAGTGGTTTTTCAACACTAACACAAGTGCGAAAAGTGGTTTTTCAACACTATCACAAGTGCAAAAAGTGTTTTTTCAACACTAACACAAGTGCGAAAAGTGGTTTTTCAACACTATCACAAGTGCAAAAAGTGTTTTTTCCACACTAATACAAGTGCAAAAGTGGTTTCCTGCACCAACACAAGTGCGAAAAGTGGTTTTCCAACACTAACACAAGTGCGAAAAGTGGTTTTGCAACACTAACACAAGTGTGAAAAGTGGTTTTTCAACACTATCACCAGTGCAAAAAGTGTTTTTTCCACAATAATACAAGTGCAAAAGTGGTTTCCTGCACCAACACAAGTGCGAAATGTGGTTTTTCAACACTAACACAAGTGCGAAAAGTGGTTTTTCCACACTAATACAAGTGCAAAAGTGGTTTCCGTAACCAACACAAGTGCGAAAAGTGGTTTTTCAACACTAGCACGAGTGCGAAAAGTGCTTTTTCAACACTAACACAAGTGCGAAAAGTGGTTTTTCAACACTATCACAAGTGCAAAAAGTGTTTTTTCCACACTAATACAAGTGCAAAAGTGGTTTCCTGCACCAACACAAGTGCGAAAAGTGGTTTTTCAACACTAACACAAGTGCGAAAAGTGGTTTTTCAACACTATCACAAGTGCAAAAAGTGTTTTTTCCACACTAATACAAGTGCAAAAGTGGTTTCCTGCACCAACACAAGTGTGAAAAGTGGTTTTTCAACACTAACACAAGTGCGAAAAGTGGTTTTTCAACACTATCACAAGTGTGAAAAGTGGTTTTGCAACACTAACACAAGTGCGAAAAGTGGTTTTTCAACACTATCACAAGTGCAAAAAGTGTTTTTTCCACACTAATACAAGTGCAAAAGTGGTTTCCTGCACCAACACAAGTGCGAAAAGTGGTTTTCCAACACTAACACAAGTGCGAAAAGTGGTTTTGCAACACTAACACAAGTGTGAAAAGTGGTTTTTCAACACTATCACCAGTGCAAAAAGTGTTTTTTCCACACTAATACAAGTGCAAAAGTGGTTTCCTGCACCAACACAAGTGCGAAATGTGGTTTTTCAACACTAACACAAGTGCGGAAAGTGGTTTTTCCACACTAATACAAGTGCAAAAGTGGTTTCCTGCACCAACACAAGTGCGAAAAGTGGTTTTTCAACACTAGCACGAGTGCGAAAAGTGCTTTTTCAACACTAACACAAGTGCGAAAAGTGGTTTTTCAACACTATCACAAGTGCAAAAAGTGTTTTTTCCACACTAATACAAGTGCAAAAGTGGTTTCCTGCACCAACACAAGTGCGAAAAGTGGTTTTTCAACACTAACACAAGTGCGAAAAGTGGTTTTTCAACACTATCACAAGTGCAAAAAGTGTTTTTTCCACACTAATACAAGTGCAAAAGTGGTTTCCTGCACCAACACAAGTGTGAAAAGTGGTTTTTCAACACTAACACAAGTGCGAAAAGTGGTTTTTCAACACTATCACAAGTGTGAAAAGTGGTTTTGCAACACTAACACAAGTGCGAAAAGTGGTTTTTCAACACTATCACAAGTGCAAAAAGTGTTTTTTCCACACTAATACAAGTGCAAAAGTGGTTTCCTGCACCAACACAAGTGCGAAAAGTGGTTTTGCAACACTAACACAAGTGCGAAAAGTGGTTTTTCAACACTATCACAAGTGCAAAAAGTGTTTTTTCCACACTAATACAAGTGCAAAAGTGGTTTCCTGCACCAACACAAGTGCGAAAAGTGGTTTTTCAACACTAACACGAGTGCGAAAAGTGCTTTTTCAACACTAACACAAGTGCGAAAAGTGGTTTTTCAACACTATCACAAGTGCAAAAAGTGTTTTTTCCACACTAATACAAGTGCAAAAGTGATTTCCTGCACCAACACAAGTGCGAAAAGTGGTTTTTCAACACTTAAGCATAAGTTACATTTGCTCTACGGCTAGGATACGGCGGCCGTACCCCCCCTAAATTGACAGAAACGTGCGGCGGCCGCAGAGTTTCTGAGGTGGCCTCAGGGTGGCCCTAGGGCGTATGGCTATCTTTTACAGGCCGTAGGGGTCGCCGTGGAATTATAGCGCGGAGTTATAACTTTTTTCATTTCTAGGTTGGCCGTAGCAATTCGACAAGCCGTAGCCATGACGACTGGTATATATACCCACTCGTTACCGTCCGTCTGGCCGCACGTTCGCCTTAGGGCCCCCCTGCGGTCGCCTTGCGGGCACCTTGAGGCTACCTTGCGTCTGCCTTGAAAATTCTATGGCCGCCGCAGGGACGCTCTAAGGTCACCGTGCGACATCAAATCAAAGACCGCACGGCACCCCTACGTTTTCGGTCTCCACAATTTCTAAATACCCCGTGCGGCTACCCGAAAAATAAAAACATATGTGACTGCTACATTGTGTGACCGTGGAAATACTGCGGCCGCCCTATAATTGCTAGTGGCCGTAGATTTTTTAAACCCTACGGCCGCTGAGCCAAATGTGACTGAAGCATAACACAAGTGCGAAAAGTGGTTTATCAACACTATCACAAGTGCAAAAAGTGTTTTTTCCACACTAATACAAGTGCAAAAGTGGTTTCCTGCACCAACACAAGTGTGAAAAGTGGTTTTTTAACACTAACACAAGTGCGAAAAGTGGTTTTTCAACACTATCACAAGTGTGAAAAGTGGTTTTGCAACACTAACACAAGTGCGAAAAGTGGTTTTTCAACACTATCACAAGTGCAAAAAGTGTTTTTGCCACACTAATACAAGTGCAAAAGTGGTTTCCTGCACCAACACAAGTGTGAAAAGTGGTTTTGCAACACAAACACAAGTGCGAAAAGTGGTTTTTCAACACTATCACAAGTGCAAAAAGTGTTTTTTCCACACTAATACAAGTGCAAAAGTGGTTTCCTGCACCAACACAAGTGCGAAAAGTGGTTTTTCAACACTAACACGAGTGCGAAAAGTGCTTTTTCAACACTAACACAAGTGCGAAAAGTGGTTTTTCAACACTATCACAAGTGCAAAAAGTGTTTTTTCCACACTAATACAAGTGCAAAAGTGGTTTCCTGCACCAACACAAGTGCGAAAAGTGGTTTTTCAACAGTAACACAAGTGCGAAAAGTGGTTTTGCAACACTAACACAAGTGCGAAAAGTGGTTTTTCAACACTATCACAAGTGCAAAAAGTGTTTTTTCCACACTAATACAAGTGCAAAAGTGTTTTCCTGCAACAACACAAGTGCGAAATGTGGTTTTTCAACACTAACACAAGTGCGAAAAGTGGTTTTTCAACACTATCACAAGTGTGAAAAGTGGTTTTGCAACACTAACACAAGTGCGAAAAGTGGTTTTTCAACACTATCACAAGTGCAAAAAGTGTTTTTTCCACACTAATACAAGTGCAAAAGTGGTTTCCTGCACCAACACAATTGCGAAAAGTGGTTTTGCAACACTAACACAAGTGCGAAAAGTGGTTTTTCAACACTATCACAAGTGCAAAAAGTGTTTTTTCCACACTAATACAAGTGCAAAAGTGGTTTCCTGCACCAACACAAGTGCGAAAAGTGGTTTTTCAACAATAACACGAGTGCGAAAAGTGCTTTTTCAACACTAACACAAGTGCGAAAAGTGTTTTTTCCACACTAATACAAGTGCAAAAGTGGTTTCCTGCACCAACACAAGTGCGAAAAGTGGTTTTTCAACACTTAAGCATAAGTCACATTTGCTCTACGGCTAGGATACGGCGGCCGTACCCCCCCTAAATTGACAGAAACGTGCGGCGGCCGCAGAGTTTCTGAGGTGGCCTCAGGGTGGCCCTAGGGCGTATGGCTATCTTTTACAGGCCGTAGGGGTCGCCGTGGAATTATAGCGCGGAGTTATAACTTTTTTCATTTCTAGGTTGGCCGTAGCAATTCGACAAGCCGTAGCCATGACGACTGGTATATATACCCACTCGTTACCGTCCGTCTGGCCGCACGTTCGCCTTAGGGCCCCCCTGCGGTCGCCTTGCGGGCACCTTGAGGCTACCTTGCGTCTGCCTTGAAAATTATATGGCCGCCGCAGGGACGCTCTAAGGTCACCGTGCGACATCAAATCAAAGACCGTACGGCACCCCTACGTTTTCGGTCTCCACAATTTCTAAATACCCCGTGCGGCTACCCGAAAAATAAAAACATATGTGACTGCTACATTGTGTGACCGTGGAAATACTGCGGCCGCCCTATAATTGCTAGTGGCCGTAGATTTTTTAGACCCGACGGCCGCTGAGCCAAATGTGACTGAAGCATAACACAAGTGCGAAAAGTGGTTTTTCAACACTATCACAAGTGCAAAAAGTGTTTTTTCCACACTAATACAAGTGCAAAAGTGGTTTCCTGCACCAACACAAGTGTGAAAAGTGGTTTTTCAACACTAACACAAGTGCGAAAAGTGGTTTTTCAACACTATCACAAGTGTGAAAAGTGGTTTTGCAACACTAACACAAGTGCGAAAAGTGGTTTTTCAACACTATCACAAGTGCAAAAAGTGTTTTTTCCACACTAATACAAGTGCAAAAGTGGTTTCCTGCACCAACACAAGTGTGAAAAGTGGTTTTGCAACACTAACACAAGTGCGAAAAGTGGTTTTTCAACACTATCACAAGTGCAAAAAGTGTTTTTTCCACACTAATACAAGTGCAAAAGTGGTTTCCTGCACCAACACAAGTGCGAAAAGTGGTTTTTCAACACTAACACGAGTGCGAAAAGTGCTTTTTCAACACTAACACAAGTGCGAAAAGTGGTTTTTCAACACTATCACAAGTGCAAAAAGTGTTTTTTCCACACTAATACAAGTGCAAAAGTGGTTTCCTGCACCAACACAAGTGCGAAAAGTGGTTTTTCAACAGTAACACAAGTGCGAAAAGTGGTTTTGCAACACTAACACAAGTGCGAAAAGTGGTTTTTCAACACTATCACAAGTGCAAAAAGTGTTTTTTCCACACTAATACAAGTGCAAAAGTGTTTTCCTGCACCAACACAAGTGCGAAAAGTGGTTTTTCAACACTATCACAAGTGCAAAAAGTGTTTTTTCCACACTAATACAAGTGCAAAAGTGGTTTCCTGCACCAACACAAGTGCGAAAAGTGGTTTTTCAACAGTAACACAAGTGCGAAAAGTGGTTTTTCAACACTAGCACGAGTGCGAAAAGTGCTTTTTCAACACTAACACAAGTGCGAAAAGTGGTTTTTCAACACTAGCACAAGTGCAAAAAGTGTTTTTTCCACACTAATACAAGTGCAAAAGTGGTTTCCTGCACCAACACAAGTGCGAAAAGTGGTTTTTCAACATGAACACAAGTGCGAAAAGTGGTTTTTCAACACTATCACAATTGCAAAAAGTGTTTTTTCCACACTAATACAAGTGCAAAAGTGGTTTCCTGCACCAACACAAGTGTGAAAAGTGGTTTTTCAACACTAACACAAGTGCGAAAAGTGGTTTTTCAACACTATCACAAGTGTGAAAAGTGGTTTTGCAACACTAACACAAGTGCGAAAAGTGGTTTTTCAACACTATCACAAGTGCAAAAAGTGTTTTTTCCACACTAATACAAGTGCAAAAGTCGTTTCCTGCACCAACACAAGTGCGAAAATTGGTTTTGCAACACTAACACAAGTGCGAAAAGTGGTTTTTCAACACTATCACAAGTGCAAAAAGTGTTTTTTCCACACTAATACAAGTGCAAAAGTCGTTTCCTGCACCAACACAAGTGCGAAAAGTGGTTTTTCAACACTAACACGAGTGCGAAAAGTGCTTTTTCAACACTAACACAAGTGCGAAAAGTGGTTTTTCAACACTATCACAAGTGCAAAAAGTGTTTTTTCCACACTAATACAAGTGCAAAAGTGGTTTCCTGCACCAACACAAGTGCGAAAAGTGGTTTTTCAACAGTAACACAAGTGCGAAAAGTGGTTTTGCAACACTAACACAAGTGCGAAAAGTGGTTTTTCAACACTATCACAAGTGCAAAAAGTGTTTTTTCCACACTAATACAAGTGCAAAGTGGTTTCCTGCACCAACACAAGTGCGAAAAGTGGTTTTTCAACACTAACACAAGTGCGAAAAGTGGTTTTTCAACACTAACACAAGTGCGAAAAGTGGTTTTTCAACACTATCACAAGTGCAAAAAGTGTTTTTTCCACACTAATACAAGTGCAAAAGTGGTTTCCTGCACCAACACAAGTGCGAAAAGTGGTTTTTCAACACTAACACAAGTGCGAAAAGTGGTTTTTCAACACTATCACAAGTGCAAAAAGTGTTTTTTCCACACTAATACAAGTGCAAAAGTGGTTTCCTGCACCAACACAAGTGTGAAAAGTGGTTTCCTGCACCAACACAAGTGCGAAAAGTGGTTTTTCAACACTAACACAAGTGCGAAAAGTGGTTTTTCAACACTAATACAAGTGCAAAAGGGGTTTCCTGCACTAACACAAGTGCGAAAAGTGGTTTTTCAACACTATCACAAGTGCAAAAAGTGTTTTTTCCACACTAATTCAAGTGCAAAAGTGGTTTCCTGCACCAACACAAGTGCGAAAAGTGGTTTTTCAACACTAACACAAGTGTGAAAAGTGTTTTTTCCACACTAATACAAGTGCAAAAGTGGTTTCCTGCACCAACACAAGTGTGAAAAGTGGTTTTTCAACACTAACACAAGTGCGAAAAGTGGTTTTTCAACACTATCACAAGTGCGAAAAGTGGTTTTTCAACACTATCACAAGTGCAAAAAGTGTTTTTTCCACACTAATACAAGTGCAAAAGTGGTTTTACCACACTAATAGAAGTGCAAAAGTGGTTTCCTGCACCAACACAAGTGCGAAAAGTGGTTTTTCAACACTAACCCGAGTGCGAAAAGTGCTTTTTCAACACTAACACAAGTGCGAAAAGTGGTTTTTCAACACTATCACAAGTGCAAAAAGTGTTTTTTCCACACTAATACAATTGCAAAAGTGGTTTCCTGCACCAACACAAGTGCGAAAAGTGGTTTGCAACACTAACACAAGTGCGAAAAGTGGTTTTTCAACACTAACCCGAGTGCGAAAAGTGCTTTTTCAACACTAACACAAGTGCGAAAAGTGGTTTTTCAACACTATCACAAGTGCAAAAAGTGTTTTTTCCACACTAATACAATTGCAAAAGTGGTTTCCTGCACCAACACAAGTGCGAAAAGTGGTTTGCAACACTAACACAAGTGCGAAAAGTGGTTTTTCAACACTATCACAAGTGCAAAAAGTGTTTTTTCCACACTAATACAAGTGCAAAAGTGGTTTCCTGCACCAACACAAGTGCGAAAAGTGGTTTTTCAACACTAACATGAGTGCGAAAAGTGCTTTTTCAACACTATCACAAGTGCAAAAAGTGTTTTTTCCACACTAATACAAGTGCAAAAGTGGTTTCCTGCACCAACACAAGTGCGAAAAGTGGTTTTTCAACACTAACACAAGTGCGAAAAGTGGTTTTTCAACACTAACACAAGTGTGAAAAGTGTTTTTTCCACACTAATACAAATGCAAAAGTGGTTTCCTGCACCAACACAAGTGCGAAAAGTGGTTTTTCAACACTAACACAAGTGCGAAAAGTGGTTTTTCAACACTATCACAAGTGCAAAAAGTGTTTTTTCCACACTAATACAAGTGCAAAAGTGGTTTCCTGCACCAACACAAGTGCGAAAAGTGGTTTTTCAACACTAACACAAGTGCAAAAAGTGCTTTTTCAACACTAACACAAGTGCGAAAAGTGGTTTTTCAACACTATCACAAGTGCAAAAAGTGTTTTTTCCACACTAATACAAGTGCAAAAGTGGTTTCCTGCACCAACACAAGTGCGAAAAGTGGTTTTTCAACACTAACAGAAGTGCGAAAAGTGGTTTTGCAGCACTAACACAAGTGCGAAAAGTGGTTTTTCAACACTATCACAAGTGCAAAAAGTGTTTTTTCACACTAATACAAGTGCAAAAGTGGTTTCCTGCACCAACACAAGTGTGAAAAGTGGTTTCCTGCACCAACACAAGTGCGAAAATTGGTTTTTCAACACTAACACAAGTGCGAAAAGTGGTTTTTCAACACTATCACAAGTGCAAAAAGTGTTTTTCCACTCTAATACGAGTGCAAAAGTGGTTTCCTGCACCAACACAAGTGCGAAAAGTGGTTTCCTGCACCAACACAAGTGCGAAAAGTGGTTTTTCAACACTAACACAAGTGCGAAAAGTGGTTTTTCAACACTAACACAAGTGTGAAAAGTGTTTTTTCCACACTAATACAAGTGCAAAAGTGGTTTCCTGCACCAACACAAGTGCGAAAAGTGGTTTTTCAACACTAACACAAGTGCGAAAAGTGGTTTTTCAACACTATCACAAGTGCAAAAAGTGTTTTTTCCACACTAATACAAGTGCAAAAGTGGTTTCCTGCACCAACACAAGTGCAAAAGTGGTTTTTCAACACTAATACAAGTGCGAAAAGTGGTTTTTCAACACTATCACAAGTGCAAAAAGTGTTTTTTCCACACTAATACAAGTGCAAAAGTGGTTTCCTGCACCAACACAAGTGCGAAAAGTGGTTTTTCAACACTAACACAAGTGCGAAAAGTGGTTTTTCAACACTATCACAAGTGCAAAAAGTGTTTTTTCCACACTAATACAAGTGCAAAAGTGGTTTCCTGCACCAACACAAGTGCGAAAAGTGGTTTTTCAACACTAACACAAGTGCGAAAAGTGGTTTTTCAACACTATCACAAGTGCAAAAAGTGTTTTTTCCACACTAATACAAGTGCAAAAGTGGTTTCCTGCACCAACACAAGTGCGAAAAGTGGTTTTTCAACACTAACACGAGTGCGAAAAGTGCTTTTTCAACACTAACACAAGTGCGAAAAGTGGTTTTTCAACACTATCACAAGTGCAAAAAGTGTTTTTTCCACACTAATACAAGTGCAAAAGTGGTTTCCTGCACCAACACAAGTGCGAAAAGTGGTTTTTCAACACTAACACAAGTGCGAAAGGTGGTTTTGCAACACTAACACAAGTGCGAAAAGTGGTTTTTCAACACTACCACAAGTGCAAAAAGTGTTTTTTCCACACTAATACAAGTGCAAAAGTGGTTTCCTGCACCAACACAAGTGCGAAATGTGGTTTTTCAACACTAACACAAGTGCGAAAAGTGGTTTTTCAACACTAACACAAGGGCGAAAAGTAGGTTTTTCAACACTATCACAAGTGCAAAAAGTGTTTTTTCCACACTAATACAAGTGCAAAAGTGGTTTCCTGCACCAACACAAGTGCAAAAAGTGGTTTTTCAACACTAACACAAGTGCGAAAAGTGGTTTTGCAACACTAACACAAGTGCGAAAAGTGGTTTTTCAACACTATCACAAGTGCAAAAAGTGTTTTTTCCACACTAATACAAGTGCAAAAGTGGTTTCCTGCACCAACACAAGTGCGAAATGTGGTTTTTCAACACTAACACAAGTGCGAAAAGTGGTTTTTCCACACTAATACAAGTGCAAAAGTGGTTTCCTGCACCAACACAAGTGAGAAAAGTGGTTTTTCAACACTAGCACGAGTGTGAAGTGCTTTTTCAACACTAACACAAGTGCGAAAAGTGGTTTTACAACACTATCACAAGTGCAAAAAGTGTTTTTTCCACACTAATACAAGTGCAAAAGTGGTTTCCTGCACCAACACAAGTGCGAAAAGTGGTTATTCAACACGAACACAAGTGCGAAAAGTGGTTTTTCAACACTATCACAAGTGCAAAAAGTGTTTTTTCCACACTAATACAAGTGCAAAAGTGGTTTCCTGCACCAACACAAGTGTGAAAAGTGGTTTTTCAACACTAACACAAGTGCGAAAAGTGGTTTTTCAACACTATCACAAGTGTGAAAAGTGGTTTTGCAACACTAACACAAGTGCGAAAAGTGGTTTTTCAACACTATCACAAGTGCAAAAAGTGTTTTTTCCACACTAATACAAGTGCAAAAGTGGTTTCCTGCACCAACACAAGTGCGAAAAGTGGTTTTGCAACACTAACACAAGTGCGAAAAGTGGTTTTTCAACACTATCACAAGTGCAAAAAGTGTTTTTTCCACACTAATACAAGTGCAAAAGTGGTTTCCTGCACCAACACAAGTGCGAAAAGTGGTTTTTCAACACTAACACGAGTGCGAAAAGTGCTTTTTCAACACTAACACAAGTGCGAAAAGTGGTTTTTCAACACTATCACAAGTGCAAAAAGTGTTTTTTCCACACTAATACAAGTGCAAAAGTGGTTTCCTGCACCAACACAAGTGCGAAAAGTGGTTTTTCAACAGTAACACAAGTGCAAAAAGTGGTTTTGCAACACTAACACAAGTGCGAAAAGTGGTTTTTCCACACTAAATCAAGTGCAAAAGTGGTTTCCTGCACCAACACAAGTGCGAAAACTGGTTTTTCAACAGTAACACAAGTGCAAAAAGTGTTTTTTCAACACTATCACAAGTGCAAAAAGTGTTTTTTCCACACTAATAGAAGTGCAAAAGTGTTTTCCTGCACAACACACGTGCGAAATGTGGTTTTTCAACACTAACACAAGTGCGAAAAGTGGTTTTGCAGCACTAACACAAGTGCGAAAAGTGGTTTTTCAACACTATCACAAGTGCAAAAAGTGTTTTTTCCACACTAATACAAGTGCAAAAGTGGTTTCCTGCACCAACACAAGTGTGAAAAGTGGTTTCCTGCACCAACACAAGTGCGAAAATTGGTTTTTCAACACTAACACAAGTGCGAAAAGTGGTTTTTCAACACTATCACAAGTGCAAAAAGTGTTTTTCCACTCTAATACGAGTGCAAAAGTGGTTTCCTGCACCAACACAAGTGCGAAAAGTGGTTTCCTGCACCAACACAAGTGCGAAAAGTGGTTTTTCAACACTAACACAAGTGCGAAAAGTGGTTTTTCAACACTAACACAAGTGTGAAGTGTTTTTTCCACACTAATACAAGTGCAAAAGTGGTTTCCTGCACCAACACAAGTGCGAAAAGTGGTTTTTCAACACTAACACAAGTGCGAAAAGTGGTTTTTCAACACTATCACAAGTGCAAAAAGTGTTTTTTCCACACTAATACAAGTGCAAAAGTGGTTTCCTGCACCAACACAAGTGCAAAAGTGGTTTTTCAACACTAATACAAGTGCGAAAAGTGGTTTTTCAACACTATCACAAGTGCAAAAAGTGTTTTTTCCACACTAATACAAGTGCAAAAGTGGTTTCCTGCACCAACACAAGTGCGAAAAGTGGTTTTTCAACACTAACACAAGTGCGAAAAGTGGTTTTTCAACACTATCACAAGTGCAAAAAGTGTTTTTTCCACACTAATACAAGTGCAAAAGTGGTTTCCTGCACCAACACAAGTGCGAAAAGTGGTTTTTCAACACTAACACAAGTGCGAAAAGTGGTTTTTCAACACTATCACAAGTGCAAAAAGTGTTTTTTCCACACTAATACAAGTGCAAAAGTGGTTTCCTGCACCAACGCAAGTGCGAAAAGTGGTTTTTCAACACTATCACAAGTGCAAAAAGTGTTTTTTCCACACTAATACAAGTGCAAAAGTGGTTTCCTGCACCAACACAAGTGCAAAAGTGGTTTTTCAACACTAATACAAGTGCGAAAAGTGGTTTTTCAACACTATCACAAGTGCAAAAAGTGTTTTTTCCACACTAATACAAGTGCAAAAGTGGTTTCCTGCACCAACACAAGTGCGAAAAGTGGTTTTTCAACACTAACACAAGTGCGAAAAGTGGTTTTTCAACACTATCACAAGTGCAAAAAGTGTTTTTTCCACACTAATACAAGTGCAAAAGTGGTTTCCTGCACCAACACAAGTGCGAAAAGTGGTTTTTCAACACTAACACAAGTGCGAAAAGTGGTTTTTCAACACTATCACAAGTGCAAAAAGTGTTTTTTCCACACTAATACAAGTGCAAAAGTGGTTTCCTGCACCAACACAAGTGCGAAAAGTGGTTTTTCAACACTAACACGAGTGCGAAAAGTGGTTTTTCAACACTAACACAAGTGCGAAAAGTGGTTTTTCAACACTATCACAAGTGCAAAAAGTGTTTTTTCCACACTAATACAAGTGCAAAAGTGGTTTCCTGCACCAACACAAGTATGAAAAGTGGTTTTTCAACACTAACACAAGTGCGAAAGGTGGTTTTGCAACACTAACACAAGTACGAAAAGTGGTTTTTCAACACTACCGCAAGTGCAAAAAGTGTTTTTTCCACACTAATACAAGTGCAAAAGTGGTTTCCTGCACCAACACAAGTGCGAAATGTGGTTTTTCAACACTAACACAAGTGCGAAAAGTGGTTTTTCAACACTAACACAAGGGCGAAAAGTAGGTTTTTCAACACTATCACAAGTGCAAAAAGTGTTTTTTCCACACTAATACAAGTGCAAAAGTGGTTTCCTGCACCAACACAAGTGCGAAAAGTGGTTTTTCAACACTAACACAAGTGCGAAAAGTGGTTTTGCAACACTAACACAAGTGCGAAAAGTGGTTTTTCAACACTATCACAAGTGCAAAAAGTGTTTTTTCCACACTAATACAAGTGCAAAAGTGGTTTCCTGCACCAACACAAGTGCGAAATGTGGTTTTTCAACACTAACACAAGTGCGAAAAGTGGTTTTTCCACACTAATACAAGTGCAAAAGTGGTTTCCTGCACCAACACAAGTGAGAAAAGTGGTTTTTCAACACTAGCACGAGTGCGAAGTGCTTTTTCAACACTAACACAAGTGCGAAAAGTGGTTTTACAACACTATCGCAAGTGCAAAAAGTGTTTTTTCCACACTAATACAAGTGCAAAAGTGGTTTCCTGCACCAACACAAGTGCGAAAAGTGGTTATTCAACACGAACACAAGTGCGAAAAGTGGTTTTTCAACACTATCACAAGTGCAAAAAGTGTTTTTTCCACACTAATACAAGTGCAAAAGTGGTTTCCTGCACCAACACAAGTGTGAAAAGTGGTTTTTCAACACTAACACAAGTGCGAAAAGTGGTTTTTCAACACTATCACAAGTGTGAAAAGTGGTTTTGCAACACTAACACAAGTGCGAAAAGTGGTTTTTCAACACTATCACAAGTGCAAAAAGTGTTTTTTCCACACTAATACAAGTGCAAAAGTGGTTTCCTGCACCAACACAAGTGCGAAAAGTGGTTTTGCATCACTAACACAAGTGCGAAAAGTGGTTTTTCAACACTATCACAAGTGCAAAAAGTGTTTTTTCCACACTAATACAAGTGCAAAAGTGGTTTCCTGCACCAACACAAGTGCGAAAAGTGGTTTTTCAACACTAACACGAGTGCGAAAAGTGCTTTTTCAACACTAACACAAGTGCGAAAAGTGGTTTTTCAACACTATCACAAGTGCAAAAAGTGTTTTTTCCACACTAATACAAGTGCAAAAGTGGTTTCCTGCACCAACACAAGTGCGAAAAGTGTTTTTTCAACAGTAACACAAGTGCAAAAAGTGGTTTTGCAACACTAACACAAGTGCGAAAAGTGGTTTTTCCACACTAATAGAAGTGCAAAAGTGTTTTCCTGCACAACACACGTGCGAAATGTGGTTTTTCAACACTAACACAAGTGCGAAAAGTGGTTTTTCAACACTCACACAAGTGCGAAAAGTGGTTTTACCACACTAATACAAGTGCAAAAGTGGTTTCCTGCACCAACACAAGTGCGAAAAGTGGTTTTTCCAACACTATAACAAGTGCAAAAAGTGTTTTTTCCACACTAATACAAGTGCAATAGTGGTTTCCTGCACCAACACAAGTGCGAAAAGTGGTTTTTCAACACTAACACAAGTGCGAAAAGTGGTTTTTCAACACTAACACAAGTGCGAAAAGTGGTTTTTCAACACTATCACAAGTGCAAAAAGTGTTTTTTCCACACTAATACAAGTGCAAAAGTGGTTTCCTGCACCAACACGAGTGCGAAAAGTGGTTTTTCAACACTAACACAAGTGCGAAAAGTGGTTTTTCAACACTATCACAAGTGCAAAAAGTGTTTTTTCCACACTAATACAAGTGCAAAAGTGGTTTCCTGCACCAACACAAGTGTGAAAAGTGGTTTCCTGCACCAACACAAGTGCCAAAAGTGGTTTTTCAACACTAACACAAGTGCGAAAAGTGGTTTTTCAACACTATCACAAGTGCAAAAAGTGTTTTTTCCACACTAATACAAGTGCAAAAGTGGTTTCCTGCACCAACACAAGTGCGAAAAGTGGTTTCCTGCACCAACACAAGTGCGAAAAGTGGTTTTTCAACACTAACACAAGTGCGCAAAGTGGTTTTTCAACACTAACACAAGTGTGAAAAGTGTTTTTTCCACACTAATACAAGTGCAAAAGTGGTTTCCTGCACCAAAACAAGTGTGAAAAGTGGTTTTTCAACACTAACACAAGTGCAAAAAGTGGTTTTTCAACACTATCACAAGTGCAAAAAGTGTTTTTTCCACACTAATACAAGTGCAAAAGTGTTATCCTGCACCAACACAAGTGCGAAAAGTGGTTTTTCAACACTAACACAAGTGCGAAAAGTGGTTTTTCAACACTATCACAAGTGCAAAAAGTGTTTTTTCCACACTAATACAAGTGCAAAAGTGGTTTCCTGCACCAACACAAGTGCGAAAAGTGGTTTTTCAACACTAACACAAGTGCGAAAAGTGGTTTTTCAACACTATCACAAGTGCAAAAAGTGTTTTTTCCACACTAATACAAGTGCAAAAGGGGTTTCCTGCACCAACACAAGTGCGAAAAGTGGTTTTTCAACACTAACAAAAGTGCGAAAAGTGGTTTTTCAACACTAACACAAGTGTGAAAAGTTTTTTTTCCAGACTAATACAAGTGCAAAAGTGGTTTCCTGCACCAACACAAGTGCGAAAAGTGGTTTTTCAACACTAACAAAAGTGCGAAAAGTGGTTTTTCAACACTAACACAAGTGTGAAAAGTGGTTTTTCAACACTATCACAAGTGCAAAAAGTGTTTTTTCCACACTAATACAAGTGCAAAAGTGGTTTCCTGCACCAACACAAGTGCGAAAAGTGGTTTTTCAACAGTAACACAAGTGCAAAAAGTGGTTTTGCAACACTAACACAAGTGCGAAAAGTGGTTTTTCAACATTATCACAAGTGCAAAAAGTGTTTTTTCCACACTAATACAAGTGCAAAAGTGTTTTCCTGCACCAACACAAGTGCGAAAAGTGGTTTTTCAACACTATCACAAGTGCAAAAAGTGTTTTTTCCACACTAATACAAGTGCAAAAGTGGTTTCCTGCACCAACACAAGTGCGAAAAGTGGTTTTTCAACACTTAAGCATAAGTCACATTTGCTCTACGGCTAGGATACGGCGGCCGTACCCCCCCTAAATTGACAGAAACGTGTGGCGGCCGCAGAGTTTCTGAGGTGGCTTCAGGGTGGCCCTAGGGCGTATGGCTATCTTTTACAGGCCGTAGGGGTCGCCGTGGAATTATAGCGCGGAGTTATAACTTTTTTCATTTCTAGGTTGGCCGTAGCAATTCGACAAGCCGTAGCCATGACGACTGGTATATATACCCACTCGTTACCGTCCGTCTGGCTGCACGTTCGCCTTAGGGCCCCCCTGCGGTCGCCTTGCGGGCACCTTGAGGCTACCTTGCGTCTGCCTTGAAAATTATATGGCCGCCGCAGGGACGCTCTAAGGTCACCGTGCGACATCAAATCAAAGACCGTACGGCACCCCTACGTTTTCGGTCTCCACAATTTCTAAATACCCCGTGCGGCTACCCGAAAAATAAAAACATATGTGACTGCTACATTGTGTGACCGTGGAAATACTGCGGCCGCCCTATAATTGCTAGTGGCCGTAGATTTTTTAGACCCTACGGCCGCTGAGCCAAATGTGACTGAAGCATAACACAAGTGCGAAAAGTGGTTTTTCAACACTATCACAAGTGCAAAAAGTGTTTTTTCCACACTAATACAAGTGCAAAAGTGGTTTCCTGCACCAACACAAGTGTGAAAAGTGGTTTTTCAACACTAACACAAGTGCGAAAAGTGGTTTTTCAACACTATCACAAGTGTGAAAAGTGGTTTTGCAACACTAACACAAGTGCGAAAAGTGGTTTTTCAACACTATCACAAGTGCAAAAAGTGTTTTTTCCACACTAATACAAGTGCAAAAGTGGTTTCCTGCACCAACACAAGTGTGAAAAGTGGTTTTGCAACACTAACACAAGTGCGAAAAGTGGTTTTTCAACACTATCACAAGTGCAAAAAGTGTTTTTTCCACACTAATACAAGTGCAAAAGTGGTTTCCTGCACCAACACAAGTGCGAAAAGTGGTTTTTCAACACTAACACGAGTGCGAAAAGTGCTTTTTCAACACTAACACAAGTGTGAAAAGTGGTTTTTCAACACTATCACAAGTGCAAAAAGTGTTTTTTCCACACTAATACAAGTGCAAAAGTGGTTTCCTGCACCAACACAAGTGCGAAAAGTGGTTTTTCAACACTAACACAAGTGTGAAAAGTGGTTTTTCAACACTATCACAAGTGCAAAAAGTGTTTTTTCCACACTAATACAAGTGCAAAAGTGGTTTCCTGCACCAACACAAGTGCGAAATGTGGTTTTTCAACACTAACACAAGTGCGAAAAGTGGTTTTTCCACACTAATACAAGTGCAAAAGTGGTTTCCTGCACCAACACAAGTGCGAAAAGTGGTTTTTCAACACTAGCACGAGTGCGAAAAGTGCTTTTTCAACACTAACACAAGTGCGAAAAGTGGTTTTTCAACACTATCACAAGTGCAAAAAGTGTTTTTTCCACACTAATACAAGTGCAAAAGTGGTTTCCTGCACCAACACAAGTGCGAAAAGTGGTTTTTCAACATGAACACAAGTGCGAAAAGTGGTTTTTCAACACTATCACAATTGCAAAAAGTGTTTTTTCCACACTAATACAAGTGCAAAAGTGGTTTCCTGCACCAACACAAGTGTGAAAAGTGGTTTTTCAACACTAACACAAGTGCGAAAAGTGGTTTTTCAACACTATCACAAGTGTGAATAGTGGTTTTGCAACACTAACACAAGTGCGAAAAGTGGTTTTTCAACACTATCACAAGTGCAAAAAGTGTTTTTTCCACACTAATACAAGTGCAAAAGTCGTTTCCTGCACCAACACAAGTGCGAAAATTGGTTTTGCAACACTAACACAAGTGCGAAAAGTGGTTTTTCAACACTATCACAAGTGCAAAAAGTGTTTTTTCCACACTAATACAAGTGCAAAAGTGGTTTCCTGCACCAACACAAGTGCGAAAAGTGGTTTTTCAACACTAACACGAGTGCGAAAAGTGCTTTTTCAACACTAACACAAGTGCGAAAAGTGGTTTTTCAACACTATCACAAGTGCAAAAAGTGTTTTTTCCACACTAATACAAGTGCAAAAGTGGTTTCCTGCACCAACACAAGTGCGAAAAGTGGTTTTTCAACAGTAACACAAGTGCGAAAAGTGGTTTTGCAACACTAACACAAGTGCGAAAAGTGGTTTTTCAACACTATCACAAGTGCAAAAAGTGTTTTTTCCACACTAATACAAGTGCAAAAGTGGTTTCCTGCACCAACACAAGTGCGAAAAGTGGTTTTTCAACACTAACACAAGTGCGAAAAGTGGTTTTTCAACACTAACACAAGTGCGAAAAGTGGTTTTTCAACACTATCACAAGTGCAAAAAGTGTTTTTTCCACACTAATACAAGTGCAAAAGTGGTTTCCTGCACCAACACAAGTGCGAAAAGTGGTTTTTCAACACTAACACAAGTGCGAAAAGTGGTTTTTCAACACTATCACAAGTGCAAAAAGTGTTTTTTCCACACTAATACAAGTGCAAAAGTGGTTTCCTGCACCAACACAAGTGTGAAAAGTGGTTTCCTGCACCAACACAAGTGCGAAAAGTGGTTTTTCAACACTAACACAAGTGCGAAAAGTGGTTTTTCAACACTAATAGAAGTGCAAAAGGGGTTTCCTGCACTAACACAAGTGCGAAAAGTGGTTTTTCAACACTATCACAAGTGCAAAAAGTGTTTTTTCCACACTAATTCAAGTGCAAAAGTGGTTTCCTGCACCAACACAAGTGCGAAAAGTGGTTTTTCAACACTAACACAAGTGTGAAAAGTGTTTTTTCCACACTAATACAAGTGCAAAAGTGGTTTCCTGCACCAACACAAGTGCGAAAAGTGGTTTTTCAACACTAACACAAGTGCGAAAAGTGGTTTTTCAACACTATCACAAGTGCGAAAAGTGGTTTTTCAACACTATCACAAGTGTAAAAAGTGTTTTTTCCACACTAATACAAGTGCAAAAGTGGTTTCCTGCACCAACACAAGTGCGAAATGTGGTTTTTCAACACTAACACAAGTGCGAAAAGTGGTTTTTCAACACTAACACAAGTGCGAAAAGTGGTTTTACCACACTAATAGAAGTGCAAAAGTGGTTTCCTGCACCAACACAAGTGCGAAAAGTGGTTTTTCAACACTAACCCGAGTGCGAAAAGTGCTTTTTCAACACTAACACAAGTGCGAAAAGTGGTTTTTCAACACTATCACAAGTGCAAAAAGTGTTTTTTCTACACTAATACAATTGCAAAAGTGGTTTCCTGCACCAACACAAGTGCGAAAAGTGGTTTGCAACACTAACACAAGTGCGAAAAGTGGTTTTTCAACACTATCACAAGTGCAAAAAGTGTTTTTTCCACACTAATACAAGTGCAAAAGTGGTTTCCTGCACCAACACAAGTGCGAAAAGTGTTTTTTCAACACTAACATGAGTGCGAAAAGTGCTTTTTCAACACTATCACAAGTGCAAAAAGTGTTTTTTCCACACTAATACAAGTGCAAAAGTGGTTTCCTGCACCAACACAAGTGCGAAAAGTGGTTTTTCAACACTAACACAAGTGCGAAAAGTGGTTTTTCAACACTAACACAAGTGTGAAAAGTGTTTTTTCCACACTAATACAAATGCAAAAGTGGTTTCCTGCACCAACACAAGTGCGAAAAGTGGTTTTTCAACACTAACACAAGTGCGAAAAGTGGTTTTTCAACACTATCACAAGTGCAAAAAGTGTTTTTTCCACAATAATACAAGTGCAAAAGTGGTTTCCTGCACCAACACAAGTGCGAAAAGTGGTTTTTCAACACTAACACAAGTGCGAAAAGTGTTTTTTCAACACTAACACAAGTGCGAAAAGTGGTTTTTCAACACTATCACAAGTGCAAAAAGTGTTTTTTCCACACTAATACAAGTGCAAAAGTGGTTTCCTGCACCAACACAAGTGCGAAAAGTGGTTTTTCAACACTAACAGAAGTGCGAAAAGTGGTTTTGCAGCACTAACACAAGTGCGAAAAGTGGTTTTTCAACACTATCACAAGTGCAAAAAGTGTTTTTTCCACACTAATACAAGTGCAAAAGTGGTTTCCTGCACCAACACAAGTGTGAAAAGTGGTTTCCTGCACCAACACAAGTGCGAAAATTGGTTTTTCAACACTAACACAAGTGCGAAAAGTGGTTTTTCAACACTATCACAAGTGCAAAAAGTGTTTTTCCACTCTAATACAAGTGCAAAAGTGGTTTCCTGCACCAACACAAGTGCGAAAAGTGGTTTCCTGCACCAACACAAGTGCGAAAAGTGGTTTTTCAACACTAACACAAGTGCGAAAAGTGGTTTTTCAACACTAACACAAGTGTGAAAAGTGTTTTTTCCACACTAATACAAGTGCAAAAGTGGTTTCCTGCACCAACACAAGTGCGAAAAGTGGTTTTTCAACACTAACACAAGTGCGAAAAGTGGTTTTTCAACACTATCACAAGTGCAAAAAGTGTTTTTTCCACACTAATACAAGTGCAAAAGTGGTTTCCTGCACCAACACAAGTGCAAAAGTGGTTTTTCAACACTAATACAAGTGCGAAAAGTGGTTTTTCAACACTATCACAAGTGCAAAAAGTGTTTTTTCCACACTAATACAAGTGCAAAAGTGGTTTCCTGCACCAACACAAGTGCGAAAAGTGGTTTTTCAACACTAACACAAGTGCGAAAAGTGGTTTTTCAACACTATCACAAGTGCAAAAAGTGTTTTTTCCACACTAATACAAGTGCAAAAGTGGTTTCCTGCACCAACACAAGTGCGAAAAGTGGTTTTTCAACACTAACACAAGTGCGAAAAGTGGTTTTTCAACACTATCACAAGTGCAAAAAGTGTTTTTTCCACACTAATACAAGTGCAAAAGTGGTTTCCTGCACCAACACAAGTGCGAAAAGTGGTTTTTCAACACTAACACGAGTGCGAAAAGTGCTTTTTCAACACTAACACAAGTGCGAAAAGTGGTTTTTCAACACTATCACAAGTGCAAAAAGTGTTTTTTCCACACTAATACAAGTGCAAAAGTGGTTTCCTGCACCAACACAAGTGCGAAAAGTGGTTTTTCAACACTAACACAAGTGCGAAAGGTGGTTTTGCAACACTAACACAAGTGCGAAAAGTGGTTTTTCAACACTACCACAAGTGCAAAAAGTGTTTTTTCCACACTAATACAAGTGCAAAAGTGGTTTCCTGCACCAACACAAGTGCGAAATGTGGTTTTTCAACACTAACACAAGTGCGAAAAGTGGTTTTTCAACACTAACACAAGGGCGAAAAGTAGGTTTTTCAACACTATCACAAGTGCAAAAAGTGTTTTTTCCACACTAATACAAGTGCAAAAGTGGTTTCCTGCACCAACACAAGTGCGAAAAGTGGTTTTTCAACACTAACACAAGTGCGAAAAGTGGTTTTGCAACACTAACACAAGTGCGAAAAGTGGTTTTTCAACACTATCACAAGTGCAAAAAGTGTTTTTTCCACACTAATACAAGTGCAAAAGTGGTTTCCTGCACCAACACAAGTGCGAAATGTGGTTTTTCAACACTAACACAAGTGCGAAAAGTGGTTTTTCCACACTAATACAAGTGCAAAAGTGGTTTCCTGCACCAACACAAGTGAGAAAAGTGGTTTTTCAACACTAGCACGAGTGCGAAGTGCTTTTTCAACACTAACACAAGTGCGAAAAGTGGTTTTACAACACTATCACAAGTGCAAAAAGTGTTTTTTCCACACTAATACAAGTGCAAAAGTGGTTTCCTGCACCAACACAAGTGCGAAAAGTGTTTTTTCAACACTAACATGAGTGCGAAAAGTGCTTTTTCAACACTATCACAAGTGCAAAAAGTGTTTTTTCCACACTAATACAAGTGCAAAAGTGGTTTCCTGCACCAACACAAGTGCGAAAAGTGGTTTTTCAACACTAACACAAGTGCGAAAAGTGGTTTTTCAACACTAACACAAGTGTGAAAAGTGTTTTTTCCACACTAATACAAATGCAAAAGTGGTTTCCTGCACCAACACAAGTGCGAAAAGTGGTTTTTCAACACTAACACAAGTGCGAAAAGTGGTTTTTCAACACTATCACAAGTGCAAAAAGTGTTTTTTCCACAATAATACAAGTGCAAAAGTGGTTTCCTGCACCAACACAAGTGCGAAAAGTGGTTTTTCAACACTAACACAAGTGCGAAAAGTGTTTTTTCAACACTAACACAAGTGCGAAAAGTGGTTTTTCAACACTATCACAAGTGCAAAAAGTGTTTTTTCCACACTAATACAAGTGCAAAAGTGGTTTCCTGCACCAACACAAGTGCGAAAAGTGGTTTTTCAACACTAACAGAAGTGCGAAAAGTGGTTTTGCAGCACTAACACAAGTGCGAAAAGTGGTTTTTCAACACTATCACAAGTGCAAAAAGTGTTTTTTCCACACTAATACAAGTGCAAAAGTGGTTTCCTGCACCAACACAAGTGTGAAAAGTGGTTTCCTGCACCAACACAAGTGCGAAAATTGGTTTTTCAACACTAACACAAGTGCGAAAAGTGGTTTTTCAACACTATCACAAGTGCAAAAAGTGTTTTTCCACTCTAATACAAGTGCAAAAGTGGTTTCCTGCACCAACACAAGTGCGAAAAGTGGTTTCCTGCACCAACACAAGTGCGAAAAGTGGTTTTTCAACACTAACACAAGTGCGAAAAGTGGTTTTTCAACACTAACACAAGTGTGAAAAGTGTTTTTTCCACACTAATACAAGTGCAAAAGTGGTTTCCTGCACCAACACAAGTGCGAAAAGTGGTTTTTCAACACTAACACAAGTGCGAAAAGTGGTTTTTCAACACTATCACAAGTGCAAAAAGTGTTTTTTCCACACTAATACAAGTGCAAAAGTGGTTTCCTGCACCAACACAAGTGCAAAAGTGGTTTTTCAACACTAATACAAGTGCGAAAAGTGGTTTTTCAACACTATCACAAGTGCAAAAAGTGTTTTTTCCACACTAATACAAGTGCAAAAGTGGTTTCCTGCACCAACACAAGTGCGAAAAGTGGTTTTTCAACACTAACACAAGTGCGAAAAGTGGTTTTTCAACACTATCACAAGTGCAAAAAGTGTTTTTTCCACACTAATACAAGTGCAAAAGTGGTTTCCTGCACCAACACAAGTGCGAAAAGTGGTTTTTCAACACTAACACAAGTGCGAAAAGTGGTTTTTCAACACTATCACAAGTGCAAAAAGTGTTTTTTCCACACTAATACAAGTGCAAAAGTGGTTTCCTGCACCAACACAAGTGCGAAAAGTGGTTTTTCAACACTAACACGAGTGCGAAAAGTGCTTTTTCAACACTAACACAAGTGCGAAAAGTGGTTTTTCAACACTATCACAAGTGCAAAAAGTGTTTTTTCCACACTAATACAAGTGCAAAAGTGGTTTCCTGCACCAACACAAGTGCGAAAAGTGGTTTTTCAACACTAACACAAGTGCGAAAGGTGGTTTTGCAACACTAACACAAGTGCGAAAAGTGGTTTTTCAACACTACCACAAGTGCAAAAAGTGTTTTTTCCACACTAATACAAGTGCAAAAGTGGTTTCCTGCACCAACACAAGTGCGAAATGTGGTTTTTCAACACTAACACAAGTGCGAAAAGTGGTTTTTCAACACTAACACAAGGGCGAAAAGTAGGTTTTTCAACACTATCACAAGTGCAAAAAGTGTTTTTTCCACACTAATACAAGTGCAAAAGTGGTTTCCTGCACCAACACAAGTGCGAAAAGTGGTTTTTCAACACTAACACAAGTGCGAAAAGTGGTTTTGCAACACTAACACAAGTGCGAAAAGTGGTTTTTCAACACTATCACAAGTGCAAAAAGTGTTTTTTCCACACTAATACAAGTGCAAAAGTGGTTTCCTGCACCAACACAAGTGCGAAATGTGGTTTTTCAACACTAACACAAGTGCGAAAAGTGGTTTTTCCACACTAATACAAGTGCAAAAGTGGTTTCCTGCACCAACACAAGTGAGAAAAGTGGTTTTTCAACACTAGCACGAGTGCGAAGTGCTTTTTCAACACTAACACAAGTGCGAAAAGTGGTTTTACAACACTATCACAAGTGCAAAAAGTGTTTTTTCCACACTAATACAAGTGCAAAAGTGGTTTCCTGCACCAACACAAGTGCGAAAAGTGGTTATTCAACACGAACACAAGTGCGAAAAGTGGTTTTTCAACACTATCACAAGTGCAAAAAGTGTTTTTTCCACACTAATACAAGTGCAAAAGTGGTTTCCTGCACCAACACAAGTGTGAAAAGTGGTTTTTCAACACTAACACAAGTGCGAAAAGTGGTTTTTCAACACTATCACAAGTGTGAAAAGTGGTTTTGCAACACTAACACAAGTGCGAAAAGTGGTTTTTCAACACTATCACAAGTGCAAAAAGTGTTTTTTCCACACTAATACAAGTGCAAAAGTGGTTTCCTGCACCAACACAAGTGCGAAAAGTGGTTTTGCAACACTAACACAAGTGCGAAAAGTGGGTTTTCAACACTATCACAAGTGCAAAAAGTGTTTTTTCCACACTAATACAAGTGCAAAAGTGGTTTCCTGCACCAACACAAGTGCGAAAAGTGGTTTTTCAACACTAACACGAGTGCGAAAAGTGCTTTTTCAACACTAACACAAGTGCGAAAAGTGGTTTTTCAACACTATCACAAGTGCAAAAAGTGTTTTTTCCACACTAATACAAGTGCAAAAGTGGTTTCCTGCACCAACACAAGTGCGAAAAGTGGTTTTTCAACAGTAACACAAGTGCGAAAAGTGGTTTTGCAACACTAACACAAGTGCGAAAAGTGGTTTTTCCACACTAATAGAAGTGCAAAAGTGTTTTCCTGCACAACACACGTGCGAAATGTGGTTTTTCAACACTAACACAAGTGCGAAAAGTGGTTTTTCAACACTCACACAAGTGCGAAAAGTGGTTTTACCACACTAATACAAGTGCAAAAGTGGTTTCCTGCACCAACACAAGTGCGAAAAGTGGTTTTTCAACACTAACACAAGTGCGAAAAGTGGTTTTTCCAACACTATAACAAGTGCAAAAAGTGTTTTTTCCACACTAATACAAGTGCAATAGTGGTTTCCTGCACCAACACAAGTGCGAAAAGTGGTTTTTCAACACTAACACAAGTGCGAAAAGTGGTTTTTCAACACTAACACAAGTGCGAAAAGTGGTTTTTCAACACTATCACAAGTGCAAAAAGTGTTTTTTCCACACTAATACAAGTGCAAAAGTGGTTTCCTGCACCAACACGAGTGCGAAAAGTGGTTTTTCAACACTAACACAAGTGCGAAAAGTGGTTTTTCAACACTATCACAAGTGCAAAAAGTGTTTTTTCCACACTAATACAAGTGCAAAAGTGGTTTCCTGCACCAACACAAGTGTGAAAAGTGGTTTCCTGCACCAACACAAGTGCCAAAAGTGGTTTTTCAACACTAACACAAGTGCGAAAAGTGGTTTTTCAACACTATCACAAGTGCAAAAAGTGTTTTTTCCACACTAATACAAGTGCAAAAGTGGTTTCCTGCACCAACACAAGTGCGAAATGTGGTTTCCTGCACCAACACAAGTGCGAAAAGTGGTTTTTCAACTCTAACACAAGTGCGCAAAGTGGTTTTTCAACACTAACACAAGTGTGAAAAGTGTTTTTCCACACTAATACAAGGGCAAAAGTGGTTTCCTGCACCAACACAAGTGCGAAAAGTGGTTTTTCAACACTAACACAAGTGCAAAAAGTGGTTTTTCAACACTATCACAAGTGCAAAAGTGGTTTCCTGCACCAACACAAGTGTGAGGTTTTTCAACACTAACACAAGTGCGAAAAGTGGTTTTTCCACACTAATACAAGTGCAAAAGTGGTTTCCTGCACCAACACAAGTGCGAAAAGTGGTTTTTCAACACTAACACAAGTGCAAAAAGTGGTTTTTCAACACTATCACAAGTGCAAAAAGTGTTTTTTCCACACTAATACAAGTGCAAAAGTGGTTTCCTGCACCAACACAAGTGCGAAAAGTGGTTTTTCAACAGTAACACAAGTGCGAAAAGTGGTTTTGCAACACTAACACAAGTGCGAAAAGTGGTTTTTCAACACTATCACAAGTGCAAAAAGTGTTTTTTCCACACTAATACAAGTGCAAAAGTGGTTTCCTGCACCAACACAAGTGCGAAAAGTGGTTTTTCAACACTAACACAAGTGCGAAAAGTGGTTTTTCAACACTAACACAAGTGCGAAAAGTGGTTTTTCAACACTATCACAAGTGCAAAAAGTGTTTTTTCCACACTAATACAAGTGCAAAAGTGGTTTCCTGCACCAACACAAGTGCGAAAAGTGGTTTTTCAACACTAACACAAGTGCGAAAAGTGGTTTTTCAACACTATCACAAGTGCAAAAAGTGTTTTTTCCACACTAATACAAGTGCAAAAGTGGTTTCCTGCACCAACACAAGTGTGAAAAGTGGTTTCCTGCACCAACACAAGTGCGAAAAGTGGTTTTTCAACACTAACACAAGTGCGAAAAGTGGTTTTTCAACACTAATAGAAGTGCAAAAGGGGTTTCCTGCACTAACACAAGTGCGAAAAGTGGTTTTTCAACACTATCACAAGTGCAAAAAGTGTTTTTTCCACACTAATTCAAGTGCAAAAGTGGTTTCCTGCACCAACACAAGTGCGAAAAGTGGTTTTTCAACACTAACACAAGTGTGAAAAGTGTTTTTTCCACACTAATACAAGTGCAAAAGTGGTTTCCTGCACCAACACAAGTGCGAAAAGTGGTTTTTCAACACTAACACAAGTGCGAAAAGTGGTTTTTCAACACTATCACAAGTGCGAAAAGTGGTTTTTCAACACTATCACAAGTGTAAAAAGTGTTTTTTCCACACTAATACAAGTGCAAAAGTGGTTTCCTGCACCAACACAAGTGCGAAATGTGGTTTTTCAACACTAACACAAGTGCGAAAAGTGGTTTTTCAACACTAACACAAGTGCGAAAAGTGGTTTTACCACACTAATAGAAGTGCAAAAGTGGTTTCCTGCACCAACACAAGTGCGAAAAGTGGTTTTTCAACACTAACCCGAGTGCGAAAAGTGCTTTTTCAACACTAACACAAGTGCGAAAAGTGGTTTTTCAACACTATCACAAGTGCAAAAAGTGTTTTTTCTACACTAATACAATTGCAAAAGTGGTTTCCTGCACCAACACAAGTGCGAAAAGTGGTTTGCAACACTAACACAAGTGCGAAAAGTGGTTTTTCAACACTATCACAAGTGCAAAAAGTGTTTTTTCCACACTAATACAAGTGCAAAAGTGGTTTCCTGCACCAACACAAGTGCGAAAAGTGTTTTTTCAACACTAACATGAGTGCGAAAAGTGCTTTTTCAACACTATCACAAGTGCAAAAAGTGTTTTTTCCACACTAATACAAGTGCAAAAGTGGTTTCCTGCACCAACACAAGTGCGAAAAGTGGTTTTTCAACACTAACACAAGTGCGAAAAGTGGTTTTTCAACACTAACACAAGTGTGAAAAGTGTTTTTTCCACACTAATACAAATGCAAAAGTGGTTTCCTGCACCAACACAAGTGCGAAAAGTGGTTTTTCAACACTAACACAAGTGCGAAAAGTGGTTTTTCAACACTATCACAAGTGCAAAAAGTGTTTTTTCCACAATAATACAAGTGCAAAAGTGGTTTCCTGCACCAACACAAGTGCGAAAAGTGGTTTTTCAACACTAACACAAGTGCGAAAAGTGTTTTTTCAACACTAACACAAGTGCGAAAAGTGGTTTTTCAACACTATCACAAGTGCAAAAAGTGTTTTTTCCACACTAATACAAGTGCAAAAGTGGTTTCCTGCACCAACACAAGTGCGAAAAGTGGTTTTTCAACACTAACAGAAGTGCGAAAAGTGGTTTTGCAGCACTAACACAAGTGCGAAAAGTGGTTTTTCAACACTATCACAAGTGCAAAAAGTGTTTTTTCCACACTAATACAAGTGCAAAAGTGGTTTCCTGCACCAACACAAGTGTGAAAAGTGGTTTCCTGCACCAACACAAGTGCGAAAATTGGTTTTTCAACACTAACACAAGTGCGAAAAGTGGTTTTTCAACACTATCACAAGTGCAAAAAGTGTTTTTCCACTCTAATACAAGTGCAAAAGTGGTTTCCTGCACCAACACAAGTGCGAAAAGTGGTTTCCTGCACCAACACAAGTGCGAAAAGTGGTTTTTCAACACTAACACAAGTGCGAAAAGTGGTTTTTCAACACTAACACAAGTGTGAAAAGTGTTTTTTCCACACTAATACAAGTGCAAAAGTGGTTTCCTGCACCAACACAAGTGCGAAAAGTGGTTTTTCAACACTAACACAAGTGCGAAAAGTGGTTTTTCAACACTATCACAAGTGCAAAAAGTGTTTTTTCCACACTAATACAAGTGCAAAAGTGGTTTCCTGCACCAACACAAGTGCAAAAGTGGTTTTTCAACACTAATACAAGTGCGAAAAGTGGTTTTTCAACACTATCACAAGTGCAAAAAGTGTTTTTTCCACACTAATACAAGTGCAAAAGTGGTTTCCTGCACCAACACAAGTGCGAAAAGTGGTTTTTCAACACTAACACAAGTGCGAAAAGTGGTTTTTCAACACTATCACAAGTGCAAAAAGTGTTTTTTCCACACTAATACAAGTGCAAAAGTGGTTTCCTGCACCAACACAAGTGCGAAAAGTGGTTTTTCAACACTAACACAAGTGCGAAAAGTGGTTTTTCAACACTATCACAAGTGCAAAAAGTGTTTTTTCCACACTAATACAAGTGCAAAAGTGGTTTCCTGCACCAACACAAGTGCGAAAAGTGGTTTTTCAACACTAACACGAGTGCGAAAAGTGCTTTTTCAACACTAACACAAGTGCGAAAAGTGGTTTTTCAACACTATCACAAGTGCAAAAAGTGTTTTTTCCACACTAATACAAGTGCAAAAGTGGTTTCCTGCACCAACACAAGTGCGAAAAGTGGTTTTTCAACACTAACACAAGTGCGAAAGGTGGTTTTGCAACACTAACACAAGTGCGAAAAGTGGTTTTTCAACACTACCACAAGTGCAAAAAGTGTTTTTTCCACACTAATACAAGTGCAAAAGTGGTTTCCTGCACCAACACAAGTGCGAAATGTGGTTTTTCAACACTAACACAAGTGCGAAAAGTGGTTTTTCAACACTAACACAAGGGCGAAAAGTAGGTTTTTCAACACTATCACAAGTGCAAAAAGTGTTTTTTCCACACTAATACAAGTGCAAAAGTGGTTTCCTGCACCAACACAAGTGCGAAAAGTGGTTTTTCAACACTAACACAAGTGCGAAAAGTGGTTTTGCAACACTAACACAAGTGCGAAAAGTGGTTTTTCAACACTATCACAAGTGCAAAAAGTGTTTTTTCCACACTAATACAAGTGCAAAAGTGGTTTCCTGCACCAACACAAGTGCGAAATGTGGTTTTTCAACACTAACACAAGTGCGAAAAGTGGTTTTTCCACACTAATACAAGTGCAAAAGTGGTTTCCTGCACCAACACAAGTGAGAAAAGTGGTTTTTCAACACTAGCACGAGTGCGAAGTGCTTTTTCAACACTAACACAAGTGCGAAAAGTGGTTTTACAACACTATCACAAGTGCAAAAAGTGTTTTTTCCACACTAATACAAGTGCAAAAGTGGTTTCCTGCACCAACACAAGTGCGAAAAGTGGTTATTCAACACGAACACAAGTGCGAAAAGTGGTTTTTCAACACTATCACAAGTGCAAAAAGTGTTTTTTCCACACTAATACAAGTGCAAAAGTGGTTTCCTGCACCAACACAAGTGTGAAAAGTGGTTTTTCAACACTAACACAAGTGCGAAAAGTGGTTTTTCAACACTATCACAAGTGTGAAAAGTGGTTTTGCAACACTAACACAAGTGCGAAAAGTGGTTTTTCAACACTATCACAAGTGCAAAAAGTGTTTTTTCCACACTAATACAAGTGCAAAAGTGGTTTCCTGCACCAACACAAGTGCGAAAAGTGGTTTTGCAACACTAACACAAGTGCGAAAAGTGGGTTTTCAACACTATCACAAGTGCAAAAAGTGTTTTTTCCACACTAATACAAGTGCAAAAGTGGTTTCCTGCACCAACACAAGTGCGAAAAGTGGTTTTTCAACACTAACACGAGTGCGAAAAGTGCTTTTTCAACACTAACACAAGTGCGAAAAGTGGTTTTTCAACACTATCACAAGTGCAAAAAGTGTTTTTTCCACACTAATACAAGTGCAAAAGTGGTTTCCTGCACCAACACAAGTGCGAAAAGTGGTTTTTCAACAGTAACACAAGTGCGAAAAGTGGTTTTGCAACACTAACACAAGTGCGAAAAGTGGTTTTTCCACACTAATAGAAGTGCAAAAGTGTTTTCCTGCACAACACACGTGCGAAATGTGGTTTTTCAACACTAACACAAGTGCGAAAAGTGGTTTTTCAACACTCACACAAGTGCGAAAAGTGGTTTTACCACACTAATACAAGTGCAAAAGTGGTTTCCTGCACCAACACAAGTGCGAAAAGTGGTTTTTCAACACTAACACAAGTGCGAAAAGTGGTTTTTCCAACACTATAACAAGTGCAAAAAGTGTTTTTTCCACACTAATACAAGTGCAATAGTGGTTTCCTGCACCAACACAAGTGCGAAAAGTGATTTTTCAACACTAACACAAGTGCGAAAAGTGGTTTTTCAACACTAACACAAGTGCGAAAAGTGGTTTTTCAACACTATCACAAGTGCAAAAAGTGTTTTTTCCACACTAATACAAGTGCAAAAGTGGTTTCCTGCACCAACACAAGTGCGAAAAGTGGTTTTTCAACACTAACACAAGTGCGAAAAGTGGTTTTTCAACACTATCACAAGTGCAAAAAGTGTTTTTTCCACACTAATACAAGTGCAAAAGTGGTTTCCTGCACCAACACAAGTGTGAAAAGTGGTTTCCTGCACCAACACAAGTGCCAAAAGTGGTTTTTCAACACTAACACAAGTGCGAAAAGTGGTTTTTCAACACTATCACAAGTGCAAAAAGTGTTTTTTCCACACTAATACAAGTACAAAAGTGGTTTCCTGCACCAACACAAGTGCGAAAAGTGGTTTCCTGCACCAACACAAGTGCGAAAAGTGGTTTTTCAACTCTAACACAAGTGCGCAAAGTGGTTTTTCAACACTAACACAAGTGTGAAAAGTGTTTTTCCACACTAATACAAGGGCAAAAGTGGTTTCCTGCACCAACACAAGTGCGAAAAGTGGTTTTTCAACACTAACACAAGTGCAAAAAGTGGTTTTTCAACACTATCACAAGTGCAAAAAGTGTTTTTTCCACACTAATACAAGTGCAAAAGTGTTATCCTGCACCAACACAAGTGCGAAAAGTGGTTTTTCAACACTAACACAAGTGCGAAAAGTGGTTTTTCAACACTATCACAAGTGCAAAAAGTGTTTTTTCCACACTAATGCAAGTGCAAAAGTGGTTTCCTGCACCAACACAAGTGCGAAAAGTGGTTTTTCAACACTAACACAAGTGCGAAAAGTGGTTTTTCAACACTATCACAAGTGCAAAAAGTGTTTTTTCCACACTAATACAAGTGCAAAAGGGGTTTCCTGCACCAACACAAGTGCGAAAAGTGGTTTTTCAACACTAACAAAAGTGCGAAAAGTGGTTTTTCAACACTAACACAAGTGTGAAAAGTTTTTTTTCCAGACTAATACAAGTGCAAAAGTGGTTTCCTGCACCAACACAAGTGCGAAAAGTGGTTTTTCAACACTAACAAAAGTGCGAAAAGTGGTTTTTCAACACTAACACAAGTGTGAAAAGTGTTTTTTCCAGACTAATACAAGTGCAAAAGTGGTTTCCTGCACCAACACAAGTGCGAAAAGTGGTTTTTCAACACTAACACAAGTGTGAAAAGTGTTTTTTCCACACTAATACAAGTGCAAAAGTGGTTTCCTGCACCAACACAAGTGCGAAAAGTGGTTTTTCAACACTAACACAAGTGCGAAAAGTGGTTTTTCAACACTATCACAAGTGCGAAAAGTGGTTTTTCAACACTATCACAAGTGCAAAAAGTGTTTTTTCCACACTAATACAAGTGCAAAAGTGGTTTCCTGCACCAACACAAGTGCGAAATGTGGTTTTTCAACACTAACACAAGTGCGAAAAGTGGTTTTTCAACACTAACACAAGTGCGAAAAGTGGTTTTACCACACTAATAGAAGTGCAAAAGTGGTTTCCTGCACCAACACAAGTGCGAAAAGTGGTTTTTCAACATTAACACAAGTGCGAAAAGTGGATTTTCAACACTATCACAAGTGCAAAAAGTGGTTTTTCAACACTATCACAAGTGCAAAAAGTGTTTTTTCCACACTAATACAAGTGCAAAAGTGGTTTCCTGCACCAACACAAGTGCGAAAAGTGGTTTTTCAACACTAACACAAGTGCGAAAAGTGGTTTTTCAACACTAACACAAGGGCGAAAAGTAGGTTTTTCAACACTATCACAAGTGCAAAAAGTGTTTTTTCCACACTAATACAAGTGCAAAAGTGGTTTCCTGCACCAACACAAGTGCGAAAAGTGGTTTTTCAACACTAACACAAGTGCGAAAAGTGGTTTTGCAACACTAACACAAGTGCGAAAAGTGGTTTTTCAACACTATCACAAGTGCAAAAAGTGTTTTTTCCACACTAATACAAGTGCAAAAGTGGTTTCCTGCACCAACACAAGTGAGAAAAGTGGTTTTTCAACACTAGCACGAGTGCGAAGTGCTTTTTCAACACTAACACAAGTGCGAAAAGTGGTTTTACAACACTATCACAAGTGCAAAAAGTGTTTTTTCCACACTAATACAAGTGCAAAAGTGGTTTCCTGCACCAACACAAGTGCGAAAAGTGGTTATTCAACACGAACACAAGTGCGAAAAGTGGTTTTTCAACACTATCACAAGTGCAAAAAGTGTTTTTTCCACACTAATACAAGTGCAAAAGTGGTTTCCTGCACCAACACAAGTGTGAAAAGTGGTTTTTCAACACTAACACAAGTGCGAAAAGTGGTTTTTCAACACTATCACAAGTGTGAAAAGTGGTTTTGCAACACTAACACAAGTGCGAAAAGTGGTTTTTCAACACTATCACAAGTGCAAAAAGTGTTTTTTCCACACTAATACAAGTGCAAAAGTGGTTTCCTGCACCAACACAAGTGCGAAAAGTGGTTTTGCAACACTAACACAAGTGCGAAAAGTGGTTTTTCAACACTATCACAAGTGCAAAAAGTGTTTTTTCCACACTAATACAAGTGCAAAAGTGGTTTCCTGCACCAACACAAGTGCGAAAAGTGGTTTTTCAACCCTAACACGAGTGCGAAAAGTGCTTTTTCAACACTAACACAAGTGCGAAAAGTGGTTTTTCAACACTATCACAAGTGCAAAAAGTGTTTTTTCCACACTAATACAAGTGCAAAAGTGGTTTCCTGCACCAACACAAGTGCGAAAAGTGGTTTTTCAACAGTAACACAAGTGCGAAAAGTGGTTTTGCAACACTAACACAAGTGCGAAAAGTGGTTTTTCCACACTAATAGAAGTGCAAAAGTGTTTTCCTGCACAACACACGTGCGAAATGTGGTTTTTCAACACTAACACAAGTGCGAAAAGTGGTTTTTCAACACTCACACAAGTGCGAAAAGTGGTTTTACCACACTAATACAAGTGCAAAAGTGGTTTCCTGCACCAACACAAGTGCGAAAAGTGGTTTTTCAACACTAACACAAGTGCGAAAAGTGGTTTTTCCAACACTATAACAAGTGCAAAAAGTGTTTTTTCCACACTAATACAAGTGCAATAGTGGTTTCCTGCACCAACACAAGTGCGAAAAGTGGTTTTTCAACACTAACACAAGTGCGAAAAGTGGTTTTTCAACACTAAGACAAGTGCGAAAAGTGGTTTTTCAACACTATCACAAGTGCAAAAAGTGTTTTTTCCACACTAATACAAGTGCAAAAGTGGTTTCCTGCACCAACACGAGTGCGAAAAGTGGTTTTTCAACACTAACACAAGTGCGAAAAGTGGTTTTTCAACACTATCACAAGTGCAAAAAGTGTTTTTTCCACACTAATACAAGTGCAAAAGTGGTTTCCTGCACCAACACAAGTGTGAAAAGTGGTTTCCTGCACCAACACAAGTGCCAAAAGTGGTTTTTCAACACTAACACAAGTGCGAAAAGTGGTTTTTCAACACTATCACAAGTGCAAAAAGTGTTTTTTCCACACTAATACAAGTGCAAAAGTGGTTTCCTGCACCAACACAAGTGCGAAAAGTGGTTTCCTGCACCAACACAAGTGCGAAAAGTGGTTTTTCAACACTAACACAAGTGCGCAAAGTGGTTTTTCAACACTAACACAAGTGTGAAAAGTGTTTTTTCCACACTAATACAAGTGCAAAAGTGGTTTCCTGCACCAACACAAGTGCGAAAAGTGGTTTTTCAACACTAACACAAGTGCAAAAAGTGGTTTTTCAACACTATCACAAGTGCAAAAAGTGTTTTTTCCACACTAATACAAGTGCAAAAGTGTTATCCTGCACCAACACAAGTGCGAAAAGTGGTTTTTCAACACTAACACAAGTGCGAAAAGTGGTTTTTCAACACTATCACAAGTGCAAAAAGTGTTTTTTCCACACTAATACAAGTGCAAAAGTGGTTTCCTGCACCAACACAAGTGCGAAAAGTGGTTTTTCAACACTAACACAAGTGCGAAAAGTGGTTTTTCAACACTATCACAAGTGCAAAAAGTGTTTTTTCCACACTAATACAAGTGCAAAAGGGGTTTCCTGCACCAACACAAGTGCGAAAAGTGGTTTTTCAACACTAACAAAAGTGCGAAAAGTGGTTTTTCAACACTAACACAAGTGTGAAAAGTTTTTTTTCCAGACTAATACAAGTGCAAAAGTGGTTTCCTGCACCAACACAAGTGCGAAAAGTGGTTTTTCAACACTAACAAAAGTGCGAAAAGTGGTTTTTCAACACTAACACAAGTGTGAAAAGTGTTTTTTCCAGACTAATACAAGTGCAAAAGTGGTTTCCTGCACCAACACAAGTGCGAAAAGTGGTTTTTCAACACTAACACAAGTGTGAAAAGTGGTTTTTCCACACTAATAGAAGTGCAAAAGTGTTTTCCTGCACAACACACGTGCGAAATGTGGTTTTTCAACACTAACACAAGTGCGAAAAGTGGTTTTTCAACACTCACACAAGTGCGAAAAGTGGTTTTACCACACTAATACAAGTGCAAAAGTGGTTTCCTGCACCAACACAAGTGCGAAAAGTGGTTTTTCAACACTAACACAAGTGCGAAAAGTGGTTTTTCCAACACTATAACAAGTGCAAAAAGTGTTTTTTCCACACTAATACAAGTGCAATAGTGGTTTCCTGCACCAACACAAGTGCGAAAAGTGGTTTTTCAACACTAACACAAGTGCGAAAAGTGGTTTTTCAACACTAAGACAAGTGCGAAAAGTGGTTTTTCAACACTATCACAAGTGCAAAAAGTGTTTTTTCCACACTAATACAAGTGCAAAAGTGGTTTCCTGCACCAACACGAGTGCGAAAAGTGGTTTTTCAACACTAACACAAGTGCGAAAAGTGGTTTTTCAACACTATCACAAGTGCAAAAAGTGTTTTTTCCACACTAATACAAGTGCAAAAGTGGTTTCCTGCACCAACACAAGTGTGAAAAGTGGTTTCCTGCACCAACACAAGTGCCAAAAGTGGTTTTTCAACACTAACACAAGTGCGAAAAGTGGTTTTTCAACACTATCACAAGTGCAAAAAGTGTTTTTTCCACAATAATACAAGTGCAAAAGTGGTTTCCTGCACCAACACAAGTGCGAAAAGTGGTTTTTCAACACTAACACAAGTGCGAAAAGTGTTTTTTCAACACTAACACAAGTGCGAAAAGTGGTTTTTCAACACTATCACAAGTGCAAAAAGTGTTTTTTCCACACTAATACAAGTGCAAAAGTGGTTTCCTGCACCAACACAAGTGCGAAAAGTGGTTTTTCAACACTAACAGAAGTGCGAAAAGTGGTTTTGCAGCACTAACACAAGTGCGAAAAGTGGTTTTTCAACACTATCACAAGTGCAAAAAGTGTTTTTTCCACACTAATACAAGTGCAAAAGTGGTTTCCTGCACCAACACAAGTGTGAAAAGTGGTTTCCTGCACCAACACAAGTGCGAAAATTGGTTTTTCAACACTAACACAAGTGCGAAAAGTGGTTTTTCAACACTATCACAAGTGCAAAAAGTGTTTTTCCACTCTAATACAAGTGCAAAAGTGGTTTCCTGCACCAACACAAGTGCGAAAAGTGGTTTCCTGCACCAACACAAGTGCGAAAAGTGGTTTTTCAACACTAACACAAGTGCGAAAAGTGGTTTTTCAACACTAACACAAGTGTGAAAAGTGTTTTTTCCACACTAATACAAGTGCAAAAGTGGTTTCCTGCACCAACACAAGTGCGAAAAGTGGTTTTTCAACACTAACACAAGTGCGAAAAGTGGTTTTTCAACACTATCACAAGTGCAAAAAGTGTTTTTTCCACACTAATACAAGTGCAAAAGTGGTTTCCTGCACCAACACAAGTGCAAAAGTGGTTTTTCAACACTAATACAAGTGCGAAAAGTGGTTTTTCAACACTATCACAAGTGCAAAAAGTGTTTTTTCCACACTAATACAAGTGCAAAAGTGGTTTCCTGCACCAACACAAGTGCGAAAAGTGGTTTTTCAACACTAACACAAGTGCGAAAAGTGGTTTTTCAACACTATCACAAGTGCAAAAAGTGTTTTTTCCACACTAATACAAGTGCAAAAGTGGTTTCCTGCACCAACACAAGTGCGAAAAGTGGTTTTTCAACACTAACACAAGTGCGAAAAGTGGTTTTTCAACACTATCACAAGTGCAAAAAGTGTTTTTTCCACACTAATACAAGTGCAAAAGTGGTTTCCTGCACCAACACAAGTGCGAAAAGTGGTTTTTCAACACTAACACGAGTGCGAAAAGTGCTTTTTCAACACTAACACAAGTGCGAAAAGTGGTTTTTCAACACTATCACAAGTGCAAAAAGTGTTTTTTCCACACTAATACAAGTGCAAAAGTGGTTTCCTGCACCAACACAAGTGCGAAAAGTGGTTTTTCAACACTAACACAAGTGCGAAAGGTGGTTTTGCAACACTAACACAAGTGCGAAAAGTGGTTTTTCAACACTACCACAAGTGCAAAAAGTGTTTTTTCCACACTAATACAAGTGCAAAAGTGGTTTCCTGCACCAACACAAGTGCGAAATGTGGTTTTTCAACACTAACACAAGTGCGAAAAGTGGTTTTTCAACACTAACACAAGGGCGAAAAGTAGGTTTTTCAACACTATCACAAGTGCAAAAAGTGTTTTTTCCACACTAATACAAGTGCAAAAGTGGTTTCCTGCACCAACACAAGTGCGAAAAGTGGTTTTTCAACACTAACACAAGTGCGAAAAGTGGTTTTGCAACACTAACACAAGTGCGAAAAGTGGTTTTTCAACACTATCACAAGTGCAAAAAGTGTTTTTTCCACACTAATACAAGTGCAAAAGTGGTTTCCTGCACCAACACAAGTGCGAAATGTGGTTTTTCAACACTAACACAAGTGCGAAAAGTGGTTTTTCCACACTAATACAAGTGCAAAAGTGGTTTCCTGCACCAACACAAGTGAGAAAAGTGGTTTTTCAACACTAGCACGAGTGCGAAGTGCTTTTTCAACACTAACACAAGTGCGAAAAGTGGTTTTACAACACTATCACAAGTGCAAAAAGTGTTTTTTCCACACTAATACAAGTGCAAAAGTGGTTTCCTCCACCAACACAAGTGCGAAAAGTGGTTATTCAACACGAACACAAGTGCGAAAAGTGGTTTTTCAACACTATCACAAGTGCAAAAAGTGTTTTTTCCACACTAATACAAGTGCAAAAGTGGTTTCCTGCACCAACACAAGTGTGAAAAGTGGTTTTTCAACACTAACACAAGTGCGAAAAGTGGTTTTTCAACACTATCACAAGTGTGAAAAGTGGTTTTGCAACACTAACACAAGTGCGAAAAGTGGTTTTTCAACACTATCACAAGTGCAAAAAGTGTTTTTTCCACACTAATACAAGTGCAAAAGTGGTTTCCTGCACCAACACAAGTGCGAAAAGTGGTTTTGCAACACTAACACAAGTGCGAAAAGTGGGTTTTCAACACTATCACAAGTGCAAAAAGTGTTTTTTCCACACTAATACAAGTGCAAAAGTGGTTTCCTGCACCAACACAAGTGCGAAAAGTGGTTTTTCAACACTAACACGAGTGCGAAAAGTGCTTTTTCAACACTAACACAAGTGCGAAAAGTGGTTTTTCAACACTATCACAAGTGCAAAAAGTGTTTTTTCCACACTAATACAAGTGCAAAAGTGGTTTCCTGCACCAACACAAGTGCGAAAAGTGGTTTTTCAACAGTAACACAAGTGCGAAAAGTGGTTTTGCAACACTAACACAAGTGCGAAAAGTGGTTTTTCCACACTAATAGAAGTGCAAAAGTGTTTTCCTGCACAACACACGTGCGAAATGTGGTTTTTCAACACTAACACAAGTGCGAAAAGTGGTTTTTCAACACTCACACAAGTGCGAAAAGTGGTTTTACCACACTAATACAAGTGCAAAAGTGGTTTCCTGCACCAACACAAGTGCGAAAAGTGGTTTTTCAACACTAACACAAGTGCGAAAAGTGGTTTTTCCAACACTATAACAAGTGCAAAAAGTGTTTTTTCCACACTAATACAAGTGCAATAGTGGTTTCCTGCACCAACACAAGTGCGAAAAGTGGTTTTTCAACACTAACACAAGTGCGAAAAGTGGTTTTTCAACACTAACACAAGTGCGAAAAGTGGTTTTTCAACACTATCACAAGTGCAAAAAGTGTTTTTTCCACACTAATACAAGTGCAAAAGTGGTTTCCTGCACCAACACGAGTGCGAAAAGTGGTTTTTCAACACTAACACAAGTGCGAAAAGTGGTTTTTCAACACTATCACAAGTGCAAAAAGTGTTTTTTCCACACTAATACAAGTGCAAAAGTGGTTTCCTGCACCAACACAAGTGTGAAAAGTGGTTTCCTGCACCAACACAAGTGCCAAAAGTGGTTTTTCAACACTAACACAAGTGCGAAAAGTGGTTTTTCAACACTATCACAAGTGCAAAAAGTGTTTTTTCCACACTAATACAAGTACAAAAGTGGTTTCCTGCACCAACACAAGTGCGAAAAGTGGTTTCCTGCACCAACACAAGTGCGAAAAGTGGTTTTTCAACTCTAACACAAGTGCGCAAAGTGGTTTTTCAACACTAACACAAGTGTGAAAAGTGTTTTTCCACACTAATACAAGGGCAAAAGTGGTTTCCTGCACCAACACAAGTGCGAAAAGTGGTTTTTCAACACTAACACAAGTGCAAAAAGTGGTTTTTCAACACTATCACAAGTGCAAAAAGTGTTTTTTCCACACTAATACAAGTGCAAAAGTGTTATCCTGCACCAACACAAGTGCGAAAAGTGGTTTTTCAACACTATCACAAGTGCGAAAAGTGGTTTTTCAACACTATCACAAGTGCAAAAAGTTTTTTTTCCAGACTAATACAAGTGCAAAAGTGGTTTCCTGCACCAACACAAGTGCGAAAAGTGGTTTTTCAACACTAACAAAAGTGCGAAAAGTGGTTTTTCAACACTAACACAAGTGTGAAAAGTGTTTTTTCCAGACTAATACAAGTGCAAAAGTGGTTTCCTGCACCAACACAAGTGCGAAAAGTGGTTTTTCAACACTAACACAAGTGTGAAAAGTGTTTTTTCCACACTAATACAAGTGCAAAAGTGGTTTCCTGCACCAACACAAGTGCGAAAAGTGGTTTTTCAACACTAACACAAGTGCGAAAAGTGGTTTTTCAACACTATCACAAGTGCGAAAAGTGGTTTTTCAACACTATCACAAGTGCAAAAAGTGTTTTTTCCACACTAATACAAGTGCAAAAGTGGTTTCCTGCACCAACACAAGTGCGAAATGTGGTTTTTCAACACTAACACAAGTGCGAAAAGTGGTTTTTCAACACTAACACAAGTGCGAAAAGTGGTTTTACCACACTAATAGAAGTGCAAAAGTGGTTTCCTGCACCAACACAAGTGCGAAAAGTGGTTTTTCAACATTAACACAAGTGCGAAAAGTGGATTTTCAACACTATCACAAGTGCAAAAAGTGGTTTTTCAACACTATCACAAGTGCAAAAAGTGTTTTTTCCACACTAATACAAGTGCAAAAGTGGTTTCCTGCACCAACACAAGTGCGAAAAGTGGTTTTTCAACACTAACACAAGTGCGAAAAGTGGTTTTTCAACACTAACACAAGGGCGAAAAGTAGGTTTTTCAACACTATCACAAGTGCAAAAAGTGTTTTTTCCACACTAATACAAGTGCAAAAGTGGTTTCCTGCACCAACACAAGTGCGAAAAGTGGTTTTTCAACACTAACACAAGTGCGAAAAGTGGTTTTGCAACACTAACACAAGTGCGAAAAGTGGTTTTTCAACACTATCACAAGTGCAAAAAGTGTTTTTTCCACACTAATACAAGTGCAAAAGTGGTTTCCTGCACCAACACAAGTGCGAAATGTGGTTTTTCAACACTAACACAAGTGCGAAAAGTGGTTTTTCCACACTAATACAAGTGCAAAAGTGGTTTCCTGCACCAACACAAGTGAGAAAAGTGGTTTTTCAACACTAGCACGAGTGCGAAGTGCTTTTTCAACACTAACACAAGTGCGAAAAGTGGTTTTACAACACTATCACAAGTGCAAAAAGTGTTTTTTCCACACTAATACAAGTGCAAAAGTGGTTTCCTGCACCAACACAAGTGCGAAAAGTGGTTATTCAACACGAACACAAGTGCGAAAAGTGGTTTTTCAACACTATCACAAGTGCAAAAAGTGTTTTTTCCACACTAATACAAGTGCAAAAGTGGTTTCCTGCACCAACACAAGTGTGAAAAGTGGTTTTTCAACACTAACACAAGTGCGAAAAGTGGTTTTTCAACACTATCACAAGTGTGAAAAGTGGTTTTGCAACACTAACACAAGTGCGAAAAGTGGTTTTTCAACACTATCACAAGTGCAAAAAGTGTTTTTTCCACACTAATACAAGTGCAAAAGTGGTTTCCTGCACCAACACAAGTGCGAAAAGTGGTTTTGCAACACTAACACAAGTGCGAAAAGTGGTTTTTCAACACTATCACAAGTGCAAAAAGTGTTTTTTCCACACTAATACAAGTGCAAAAGTGGTTTCCTGCACCAACACAAGTGCGAAAAGTGGTTTTTCAACCCTAACACGAGTGCGAAAAGTGCTTTTTCAACACTAACACAAGTGCGAAAAGTGGTTTTTCAACACTATCACAAGTGCAAAAAGTGTTTTTTCCACACTAATACAAGTGCAAAAGTGGTTTCCTGCACCAACACAAGTGCGAAAAGTGGTTTTTCAACAGTAACACAAGTGCGAAAAGTGGTTTTGCAACACTAACACAAGTGCGAAAAGTGGTTTTTCCACACTAATAGAAGTGCAAAAGTGTTTTCCTGCACAACACACGTGCGAAATGTGGTTTTTCAACACTAACACAAGTGCGAAAAGTGGTTTTTCAACACTCACACAAGTGCGAAAAGTGGTTTTACCACACTAATACAAGTGCAAAAGTGGTTTCCTGCACCAACACAAGTGCGAAAAGTGGTTTTTCAACACTAACACAAGTGCGAAAAGTGGTTTTTCCAACACTATAACAAGTGCAAAAAGTGTTTTTTCCACACTAATACAAGTGCAATAGTGGTTTCCTGCACCAACACAAGTGCGAAAAGTGGTTTTTCAACACTAACACAAGTGCGAAAAGTGGTTTTTCAACACTAAGACAAGTGCGAAAAGTGGTTTTTCAACACTATCACAAGTGCAAAAAGTGTTTTTTCCACACTAATACAAGTGCAAAAGTGGTTTCCTGCACCAACACGAGTGCGAAAAGTGGTTTTTCAACACTAACACAAGTGCGAAAAGTGGTTTTTCAACACTATCACAAGTGCAAAAAGTGTTTTTTCCACACTAATACAAGTGCAAAAGTGGTTTCCTGCACCAACACAAGTGTGAAAAGTGGTTTCCTGCACCAACACAAGTGCCAAAAGTGGTTTTTCAACACTAACACAAGTGCGAAAAGTGGTTTTTCAACACTATCACAAGTGCAAAAAGTGTTTTTTCCACACTAATACAAGTGCAAAAGTGGTTTCCTGCACCAACACAAGTGCGAAAAGTGGTTTCCTGCACCAACACAAGTGCGAAAAGTGGTTTTTCAACACTAACACAAGTGCGCAAAGTGGTTTTTCAACACTAACACAAGTGTGAAAAGTGTTTTTTCCACACTAATACAAGTGCAAAAGTGGTTTCCTGCACCAACACAAGGGCGAAAAGTGGTTTTTCAACACTAACACAAGTGCAAAAAGTGGTTTTTCAACACTATCACAAGTGCAAAAAGTGTTTTTTCCACACTAATACAAGTGCAAAAGTGTTATCCTGCACCAACACAAGTGCGAAAAGTGGTTTTTCAACACTAACACAAGTGCGAAAAGTGGTTTTTCAACACTATCACAAGTGCAAAAAGTGTTTTTTCCACACTAATACAAGTGCAAAAGTGGTTTCCTGCACCAACACAAGTGCGAAAAGTGGTTTTTCAACACTAACACAAGTGCGAAAAGTGGTTTTTCAACACTATCACAAGTGCAAAAAGTGTTTTTTCCACACTAATACAAGTGCAAAAGGGGTTTCCTGCACCAACACAAGTGCGAAAAGTGGTTTTTCAACACTAACAAAAGTGCGAAAAGTGGTTTTTCAACACTAACACAAGTGTGAAAAGTTTTTTTTCCAGACTAATACAAGTGCAAAAGTGGTTTCCTGCACCAACACAAGTGCGAAAAGTGGTTTTTCAACACTAACAAAAGTGCGAAAAGTGGTTTTTCAACACTAACACAAGTGTGAAAAGTGTTTTTTCCAGACTAATACAAGTGCAAAAGTGGTTTCCTGCACCAACACAAGTGCGAAAAGTGGTTTTTCAACACTAACACAAGTGTGAAAAGTGGTTTTTCCACACTAATAGAAGTGCAAAAGTGTTTTCCTGCACAACACACGTGCGAAATGTGGTTTTTCAACACTAACACAAGTGCGAAAAGTGGTTTTTCAACACTCACACAAGTGCGAAAAGTGGTTTTACCACACTAATACAAGTGCAAAAGTGGTTTCCTGCACCAACACAAGTGCGAAAAGTGGTTTTTCAACACTAACACAAGTGCGAAAAGTGGTTTTTCCAACACTATAACAAGTGCAAAAAGTGTTTTTTCCACACTAATACAAGTGCAATAGTGGTTTCCTGCACCAACACAAGTGCGAAAAGTGGTTTTTCAACACTAACACAAGTGCGAAAAGTGGTTTTTCAACACTAAGACAAGTGCGAAAAGTGGTTTTTCAACACTATCACAAGTGCAAAAAGTGTTTTTTCCACACTAATACAAGTGCAAAAGTGGTTTCCTGCACCAACACGAGTGCGAAAAGTGGTTTTTCAACACTAACACAAGTGCGAAAAGTGGTTTTTCAACACTATCACAAGTGCAAAAAGTGTTTTTTCCACACTAATACAAGTGCAAAAGTGGTTTCCTGCACCAACACAAGTGTGAAAAGTGGTTTCCTGCACCAACACAAGTGCCAAAAGTGGTTTTTCAACACTAACACAAGTGCGAAAAGTGGTTTTTCAACACTATCACAAGTGCAAAAAGTGTTTTTTCCACACTAATACAAGTGCAAAAGTGGTTTCCTGCACCAACACAAGTGCGAAAAGTGGTTTCCTGCACCAACACAAGTGCGAAAAGTGGTTTTTCAACACTAACACAAGTGCGCAAAGTGGTTTTTCAACACTAACACAAGTGTGAAAAGTGTTTTTTCCACACTAATACAAGTGCAAAAGTGGTTTCCTGCACCAACACAAGTGCGAAAAGTGGTTTTTCAACACTAACACAAGTGCAAAAAGTGGTTTTTCAACACTATCACAAGTGCAAAAAGTGTTTTTTCCACACTAATACAAGTGCAAAAGTGTTATCCTGCACCAACACAAGTGCGAAAAGTGGTTTTTCAACACTAACACAAGTGCGAAAAGTGGTTTTTCAACACTATCACAAGTGCAAAAAGTGTTTTTTCCACACTAATACAAGTGCAAAAGTGGTTTCCTGCACCAACACAAGTGCGAAAAGTGGTTTTTCAACACTAACACAAGTGCGAAAAGTGGTTTTTCAACACTATCACAAGTGCAAAAAGTGTTTTTTCCACACTAATACAAGTGCAAAAGGGGTTTCCTGCACCAACACAAGTGCGAAAAGTGGTTTTTCAACACTAACAAAAGTGCGAAAAGTGGTTTTTCAACACTAACACAAGTGTGAAAAGTTTTTTTTCCAGACTAATACAAGTGCAAAAGTGGTTTCCTGCACCAACACAAGTGCGAAAAGTGGTTTTTCAACACTAACAAAAGTGCGAAAAGTGGTTTTTCAACACTAACACAAGTGTGAAAAGTGTTTTTTCCAGACTAATACAAGTGCAAAAGTGGTTTCCTGCACCAACACAAGTGCGAAAAGTGGTTTTTCAACACTAACACAAGTGTGAAAAGTGTTTTTTCCACACTAATACAAGTGCAAAAGTGGTTTCCTGCACCAACACAAGTGCGAAAAGTGGTTTTTCAACACTAACACAAGTGCGAAAAGTGGTTTTTCAACACTATCACAAGTGCGAAAAGTGGTTTTTCAACACTATCACAAGTGCAAAAAGTGTTTTTTCCACACTAATACAAGTGCAAAAGTGGTTTCCTGCACCAACACAAGTGCGAAATGTGGTTTTTCAACACTAACACAAGTGCGAAAAGTGGTTTTTCAACACTAACACAAGTGCGAAAAGTGGTTTTACCACACTAATAGAAGTGCAAAAGTGGTTTCCTGCACCAACACAAGTGCGAAAAGTGGTTTTTCAACATTAACACAAGTGCGAAAAGTGGATTTTCAACACTATCACAAGTGCAAAAAGTGGTTTTTCAACACTATCACAAGTGCAAAAAGTGTTTTTTCCACACTAATACAAGTGCAAAAGTGGTTTCCTGCACCAACACAAGTGCGAAAAGTGGTTTTTCAACACTAACACAAGTGCGAAAAGTGGTTTTGCAACACTAACACAAGTGTGAAAAGTGGTTTTTCAACACTATCACAAGTGCAAAAAGTGTTTTTTCCACACTAATACAAGTGCAAAAGTGGTTTCCTGCACCAACACAAGTGCGAAAAGTGGTTTTTCAACACTAACACAAGTGTGAAAAGTGGTTTTTCAACACTATCACAAGTGCAAAAAGTGTTTTTTCCACACTAATACAAGTGCAAAAGTGGTTTCCTGCACCAACACAAGTGCGAAATGTGGTTTTTCAACACTAACACAAGTGCGAAAAGTGGTTTTTCCACACTAATACAAGTGCAAAAGTGGTTTCCTGCACCAACACAAGTGCGAAAAGTGGTTTTTCAACACTAGCACGAGTGCGAAAAGTGCTTTTTCAACACTAACACAAGTGCGAAAAGTGGTTTTTCAACACTATCACAAGTGCAAAAAGTGTTTTTTCCACACTAATACAAGTGCAAAAGTGGTTTCCTGCACCAACACAAGTGCGAAAAGTGGTTTTTCAACACGAACACAAGTGCGAAAAGTGGTTTTTCAACACTATCACAATTGCAAAAAGTGTTTTTTCCACACTAATACAAGTGCAAAAGTGGTTTCCTGCACCAACACAAGTGTGAAAAGTGGTTTTTCAACACTAACACAAGTGCGAAAAGTGGTTTTTCAACACTATCACAAGTGTGAAAAGTGGTTTTGCAACACTAACACAAGTGCGAAAAGTGGTTTTTCAACACTATCACAAGTGCAAAAAGTGTTTTTCCACACTAATACAAGTGCAAAAGTGGTTTCCTGCACCAACACAAGTGCGAAAATTGGTTTTGCAACACTAACACAAGTGTGAAAAGTGGTTTTTCAACACTATCACAAGTGCAAAAAGTGTTTTTTCCACACTAATACAAGTGCAAAAGTGGTTTCCTGCACCAACACAAGTGCGAAAAGTGGTTTTTCAACACTAACACGAGTGCGAAAAGTGCTTTTTCAACACTATCACAAGTGCAAAAAGTGTTTTTTCCACACTAATACAAGTGCAAAAGTGGTTTCCTGCACCAACACAAGTGCGAAAAGTGGTTTTTCAACAGTAACACAAGTGCGAAAAGTGGTTTTGCAACACTAACACAAGTGCGAAAAGTGGTTTTTCAACACTATCACAAGTGCAAAAAGTGTTTTTTCCACACTAATACAAGTGCAAAAGTGGTTTCCTGCACCAACACAAGTGCGAAAAGTGGTTTTTCAACACTAACACAAGTGCGAAAAGTGGTTTTTCAACACTAACACAAGTGCGAAAAGTGGTTTTTCAACACTATCACAAGTGCAAAAAGTGTTTTTTCCACACTAATACAAGTGCAAAAGTGGTTTTTCAACACTAACACGAGTGCGAAAAGTGCTTTTTCAACACTATCACAAGTGCGAAAAGTGGTTTTTCAACACTATCACAATTGCAAAAAGTGTTTTTTCCACACTAATACAAGTGCAAAAGTGGTTTCCTGCACCAACACAAGTGCGAAAAGTGGTTTTTCAACACTAACACAAGTGCGAAAAGTGGTTTTTCAACACTAACACAAGGGCGAAAAGTAGGTTTTTCAACACTATCACAAGTGCAAAAAGTGTTTTTTCCACACTAATACAAGTGCAAAAGTGGTTTCCTGCACCAACACAAGTGCGAAAAGTGGTTTTTCAACACTAACACAAGTGCGAAAAGTGGTTTTGCAACACTAACACAAGTGCGAAAAGTGGTTTTTCAACACTATCACAAGTGCAAAAAGTGTTTTTTCCACACTAATACAAGTGCAAAAGTGGTTTCCTGCACCAACACAAGTGCGAAATGTGGTTTTTCAACACTAACACAAGTGCAAAAAGTGGTTTTTCCACACTAATACAAGTGCAAAAGTGGTTTCCTGCACCAACACAAGTGAGAAAAGTGGTTTTTCAACACTAGCACGAGTGCGAAGTGCTTTTTCAACACTAACACAAGTGCGAAAAGTGGTTTTACAACACTATCACAAGTGCCAAAAGTGTTTTTTCCACACTAATACAAGTGCAAAAGTGGTTTCCTGCACCAACACAAGTGCGAAAAGTGGTTATTCAACACGAACACAAGTGCGAAAAGTGGTTTTTCAACACTATCACAAGTGCAAAAAGTGTTTTTTCCACACTAATACAAGTGCAAAAGTGGTTTCCTGCACCAACACAAGTGTGAAAAGTGGTTTTTCAACACTAACACAAGTGCGAAAAGTGGTTTTTCAACACTATCACAAGTGTGAAAAGTGGTTTTGCAACACTAACACAAGTGCGAAAAGTGGTTTTTCAACACTATCACAAGTGCAAAAAGTGTTTTTTCCACACTAATACAAGTGCAAAAGTGGTTTCCTGCACCAACACAAGTGCGAAAAGTGGTTTTGCAACACTAACACAAGTGCGAAAAGTGGTTTTTCAACACTATCACAAGTGCAAAAAGTGTTTTTTCCACACTAATACAAGTGCAAAAGTGGTTTCCTGCACCAACACAAGTGCGAAAAGTGGTTTTTCAACACTAACACGAGTGCGAAAAGTGCTTTTTCAACACTAACACAAGTGCGAAAAGTGGTTTTTCAACACTATCACAAGTGCAAAAAGTGTTTTTTCCACACTAATACAAGTGCAAAAGTGGTTTCCTGCACCAACACAAGTGCGAAAAGTGGTTTTTCAACAGTAACACAAGTGCGAAAAGTGGTTTTGCAACACTAACACAAGTGCGAAAAGTGGTTTTTCCACACTAATAGAAGTGCAAAAGTGTTTTCCTGCACAACACACGTGCGAAATGTGGTTTTTCAACACTAACACAAGTGCGAAAAGTGGTTTTTCAACACTCACACAAGTGCGAAAAGTGGTTTTACCACACTAATACAAGTGCAAAAGTGGTTTCCTGCACCAACACAAGTGCGACAAGTGGTTTTTCAACACTAACACAAGTGCGAAAAGTGGTTTTTCCAACACTATAACAAGTGCAAAAAGTGTTTTTTCCACACTAATACAAGTGCAATAGTGGTTTCCTGCACCAACACAAGTGCGAAAAGTGGTTTTTCAACACTAACACAAGTGCGAAAAGTGGTTTTTCAACACTAAGACAAGTGCGAAAAGTGGTTTTTCAACACTATCACAAGTGCAAAAAGTGTTTTTTCCACACTAATACAAGTGCAAAAGTGGTTTCCTGCACCAACACGAGTGCGAAAAGTGGTTTTTCAACACTAACACAAGTGCGAAAAGTGGTTTTTCAACACTATCACAAGTGCAAAAAGTGTTTTTTCCACACTAATACAAGTGCAAAAGTGGTTTCCTGCACCAACACAAGTGTGAAAAGTGGTTTCCTGCACCAACACAAGTGCCAAAAGTGGTTTTTCAACACTAACACAAGTGCGAAAAGTGGTTTTTCAACACTATCACAAGTGCAAAAAGTGTTTTTTCCACACTAATACAAGTGCAAAAGTGGTTTCCTGCACCAACACAAGTGCGAAAAGTGGTTTCCTGCACCAACACAAGTGCGAAAAGTGGTTTTTCAACACTAACACAAGTGCGCAAAGTGGTTTTTCAACACTAACACAAGTGTGAAAAGTGTTTTTTCCACACTAATACAAGTGCAAAAGTGGTTTCCTGCACCAACACAAGTGCGAAAAGTGGTTTTTCAACACTAACACAAGTGCAAAAAGTGGTTTTTCAACACTATCACAAGTGCAAAAAGTGTTTTTTCCACACTAATACAAGTGCAAAAGTGTTATCCTGCACCAACACAAGTGCGAAAAGTGGTTTTTCAACACTAACACAAGTGCGAAAAGTGGTTTTTCAACACTATCACAAGTGCAAAAAGTGTTTTTTCCACACTAATACAAGTGCAAAAGTGGTTTCCTGCACCAACACAAGTGCGAAAAGTGGTTTTTCAACACTAACACAAGTGCGAAAAGTGGTTTTTCAACACTATCACAAGTGCAAAAAGTGTTTTTTCCACACTAATACAAGTGCAAAAGGGGTTTCCTGCACCAACACAAGTGCGAAAAGTGGTTTTTCAACACTAACAAAAGTGCGAAAAGTGGTTTTTCAACACTAACACAAGTGTGAAAAGTTTTTTTTCCAGACTAATACAAGTGCAAAAGTGGTTTCCTGCACCAACACAAGTGCGAAAAGTGGTTTTTCAACACTAACAAAAGTGCGAAAAGTGGTTTTTCAACACTAACACAAGTGTGAAAAGTGTTTTTTCCAGACTAATACAAGTGCAAAAGTGGTTTCCTGCACCAACACAAGTGCGAAAAGTGGTTTTTCAACACTAACACAAGTGTGAAAAGTGTTTTTTCCACACTAATACAAGTGCAAAAGTGGTTTCCTGCACCAACACAAGTGCGAAAAGTGGTTTTTCAACACTAACACAAGTGCGAAAAGTGGTTTTTCAACACTATCACAAGTGCGAAAAGTGGTTTTTCAACACTATCACAAGTGCAAAAAGTGTTTTTTCCACACTAATACAAGTGCAAAAGTGGTTTCCTGCACCAACACAAGTGCGAAATGTGGTTTTTCAACACTAACACAAGTGCGAAAAGTGGTTTTTCAACACTAACACAAGTGCGAAAAGTGGTTTTACCACACTAATAGAAGTGCAAAAGTGGTTTCCTGCACCAACACAAGTGCGAAAAGTGGTTTTTCAACATTAACACAAGTGCGAAAAGTGGATTTTCAACACTATCACAAGTGCAAAAAGTGGTTTTTCAACACTATCACAAGTGCAAAAAGTGTTTTTTCCACACTAATACAAGTGCAAAAGTGGTTTCCTGCACCAACACAAGTGCGAAAAGTGGTTTTTCAACACTAACACAAGTGCGAAAAGTGGTTTTGCAACACTAACACAAGTGTGAAAAGTGGTTTTTCAACACTATCACAAGTGCAAAAAGTGTTTTTTCCACACTAATACAAGTGCAAAAGTGGTTTCCTGCACCAACACAAGTGCGAAAAGTGGTTTTTCAACACTAACACAAGTGTGAAAAGTGGTTTTTCAACACTATCACAAGTGCAAAAAGTGTTTTTTCCACACTAATACAAGTGCAAAAGTGGTTTCCTGCACCAACACAAGTGCGAAATGTGGTTTTTCAACACTAACACAAGTGCGAAAAGTGGTTTTTCCACACTAATACAAGTGCAAAAGTGGTTTCCTGCACCAACACAAGTGCGAAAAGTGGTTTTTCAACACTAGCACGAGTGCGAAAAGTGCTTTTTCAACACTAACACAAGTGCGAAAAGTGGTTTTTCAACACTATCACAAGTGCAAAAAGTGTTTTTTCCACACTAATACAAGTGCAAAAGTGGTTTCCTGCACCAACACAAGTGCGAAAAGTGGTTTTTCAACACGAACACAAGTGCGAAAAGTGGTTTTTCAACACTATCACAATTGCAAAAAGTGTTTTTTCCACACTAATACAAGTGCAAAAGTGGTTTCCTGCACCAACACAAGTGTGAAAAGTGGTTTTTCAACACTAACACAAGTGCGAAAAGTGGTTTTTCAACACTATCACAAGTGTGAAAAGTGGTTTTGCAACACTAACACAAGTGCGAAAAGTGGTTTTTCAACACTATCACAAGTGCAAAAAGTGTTTTTCCACACTAATACAAGTGCAAAAGTGGTTTCCTGCACCAACACAAGTGCGAAAATTGGTTTTGCAACACTAACACAAGTGTGAAAAGTGGTTTTTCAACACTATCACAAGTGCAAAAAGTGTTTTTTCCACACTAATACAAGTGCAAAAGTGGTTTCCTGCACCAACACAAGTGCGAAAAGTGGTTTTTCAACACTAACACGAGTGCGAAAAGTGCTTTTTCAACACTATCACAAGTGCAAAAAGTGTTTTTTCCACACTAATACAAGTGCAAAAGTGGTTTCCTGCACCAACACAAGTGCGAAAAGTGGTTTTTCAACAGTAACACAAGTGCGAAAAGTGGTTTTGCAACACTAACACAAGTGCGAAAAGTGGTTTTTCAACACTATCACAAGTGCAAAAAGTGTTTTTTCCACACTAATACAAGTGCAAAAGTGGTTTCCTGCACCAACACAAGTGCGAAAAGTGGTTTTTCAACACTAACACAAGTGCGAAAAGTGGTTTTTCAACACTAACACAAGTGCGAAAAGTGGTTTTTCAACACTATCACAAGTGCAAAAAGTGTTTTTTCCACACTAATACAAGTGCAAAAGTGGTTTTTCAACACTAACACGAGTGCGAAAAGTGCTTTTTCAACACTATCACAAGTGCGAAAAGTGGTTTTTCAACACTATCACAATTGCAAAAAGTGTTTTTTCCACACTAATACAAGTGCAAAAGTGGTTTCCTGCACCAACACAAGTGCGAAAAGTGGTTTTTCAACACTAACACAAGTGCGAAAAGTGGTTTTTCAACACTATCACAAGTGCAAAAAGTGTTTTTTCCACACTAATACAAGTGCAAAAGTGGTTTCCTGCACCAACACAAGTGCGAAAAGTGGTTTCCTGCACCAACACAAGTGCGAAAAGTGGTTTTTCAACACTAACACAAGTGCAAAAAGTGGTTTTTCAACACTATCACAAGTGCAAAAAGTGTTTTTTCCACACTAATACAAGTGCAAAAGTGGTTTCCTGCACCAACACAAGTGCGAAAAGTGGTTTTTCAACACTAACACAAGTGCGAAAAGTGGTTTTTCAACACTATCACAAGTGCAAAAAGTGTTTTTTCCACACTAATACAAGTGCAAAAGTGGTTTCCTGCACCAACACAAGTGCGAAAAGTGGTTTTTCAACACTAACACAAGTGCGAAAAGTGGTTTTTCAACACTATCACAAGTGCAAAAAGTGTTTTTTCCACACTAATACAAGTGCAAAAGGGGTTTCCTGCACCAACACAAGGGTGAAAAGTGGTTTTTCAACACTAACAAAAGTGCGAAAAGTGGTTTTTCAACACTAACACAAGTGTGAAAAGTGTTTTTTCCAGACTAATACAAGCGCAAAAGTGGTTTCCTGCACCAACACAAGTGCGAAAAGTGGTTTTTCAACACTAACACAAGTGCGAAAAGTGGTTTTTCAACACTAACACAAGTGCGAAAAGTGGTTTTTCCACACTAATACAAGTGCAAAAGTGGTTTCCTGCACCAACACAAGTGCGAAAAGTGGTTTTTCAACACTAACACAAGTGCGAAAAGTGGTTTTTCAACACTATAACAAGTGCAAAAAGTGTTTTTTCCACACTAATACAAGTGCAAAAGTGGTTTCCTGCACCAACACAAGTGCGAAAAGTGGTTTTTCAACACTAACACAAGTGCGAAAAGTGGTTTTTCAACACTAACACAAGTGCGAAAAGTGGTTTTTCAACACTATCACAAGTGCAAAAAGTGTTTTTTCCACACTAATACAAGTGCAAAAGTGGTTTCCTGCACCAACACGAGTGCGAAAAGTGGTTTTTCAACACTAACACAAGTGCGAAAAGTGGTTTTTCAACACTATCACAAGTGCAAAAAGTGTTTTTTCCACACTAATACAAGTGCAAAAGTGGTTTCCTGCACCAACACAAGTGTGAAAAGTGGTTTCCTGCACCAACACAAGTGCCAAAAGTGGTTTTTCAACACTAACACAAGTGCGAAAAGTGGTTTTTCAACACTATCACAAGTGCAAAAAGTGTTTTTTCCACACTAATACAAGTGCAGAAGTGGTTTCCTGCACCAACACAAGTGTGAAAAGTGGTTTCCTGCACCAACACAAGTGCGAAAAGTGGTTTTTCAACACTAACACAAGTGCGAAAAGTGGTTTTTCAACACTAACACAAGTGCGAAAAGTGGTTTTTCAACACTAACACAAGTGCGAAAAGTGGTTTTTCAACACTATCACAAGTGCAAAAAGTGTTTTTTCCACACTAATACAAGTGCAAAAGTGGTTTCCTGCACCAACACAAGTGCGAAAAGTGGTTTTTCAACACTAACACAAGTGCGAAAAGTGGTTTTTCAACACTATCACAAGTGCAAAAAGTGTTTTTTCCACACTAATACAAGTGCAAAAGTGGTTTCCTGCACCAACACAAGTGTGAAAAGTGGTTTCCTGCACCAACACAAGTGCGAAAAGTGGTTTTTCAACACTAACACAAGTGCGAAAAGTGGTTTTTCAACACTATCACAAGTGCAAAAAGTGTTTTTTCCACACTAATACAAGTGCAAAAGTGGTTTCCTGCACCAACACAAGTGCGAAAAGTGGTTTTTCAACACTAACCCGAGTGCGAAAAGTGCTTTTTCAACACTAACACAAGTGCGAAAAGTGGTTTTTCAACACTATCACAAGTGCAAAAAGTGTTTTTTCCACACTAATACAAGTGCAAAAGTGGTTTCCTGCACCAACACAAGTGCGAAAAGTGGTTTTTCAACACTAACACGAGTGTGAAAAGTGCTTTTTCAACACTATCACAAGTGCAAAAAGTGTTTTTTCCACACTAATACAAGTGCAAAAGTGGTTTCCTGCACCAACACAAGTGCGAAAAGTGGTTTTTCAACACTAACACAAGTGCGAAAAGTGGTTTTTTAACACTAACACAAGTGTGAAAAGTGTTTTTTCCACATTAATACAAGTGCAAAAGTGGTTTCCTGCACCAACACAAGTGCGAAAAGTGGTTTTTCAACACTAACACAAGTGCGAAAAGTGGTTTTTCACACTATCACAAGTGCAAAAAATGTTTTTTCCACACTAATACAAGTGCAAAAGTGGTTTCCTGCACCAACACAAGTGCGAAAAGTGGTTTTTCAACACTAACACGAGTGCGAAAAGTGCTTTTTCAACACTAACACATGTGCAAAAAGTGGTATTTCAACACTATCACAAGTGCAAAAAGTGTTTTTGCCACACTAATACAAGTGCAAAAGTGGTTTCCTGCACCAACACAAGTGCGAAAAGTGGTTTTTCAACACTAACACAAGTGCGAAAAGTGGTTTTGCAACACTAACACAAGTGCGAAAAGTGGTTTTTCAACACTATCACAAGTGCAAAAAGTGTTTTTTCCACACTAATACAAGTGCAAAAGTGATTTCCTGCACCAACACACGTGTGAAAAGTGGTTTCCTGCACCAACACAAGTGCGAAAAGTGGTTTTTCAACACTAACACAAGTGCGAAAAGTGGTTTTTCAACACTATCACAAGTGCAAAAAGTGTTTTTTCCACACTAATACAAGTGCAAAAGTGGTTTCCTGCACCAACACAAGTGCGAAAAGTGGTTTCCTGCACCAACGCAAGTGCGAAAAGTGGTTTTTCAACACTAACACAAGTGCGAAAAGAGGTTTTTCAACACTAACACAAGTGTGAAAAGTGTTTTTTCCACACTAATACAAGTGCAAAAGTGGTTTCCTGCACCAACACAAGTGCAAAAAGTGGTTTTTCAACACTAACACCAGTGCGAAAAGTGGTTTTTCAACACTATCACAAGTGCAAAAAGTGTTTTTTCCACACTAATACAAGTGCAAAAGTGGTTTCCTGCACCAACACAAGTGCGAAAAGTGGTTTTTCAACACTAACACAAGTGCGAAAAGTGGTTTTTCCACACTAATACAAGTGCAGAAGTGGTTTCCTGCACCAACACAAGTGTGAAAAGTGGTTTCCTGCACCAACACAAGTGCGAAAAGTGGGTTTTCAACACTAACACAAGTGCGAAAAGTGGTTTTTCAACACTATCACAAGTGCAAAAAGTGTTTTTTCCACACTAATACAAGTGCAAAAGTGGTTTCCTGCACCAACACAAGTGCGAAAAGTGGTTTTTCAACACTAATACAAGTGCGAAAAGTGGTTTGCAACACTAACACAAGTGCGAAAAGTGGTTTTTCAACACTATCACAAGTGCAAAAAGTGTTTTTTCCACACTAATACAAGTGCAAAAGTGGTTTCCTGCACCAACACAAGTGCGAAAAGTGGTTTTTCAACACTAACACAAGTGCGAAAAGTGGTTTTTCAACACTATCACAAGTGCAAAAAGTGTTTTTTCCACACTAATACAAGTGCAAAAGTGGTTTCCTGCACCAACACAAGTGCGAAAAGTGGTTTTTCAACACTAACACAAGTGCAAAAAGTGGTTTTTCAACAGTATCACAAGTGCAAAAAGTGTTTTTTCCACACTAATACAAGTGCAAAAGTGGTTTCCTGCACCAACACAAGTGTGAAAAGTGGTTTCCTGCACCAACACAAGTGCGAAAAGTGGTTTTCAACACTAACACAAGTGCGAAAAGTGGTTTTTCAACACTATCACAAGTGCAAAAAGTGTTTTTTCCACACTAATACAAGTGCAAAAGTGGTTTCCTGCACCAACACAAGTGCGAAAAGTGGTTTTTCAACACTAACCCGAGTGCGAAAAGTGCTTTTTCAACACTAACACAAGTGCGAAAAGTGGTTTTTCAACACTATCACAAGTGCAAAAAGTGTTTTTTCCACACTAATACAAGTGCAAAAGTGGTTTCCTGCACCAACACAAGTGCGAAAAGTGGTTTTTCAACACTAACACGAGTGTGAAAAGTGCTTTTTCAACACTATCACAAGTGCAAAAAGTGTTTTTTCCACACTAATACAAGTGCAAAAGTGGTTTCCTGCACCAACACAAGTGCGAAAAGTGGTTTTTCAACACTAACACAAGTGCGAAAAGTGGTTTTTTAACACTAACACAAGTGTGAAAAGTGTTTTTTCCACATTAATACAAGTGCAAAAGTGGTTTCCTGCACCAACACAAGTGCGAAAAGTGGTTTTTCAACACTAACACAAGTGCGAAAAGTGGTTTTTCAACACTATCACAAGTGCAAAAAGTGTTTTTCCACACTAATACAAGTGCAAAAGTGGTTTCCTGCACCAACACAAGTGCGAAAAGTGGTTTTTCAACACTAACACGAGTGCGAAAAGTGCTTTTTCAACACTAACACATGTGCAAAAAGTGGTATTTCAACACTATCACAAGTGCAAAAAGTGTTTTTGCCACACTAATACAAGTGCAAAAGTGGTTTCCTGCACCAACACAAGTGCGAAAAGTGGTTTTTCAACACTAACACAAGTGCGAAAAGTGGTTTTGCAACACTAACACAAGTGCGAAAAGTGGTTTTTCAACACTATCACAAGTGCAAAAAGTGTTTTTTCCACACTAATACAAGTGCAAAAGTGGTTTCCTGCACCAACACAAGTGCGAAAATTGGTTTTGCAACACTAACACAAGTGTGAAAAGTGGTTTTTCAACACTATCACAAGTGCAAAAAGTGTTTTTTCCACACTAATACAAGTGCAAAAGTGGTTTCCTGCACCAACACAAGTGCGAAAAGTGGTTTTTCAACACTAACACGAGTGCGAAAAGTGCTTTTTCAACACTAACACAAGTGCGAAAAGTGGTTTTTCAACACTATCACAAGTGCAAAAAGTGTTTTTTCCACACTAATACTAGTGCAAAAGTGGTTTCCTGCACCAACACAAGTGCGAAAAGTGGTTTTTCAACAGTAACACAAGTGCGAAAAGTGGTTTTGCAACACTAACACAATTGCGAAAAGTGGTTTTTCAACACTATCACAAGTGCAAAAAGTGTTTTTTCCACACTAATACAAGTGCAAAAGTGGTTTCCTGCACCAACACAAGTGCGAAAAGTGGTTTTTCAACACTAACACAAGTGCGAAAAGTGGTTTTTCAACACTAACACAAGTGCGAAAAGTGGTTTTTCAACACTATCACAAGTGCAAAAAGTGTTTTTTCCACACTAATACAAGTGCAAAAGTGGTTTCCTGCACCAACACAAGTGCGAAAAGTGGTTTTTCAACACTAACACAAGTGCGAAAAGTGGTTTTTCAACACTATCACAAGTGCAAAAAGTGTTTTTTCCACACTAATACAAGTGCAAAAGTGGTTTCCTGCACCAACACAGGTGTGAAAAGTGGTTTCCTGCACCAACACAAGTGCGAAAAGTGGTTTTTCAACACTAACACAAGTGCGAAAAGTGGTTTTTCAACACTATCACAAGTGCAAAAAGTGTTTTTTCCACACTAATACAAGTGCAAAAGTGGTTTCCTGCACCAACACAAGTGCGAAAAGTGGTTTCCTGCACCAACACAAGTGCGAAAAGTGGTTTTTCAACACTAACACAAGTGCGAAAAGTGGTTTTTCAACACTAACACAAGTGTGAAAAGTGTTTTTTCCACACTAATACAAGTGCAAAAGTGGTTTCCTGCACCAACACAAGTGCGAAAAGTGGTTTTTCAACACTAACACAAGTGCAAAAAGTGGTTTTTCAACACTATCACAAGTGCAAAAAGTGTTTTTTCCACACTAATACAAGTGCAAAAGTGGTTTCCTGCACCAACACAAGTGCGAAAAGTGGTTTTTCAACACTAACACAAGTGCGAAAAGTGGTTTTTCAACACTATCACAAGTGCAAAAAGTGTTTTTTCCACACTAATACAAGTGCAAAAGTGGTTTCCTGCACCAACACAAGTGCGAAAAGTGGTTTTTCAACACTAACACAAGTGCGAAAAGTGGTTTTTCAACACTATCACAAGTGCAAAAAGTGTTTTTTCCACACTAATACAAGTGCAAAAGGGGTTTCCTGCACCAACACAAGTGCGAAAAGTGGTTTTTCAACACTAACAAAAGTGCGAAAAGTGGTTTTTCAACACTAACACAAGTGTGAAAAGTGTTTTTTCCAGACTAATACAAGCGCAAAAGTGGTTTCCTGCACCAACACAAGTGCGAAAAGTGGTTTTTCAACACTAACACAAGTGCGAAAAGTGGTTTTTCAACACTAACACAAGTGCGAAAAGTGGTTTTTCCACACTAATACAAGTGCAAAAGTGGTTTCCTGCACCAACACAAGTGCGAAAAGTGGTTTTTCAACACTAACACAAGTGCGAAAAGTGGTTTTTCAACACTATAACAAGTGCAAAAAGTGTTTTTTCCACACTAATACAAGTGCAAAAGTGGTTTCCTGCACCAACACAAGTGCGAAAAGTGGTTTTTCAACACTAACACAAGTGCGAAAAGTGGTTTTTCAACACTAACACAAGTGCGAAAAGTGGTTTTTCAACACTATCACAAGTGCAAAAAGTGTTTTTTCCACACTAATACAAGTGCAAAAGTGGTTTCCTGCACCAACACGAGTGCGAAAAGTGGTTTTTCAACACTAACACAAGTGCGAAAAGTGGTTTTTCAACACTATCACAAGTGCAAAAAGTGTTTTATTCCACACTAATACAAGTGCAAAAGTGGTTTCCTGCACCAACACAAGTGTGAAAAGTGGTTTCCTGCACCAACACAAGTGCCAAAAGTGGTTTTTCAACACTAACACAAGTGCGAAAAGTGGTTTTTCAACACTATCACAAGTGCAAAAAGTGTTTTTTCCACACTAATACAAGTGCAGAAGTGGTTTCCTGCACCAACACAAGTGTGAAAAGTGGTTTCCTGCACCAACACAAGTGCGAAAAGTGGTTTTTCAACACTAACACAAGTGCGAAAAGTGGTTTTTCAACACTAACACAAGTGCGAAAAGTGGTTTTTCAACACTAACACAAGTGCGAAAAGTGGTTTTTCAACACTATCACAAGTGCAAAAAGTGTTTTTTCCACACTAATACAAGTGCAAAAGTGGTTTCCTGCACCAACACAAGTGCGAAAAGTGGTTTTTCAACACTAACACAAGTGCGAAAAGTGGTTTTTCAACACTATCACAAGTGCAAAAAGTGTTTTTTCCACACTAATACAAGTGCAAAAGTGGTTTCCTGCACCAACACAAGTGTGAAAAGTGGTTTCCTGCACCAACACAAGTGCGAAAAGTGGTTTTTCAACACTAACACAAGTGCGAAAAGTGGTTTTTCAACACTATCACAAGTGCAAAAAGTGTTTTTTCCACACTAATACAAGTGCAAAAGTGGTTTCCTGCACCAACACAAGTGCGAAAAGTGGTTTTTCAACCCTAACCCGAGTGCGAAAAGTGCTTTTTCAACACTAACACAAGTGCGAAAAGTGGTTTTTCAACACTATCACAAGTGCAAAAAGTGTTTTTTCCACACTAATACAAGTGCAAAAGTGGTTTCCTGCACCAACACAAGTGCGAAAAGTGGTTTTTCAACACTAACACGACTGTGAAAAGTGCTTTTTCAACACTATCACAAGTGCAAAAAGTGTTTTTTCCACACTAATACAAGTGCAAAAGTGGTTTCCTGCACCAACACAAGTGCGAAAAGTGGTTTTTCAACACTAACACAAGTGCGAAAAGTGGTTTTTTAACACTAACACAAGTGTGAAAAGTGTTTTTTCCACATTAATACAAGTGCAAAAGTGGTTTCCTGTACCAACACAAGTGCGAAAAGTGGTTTTTCAACACTAACACAAGTGCGAAAAGTGGTTTTTCAACACTATCACAAGTGCAAAAAGTGTTTTTTCCACACTAATACAAGTGCAAAAGTGGTTTCCTGCACCAACACAAGTGCGAAAAGTGGTTTTTCAACACTAACACGAGTGCGAAAAGTGCTTTTTCAACACTAACACATGTGCAAAAAGTGGTATTTCAACACTATCACAAGTGCAAAAAGTGTTTTTGCCACACTAATACAAGTGCAAAAGTGGTTTCCTGCACCAACACAAGTGCGAAAAGTGGTTTTTCAACACTAACACAAGTGCGAAAAGTGGTTTTGCAACACTAACACAAGTGCGAAAAGTGGTTTTTCAACACTATCACAAGTGCAAAAAGTGTTTTTTCCACACTAATACAAGTGCAAAAGTGATTTCCTGCACCAACACACGTGTGAAAAGTGGTTTCCTGCACCAACACAAGTGCGAAAAGTGGTTTTTCAACACTAACACAAGTGCGAAAAGTGGTTTTTCAACACTATCACAAGTGCAAAAAGTGTTTTTTCCACACTAATACAAGTGCAAAAGTGGTTTCCTGCACCAACACAAGTGCGAAAAGTGGTTTCCTGCACCAACGCAAGTGCGAAAAGTGGTTTTTCAACACTAACACAAGTGCGAAAAGAGGTTTTTCAACACTAACACAAGTGTGAAAAGTGTTTTTTCCACACTAATACAAGTGCAAAAGTGGTTTCCTGCACCAACACAAGTGCAAAAAGTGGTTTTTCAACACTAACACCAGTGCGAAAAGTGGTTTTTCAACACTATCACAAGTGCAAAAAGTGTTTTTTCCACACTAATACAAGTGCAAAAGTGGTTTCCTGCACCAACACAAGTGCGAAAAGTGGTTTTTCAACACTAACACAAGTGCGAAAAGTGGTTTTTCCACACTAATACAAGTGCAGAAGTGGTTTCCTGCACCAACACAAGTGTGAAAAGTGGTTTCCTGCACCAACACAAGTGCGAAAAGTGGGTTTTCAACACTAACACAAGTGCGAAAAGTGGTTTTTCAACACTATCACAAGTGCAAAAAGTGTTTTTTCCACACTAATACAAGTGCAAAAGTGGTTTCCTGCACCAACACAAGTGCGAAAAGTGGTTTTTCAACACTAATACAAGTGCGAAAAGTGGTTTGCAACACTAACACAAGTGCGAAAAGTGGTTTTTCAACACTATCACAAGTGCAAAAAGTGTTTTTTCCACACTAATACAAGTGCAAAAGTGGTTTCCTGCACCAACACAAGTGCGAAAAGTGGTTTTTCAACACTAACACAAGTGCGAAAAGTGGTTTTTCAACACTATCACAAGTGCAAAAAGTGTTTTTTCCACACTAATACAAGTGCAAAAGTGGTTTCCTGCACCAACACAAGTGCGAAAAGTGGTTTTTCAAAACTAACACAAGTGCAAAAAGTGGTTTTTCAACACTAATACAAGTGCGAAAAGTGGTTTTTCAACACTATCACAAGTGCAAAAAGTGTTTTTTCCACACTAATACAAGTGTAAAAGTGGTTTACTGCACCAACACAAGTGCGAAAAGTGGTTTTTCAACACTAACCCGAGTGCGAAAAGTGCTTTTTCAACACTAACACAAGTGCGAAAAGTGGTTTTTCAACACTATCACAAGTGCAAAAAGTGTTTTTTCCACACTAATACAATTGCAAAAGTGGTTTCCTGCACCAACACAAGTGCGAAAAGTGGTTTGCAACACTAACACAAGTGCGAAAAGTGGTTTTTCAACACTATCACAAGTGCAAAAAGTGTTTTTTCCACACTAATACAAGTGCAAAAGTGGTTTCCTGCACCAACACAAGTGCGAAAAGTGGTTTTTCAACACTAACACGAGTGCGAAAAGTGCTTTTTCAACACTATCACAAGTGCAAAAAGTGTTTTTTCCACACTAATACAAGTGCAAAAGTGGTTTCCTGCACCAACACAAGTGCGAAAAGTGGTTTTTCAACACTAACACAAGTGCGAAAAGTGGTTTTTCAACACTAACACAAGTGCGAAAAGTGGTTTTTCAACACTAACACAAGTGCGAAAAGTGGTTTTTCAACACTATCACAAGTGCAAAAAGTGTTTTTTCCACACTAATACAAGTGCAAAAGTGGTTTCCTGCACCAACACAAGTGCGAAAAGTGGTTTTTCAACACTAACACAAGTGCGAAAAGTGGTTTTTCAACACTATCACAAGTGCAAAAAGTGTTTTTTCCACACTAATACAAGTGCAAAAGTGGTTTCCTGCACCAACACAAGTGCGAAAAGTGGTTTTTCAACACTAACACGAGTGCGAAAAGTGGTTTTTCAACACTATCACAAGTGCAAAAAGTGGTTTTTCAACACTATCACAAGTGCAAAAAGTGTTTTTTCCACACTAATACTAGTGCAAAAGTGGTTTCCTGCACCAACACAAGTGCGAAAAGTGGTTTTTCAACAGTAACACAAGTGCGAAAAGTGGTTTTGCAACACTAACACAAGTGCGAAAAGTGGTTTTTCAACACTATCACAAGTGCAAAAAGTGTTTTTTCCACACTAATACAAGTGCAAAAGTGGTTTCCTGCACCAACACAAGTGCGAAAAGTGGTTTTTCAACACTAACACAAGTGCGAAAAGTGGTTTTTCAACACTAACACAAGTGCGAAAAGTGGTTTTTCAACACTATCACAAGTGCAAAAAGTGTTTTTTCCACACTAATACAAGTGCAAAAGTGGTTTCCTGCACCAACACAAGTGCGAAAAGTGGTTTTTCAACACTAACACAAGTGCGAAAAGTGGTTTTTCAACACTATCACAAGTGCAAAAAGTGTTTTTTCCACACTAATACAAGTGCAAAAGTGGTTTCCTGCACCAACACAAGTGTGAAAAGTGGTTTCCTGCACCAACACAAGTGCGAAAAGTGGTTTTTCAACACTAACACAAGTGCGAAAAGTGGTTTTTCAACACTATCACAAGTGCAAAAAGTGTTTTTTCCACACTAATACAAGTGCAAAAGTGGTTTCCTGCACCAACACAAGTGCGAAAAGTGGTTTCCTGCACCAACACAAGTGCGAAAAGTGGTTTTTCAACACTAACACAAGTGCGAAAAGTGGTTTTTCAACACTAACACAAGTGTGAAAAGTGTTTTTTCCACACTAATACAAGTGCAAAAGTGGTTTCCTGCACCAACACAAGTGCGAAAAGTGGTTTTTCAACACTAACACAAGTGCAAAAAGTGGTTTTTCAACACTATCACAAGTGCAAAAAGTGTTTTTTCCACACTAATACAAGTGCAAAAGTGGTTTCCTGCACCAACACAAGTGCGAAAAGTGGTTTTTCAACACTAACACAAGTGCGAAAAGTGGTTTTTCAACACTATCACAAGTGCAAAAAGTGTTTTTTCCACACTAATACAAGTGCAAAAGTGGTTTCCTGCACCAACACAAGTGCGAAAAGTGGTTTTTCAACACTAACACAAGTGCGAAAAGTGGTTTTTCAACACTATCACAAGTGCAAAAAGTGTTTTTTCCACACTAATACAAGTGCAAAAGGGGTTTCCTGCACCAACACAAGTGCGAAAAGTGGTTTTTCAACACTAACAAAAGTGCGAAAAGTGGTTTTTCAACACTAACACAAGTGTGAAAAGTGTTTTTTCCAGACTAATACAAGCGCAAAAGTGGTTTCCTGCACCAACACAAGTGCGAAAAGTGGTTTTTCAACACTAACACAAGTGCGAAAAGTGGTTTTTCAACACTAACACAAGTGCGAAAAGTGGTTTTTCCACACTAATACAAGTGCAAAAGTGGTTTCCTGCACCAACACAAGTGCGAAAAGTGGTTTTTCAACACTAACACAAGTGCGAAAAGTGGTTTTTCAACACTATAACAAGTGCAAAAAGTGTTTTTTCCACACTAATACAAGTGCAAAAGTGGTTTCCTGCACCAACACAAGTGCGAAAAGTGGTTTTTCAACACTAACACAAGTGCGAAAAGTGGTTTTTCAACACTAACACAAGTGCGAAAAGTGGTTTTTCAACACTATCACAAGTGCAAAAAGTGTTTTTTCCACACTAATACAAGTGCAAAAGTGGTTTCCTGCACCAACACGAGTGCGAAAAGTGGTTTTTCAACACTAACACAAGTGCGAAAAGTGGTTTTTCAACACTATCACAAGTGCAAAAAGTGTTTTATTCCACACTAATACAAGTGCAAAAGTGGTTTCCTGCACCAACACAAGTGTGAAAAGTGGTTTCCTGCACCAACACAAGTGCCAAAAGTGGTTTTTCAACACTAACACAAGTGCGAAAAGTGGTTTTTCAACACTATCACAAGTGCAAAAAGTGTTTTTTCCACACTAATACAAGTGCAGAAGTGGTTTCCTGCACCAACACAAGTGTGAAAAGTGGTTTCCTGCACCAACACAAGTGCGAAAAGTGGTTTTTCAACACTAACACAAGTGCGAAAAGTGGTTTTTCAACACTAACACAAGTGCGAAAAGTGGTTTTTCAACACTAACACAAGTGCGAAAAGTGGTTTTTCAACACTATCACAAGTGCAAAAAGTGTTTTTTCCACACTAATACAAGTGCAAAAGTGGTTTCCTGCACCAACACAAGTGCGAAAAGTGGTTTTTCAACACTAACACAAGTGCGAAAAGTGGTTTTTCAACACTATCACAAGTGCAAAAAGTGTTTTTTCCACACTAATACAAGTGCAAAAGTGGTTTCCTGCACCAACACAAGTGTGAAAAGTGGTTTCCTGCACCAACACAAGTGCGAAAAGTGGTTTTTCAACACTAACACAAGTGCGAAAAGTGGTTTTTCAACACTATCACAAGTGCAAAAAGTGTTTTTTCCACACTAATACAAGTGCAAAAGTGGTTTCCTGCACCAACACAAGTGCGAAAAGTGGTTTTTCAACACTAACCCGAGTGCGAAAAGTGCTTTTTCAACACTAACACAAGTGCGAAAAGTGGTTTTTCAACACTATCACAAGTGCAAAAAGTGTTTTTTCCACACTAATACAAGTGCAAAAGTGGTTTCCTGCACAAACACAAGTGCGAAAAGTGGTTTTTCAACACTAACACGACTGTGAAAAGTGCTTTTTCAACACTATCACAAGTGCAAAAAGTGTTTTTTCCACACTAATACAAGTGCAAAAGTGGTTTCCTGCACCAACACAAGTGCGAAAAGTGGTTTTTCAACACTAACACAAGTGCGAAAAGTGGTTTTTTAACACTAACACAAGTGTGAAAAGTGTTTTTTCCACATTAATACAAGTGCAAAAGTGGTTTCCTGCACCAACACAAGTGCGAAAAGTGGTTTTTCAACACTAACACAAGTGCGAAAAGTGGTTTTTCAACACTATCACAAGTGCAAAAAGTGTTTTTTCCACACTAATACAAGTGCAAAAGTGGTTTCCTGCACCAACACAAGTGCGAAAAGTGGTTTTTCAACACTAACACGAGTGCGAAAAGTGCTTTTTCAACACTAACACATGTGCAAAAAGTGGTATTTCAACACTATCACAAGTGCAAAAAGTGTTTTTGCCACACTAATACAAGTGCAAAAGTGGTTTCCTGCACCAACACAAGTGCGAAAAGTGGTTTTTCAACACTAACACAAGTGCGAAAAGTGGTTTTGCAACACTAACACAAGTGCGAAAAGTGGTTTTTCAACACTATCACAAGTGCAAAAAGTGTTTTTTCCACACTAATACAAGTGCAAAAGTGATTTCCTGCACCAACACACGTGTGAAAAGTGGTTTCCTGCACCAACACAAGTGCGAAAAGTGGTTTTTCAACACTAACACAAGTGCGAAAAGTGGTTTTTCAACACTATCACAAGTGCAAAAAGTGTTTTTTCCACACTAATACAAGTGCAAAAGTGGTTTCCTGCACCAACACAAGTGCGAAAAGTGGTTTCCTGCACCAACGCAAGTGCGAAAAGTGGTTTTTCAACACTAACACAAGTGCGAAAAGAGGTTTTTCAACACTAACACAAGTGTGAAAAGTGTTTTTTCCACACTAATACAAGTGCAAAAGTGGTTTCCTGCACCAACACAAGTGCAAAAAGTGGTTTTTCAACACTAACACCAGTGCGAAATGTGGTTTTTCAACACTATCACAAGTGCAAAAAGTGTTTTTTCCACACTAATACAAGTGCAAAAGTGGTTTCCTGCACCAACACAAGTGCGAAAAGTGGTTTTTCAACACGAACACAAGTGCGAAAAGTGGTTTTTCCACACTAATACAAGTGCAGAAGTGGTTTCCTGCACCAACACAAGTGTGAAAAGTGGTTTCCTGCACCAACACAAGTGCGAAAAGTGGGTTTTCAACACTAACACAAGTGCGAAAAGTGGTTTTTCAACACTATCACAAGTGCAAAAAGTGTTTTTTCCACACTAATACAAGTGCAAAAGTGGTTTCCTGCACCAACACAAGTGCGAAAAGTGGTTTTTCAACACTAATACAAGTGCGAAAAGTGGTTTGCAACACTAACACAAGTGCGAAAAGTGGTTTTTCAACACTATCACAAGTGCAAAAAGTGTTTTTTCCACACTAATACAAGTGCAAAAGTGGTTTCCTGCACCAACACAAGTGCGAAAAGTGGTTTTTCAACACTAACACAAGTGCGAAAAGTGGTTTTTCAACACTATCACAAGTGCAAAAAGTGTTTTTTCCACACTAATACAAGTGCAAAAGTGGTTTCCTGCACCAACACAAGTGCGAAAAGTGGTTTTTCAACACTAACACAAGTGCAAAAAGTGGTTTTTCAACACTAATACAAGTGCGAAAAGTGGTTTTTCAACACTATCACAAGTGCAAAAAGTGTTTTTTCCACACTAATACAAGTGTAAAAGTGGTTTACTGCACCAACACAAGTGCGAAAAGTGGTTTTTCAACACTAACCCGAGTGCGAAAAGTGCTTTTTCAACACTAACACAAGTGCGAAAAGTGGTTTTTCAACACTATCACAAGTGCAAAAAGTGTTTTTTCCACACTAATACAATTGCAAAAGTGGTTTCCTGCACCAACACAAGTGCGAAAAGTGGTTTGCAACACTAACACAAGTGCGAAAAGTGGTTTTTCAACACTATCACAAGTGCAAAAAGTGTTTTTTCCACACTAATACAAGTGCAAAAGTGGTTTCCTGCACCAACACAAGTGCGAAAAGTGGTTTTTCAACACTAACACGAGTGCGAAAAGTGCTTTTTCAACACTATCACAAGTGCAAAAAGTGTTTTTTCCACACTAATACAAGTGCAAAAGTGGTTTCCTGCACCAACACAAGTGCGAAAAGTGGTTTTTCAACACTAACACAAGTGCGAAAAGTGGTTTTTCAACACTAACACAAGTGCGAAAAGTGGTTTTTCAACACTAACACAAGTGCGAAAAGTGGTTTTTCAACACTATCACAAGTGCAAAAAGTGTTTTTTCCACACTAATACAAGTGCAAAAGTGGTTTCCTGCACCAACACAAGTGCGAAAAGTGGTTTTTCAACACTAACACAAGTGCGAAAAGTGGTTTTTCAACACTATCACAAGTGCAAAAAGTGTTTTTTCCACACTAATACAAGTGCAAAAGTGGTTTCCTGCACCAACACAAGTGTGAAAAGTGGTTTCCTGCACCAACACAAGTGCGAAAAGTGGTTTTTCAACACTATCACAAGTGCAAAAAGTGTTTTTTCCACACTAATACAAGTGCAGAAGTGGTTTCCTGCACCAACACAAGTGTGAAAAGTGGTTTCCTGCACCAACACAAGTGCGAAAAGTGGTTTTTCAACACTAACACAAGTGCGAAAAGTGGTTTTTCAACACTAACACAAGTGCGAAAAGTGGTTTTTCAACACTAACACAAGTGCGAAAAGTGGTTTTTCAACACTATCACAAGTGCAAAAAGTGTTTTTTCCACACTAATACAAGTGCAAAAGTGGTTTCCTGCACCAACACAAGTGCGAAAAGTGGTTTTTCAACACTAACACAAGTGCGAAAAGTGGTTTTTCAACACTATCACAAGTGCAAAAAGTGTTTTTTCCACACTAATACAAGTGCAAAAGTGGTTTCCTGCACCAACACAAGTGTGAAAAGTGGTTTCCTGCACCAACACAAGTGCGAAAAGTGGTTTTTCAACACTAACACAAGTGCGAAAAGTGGTTTTTCAACACTATCACAAGTGCAAAAAGTGTTTTTTCCACACTAATACAAGTGCAAAAGTGGTTTCCTGCACCAACACAAGTGCGAAAAGTGGTTTTTCAACACTAACCCGAGTGCGAAAAGTGCTTTTTCAACACTAACACAAGTGCGAAAAGTGGTTTTTCAACACTATCACAAGTGCAAAAAGTGTTTTTTCCACACTAATACAAGTGCAAAAGTGGTTTCCTGCACAAACACAAGTGCGAAAAGTGGTTTTTCAACACTAACACGACTGTGAAAAGTGCTTTTTCAACACTATCACAAGTGCAAAAAGTGTTTTTTCCACACTAATACAAGTGCAAAAGTGGTTTCCTGCACCAACACAAGTGCGAAAAGTGGTTTTTCAACACTAACACAAGTGCGAAAAGTGGTTTTTTAACACTAACACAAGTGTGAAAAGTGTTTTTTCCACATTAATACAAGTGCAAAAGTGGTTTCCTGCACCAACACAAGTGCGAAAAGTGGTTTTTCAACACTAACACAAGTGCGAAAAGTGGTTTTTCAACACTATCACAAGTGCAAAAAGTGTTTTTTCCACACTAATACAAGTGCAAAAGTGGTTTCCTGCACCAACACAAGTGCGAAAAGTGGTTTTTCAACACTAACACGAGTGCGAAAAGTGCTTTTTCAACACTAACACATGTGCAAAAAGTGGTATTTCAACACTATCACAAGTGCAAAAAGTGTTTTTGCCACACTAATACAAGTGCAAAAGTGGTTTCCTGCACCAACACAAGTGCGAAAAGTGGTTTTTCAACACTAACACAAGTGCGAAAAGTGGTTTTGCAACACTAACACAAGTGCGAAAAGTGGTTTTTCAACACTATCACAAGTGCAAAAAGTGTTTTTTCCACACTAATACAAGTGCAAAAGTGATTTCCTGCACCAACACACGTGTGAAAAGTGGTTTCCTGCACCAACACAAGTGCGAAAAGTGGTTTTTCAACACTAACACAAGTGCGAAAAGTGGTTTTTCAACACTATCACAAGTGCAAAAAGTGTTTTTTCCACACTAATACAAGTGCAAAAGTGGTTTCCTGCACCAACACAAGTGCGAAAAGTGGTTTCCTGCACCAACGCAAGTGCGAAAAGTGGTTTTTCAACACTAACACAAGTGCGAAAAGAGGTTTTTCAACACTAACACAAGTGTGAAAAGTGTTTTTTCCACACTAATACAAGTGCAAAAGTGGTTTCCTGCACCAACACAAGTGCAAAAAGTGGTTTTTCAACACTAACACCAGTGCGAAAAGTGGTTTTTCAACACTATCACAAGTGCAAAAAGTGTTTTTTCCACACTAATACAAGTGCAAAAGTGGTTTCCTGCACCAACACAAGTGCGAAAAGTGGTTTTTCAACACTAACACAAGTGCGAAAAGTGGTTTTTCCACACTAATACAAGTGCAGAAGTGGTTTCCTGCACCAACACAAGTGTGAAAAGTGGTTTCCTGCACCAACACAAGTGCGAAAAGTGGGTTTTCAACACTAACACAAGTGCGAAAAGTGGTTTTTCAACACTATCACAAGTGCAAAAAGTGTTTTTTCCACACTAATACAAGTGCAAAAGTGGTTTCCTGCACCAACACAAGTGCGAAAAGTGGTTTTTCAACACTAATACAAGTGCGAAAAGTGGTTTGCAACACTAACACAAGTGTGAAAAGTGGTTTTTCAACACTATCACAAGTGCAAAAAGTGTTTTTTCCACACTAATACAAGTGCAAAAGTGGTTTCCTGCACCAACACAAGTGCGAAAAGTGGTTTTTCAACACTAACACAAGTGCGAAAAGTGGTTTTTCAACACTATCACAAGTGCAAAAAGTGTTTTTTCCACACTAATACAAGTGCAAAAGTGGTTTCCTGCACCAACACAAGTGCGAAAAGTGGTTTTTCAACACTAACACAAGTGCAAAAAGTGGTTTTTCAACACTAATACAAGTGCGAAAAGTGGTTTTTCAACACTATCACAAGTGCAAAAAGTGTTTTTTCCACACTAATACAAGTGTAAAAGTGGTTTACTGCACCAACGCAAGTGCGAAAAGTGGTTTTTCAACACTAACCCGAGTGCGAAAAGTGCTTTTTCAACACTAACACAAGTGCGAAAAGTGGTTTTTCAACACTATCACAAGTGCAAAAAGTGTTTTTTCCACACTAATACAATTGCAAAAGTGGTTTCCTGCACCAACACAAGTGCGAAAAGTGGTTTGCAACACTAACACAAGTGCGAAAAGTGGTTTTTCAACACTATCACAAGTGCAAAAAGTGTTTTTTCCACACTAATACAAGTGCAAAAGTGGTTTCCTGCACCAACACAAGTGCGAAAAGTGGTTTTTCAACACTAACACGAGTGCGAAAAGTGCTTTTTCAACACTATCACAAGTGCAAAAAGTGTTTTTTCCACACTAATACAAGTGCAAAAGTGGTTTCCTGCACCAACACAAGTGCGAAAAGTGGTTTTTCAACACTAACACAAGTGCGAAAAGTGGTTTTTCCACACTAATACAAGTGCAGAAGTGGTTTCCTGCACCAACACAAGTGTGAAAAGTGGTTTCCTGCACCAACACAAGTGCGAAAAGTGGGTTTTCAACACTAACACAAGTGCGAAAAGTGGTTTTTCAACACTATCACAAGTGCAAAAAGTGTTTTTTCCACACTAATACAAGTGCAAAAGTGGTTTCCTGCACCAACACAAGTGCGAAAAGTGGTTTTTCAACACTAATACAAGTGCGAAAAGTGGTTTGCAACACTAACACAAGTGCGAAAAGTGGTTTTTCAACACTATCACAAGTGCAAAAAGTGTTTTTTCCACACTAATACAAGTGCAAAAGTGGTTTCCTGCACCAACACAAGTGCGAAAAGTGGTTTTTCAACACTAACACAAGTGCGAAAAGTGGTTTTTCAACACTATCACAAGTGCAAAAAGTGTTTTTTCCACACTAATACAAGTGCAAAAGTGGTTTCCTGCACCAACACAAGTGCGAAAAGTGGTTTTTCAACACTAACACAAGTGCAAAAAGTGGTTTTTCAACACTAATACAAGTGCGAAAAGTGGTTTTTCAACACTATCACAAGTGCAAAAAGTGTTTTTTCCACACTAATACAAGTGTAAAAGTGGTTTACTGCACCAACACAAGTGCGAAAAGTGGTTTTTCAACACTAACCCGAGTGCGAAAAGTGCTTTTTCAACACTAACACAAGTGCGAAAAGTGGTTTTTCAACACTATCACAAGTGCAAAAAGTGTTTTTTCCACACTAATACAATTGCAAAAGTGGTTTCCTGCACCAACACAAGTGCGAAAAGTGGTTTGCAACACTAACACAAGTGCGAAAAGTGGTTTTTCAACACTATCACAAGTGCAAAAAGTGTTTTTTCCACACTAATACAAGTGCAAAAGTGGTTTCCTGCACCAACACAAGTGCGAAAAGTGGTTTTTCAACACTAACACGAGTGCGAAAAGTGCTTTTTCAACACTATCACAAGTGCAAAAAGTGTTTTTTCCACACTAATACAAGTGCAAAAGTGGTTTCCTGCACCAACACAAGTGCGAAAAGTGGTTTTTCAACACTAACACAAGTGCGAAAAGTGGTTTTTCAACACTAACACAAGTGCGAAAAGTGGTTTTTCAACACTAAAACAAGTGCGAAAAGTGGTTTTTCAACACTATCACAAGTGCAAAAAGTGTTTTTTCCACACTAATACAAGTGCAAAAGTGGTTTCCTGCACCAACACAAGTGCGAAAAGTGGTTTTTCAACACTAACACAAGTGCGAAAAGTGGTTTTTCAACACTATCACAAGTGCAAAAAGTGTTTTTTCCACACTAATACAAGTGCAAAAGTGGTTTCCTGCACCAACACAAGTGTGAAAAGTGGTTTCCTGCACCAACACAAGTGCGAAAAGTGGTTTTTCAACACTAACACAAGTGCGAAAAGTGGTTTTTCAACACTATCACAAGTGCAAAAAGTGTTTTTTCCACACTAATACAAGTGCAAAAGTGGTTTCCTGCACCAACACAAGTGCGAAAAGTGGTTTTTCAACACTAACCCGAGTGCGAAAAGTGCTTTTTCAACACTAACACAAGTGCGAAAAGTGGTTTTTCAATACTATCACAAGTGCAAAAAGTGTTTTTTCCACACTAATACAAGTGCAAAAGTGGTTTCCTGCACCAACACAAGTGCGAAAAGTGGTTTTTCAACACTAACACGAGTGTGAAAAGTGCTTTTTCAACACTATCACAAGTGCAAAAAGTGTTTTTTCCACACTAATACAAGTGCAAAAGTGGTTTCCTGCACCAACACAAGTGCGAAAAGTGGTTTTTCAACACTAACACAAGTGCGAAAAGTGGTTTTTTAACACTAACACAAGTGTGAAAAGTGTTTTTTCCACATTAATACAAGTGCAAAAGTGGTTTCCTGCACCAACACAAGTGCGAAAAGTGGTTTTTCAACACTAACACGAGTGCGAAAAGTGGTTTTTCAACACTAACACAAGTGCGGAAAGTGGTTTTTCAACACTATCACAAGTGCAAAAAGTGTTTTTTCCACACTAATACAAGTGCAAAAGTGGTTTCCTGCACCAACACAAGTGCGAAAAGTGGTTTTTCAACACTAACACAAGTGCGAAAAGTGGTTTTGCAACACTAACACAAGTGCGAAAAGTGGTTTTTCAACACTATCACAAGTGCAAAAAGTGTTTTTTCCACACTATAACAAGTGCAAAAGTGGTTTCCTGCACCAACACAAGTGCGAAATGTGGTTTTTCAACACTAACACAAGTGCGAAAAGTGGTTTTTCAACACTATCACAAGTGCAAAAAGTGTTTTTTCCACACTAATACAAGTGCAAAAGTGGTTTCCTGCACCAACACAAGTGCGAAAAGTGGTTTTTCAACACTAACACAAGTGCGAAAAGTGGTTTTTCAACACTAACACAAGTGCAAAAAGTGGTTTTTCAACACTAATACAAGTGCGAAAAGTGGTTTTTCAACACTATCACAAGTGCAAAAAGTGTTTTTTCCACACTAATACAAGTGCAAAAGTGGTTTACTGCACCAACACAAGTGCGAAAAGTGGTTTTTCAACACTAACCCGAGTGCGAAAAGTGCTTTTTCAACACTAACACAAGTGCGAAAAGTGGTTTTTCAACACTATCACAAGTGCAAAAAGTGTTTTTTCCACACTAATACAATTGCAAAAGTGGTTTCCTGCACCAACACAAGTGCGAAAAGTGGTTTGCAACACTAACACAAGTGCGAAAAGTGGTTTTTCAACACTATCACAAGTGCAAAAAGTGTTTTTTCCACACTAATACAAGTGCAAAAGTGGTTTCCTGCACCAACACAAGTGCGAAAAGTGGTTTTTCAACACTAACACGAGTGCGAAAAGTGCTTTTTCAACACTATCACAAGTGCAAAAAGTGTTTTTTCCACACTAATACAAGTGCAAAAGTGGTTTCCTGCACCAACACAAGTGCGAAAAGTGGTTTTTCAACACTATCACAAGTGCGAAAAGTGGTTTTTCAACACTAACACAAGTGCGAAAAGTGGTTTTTCAACACTAACACAAGTGCGAAAAGTGGTTTTTCAACACTATCACAAGTGCAAAAAGTGTTTTTTCCACACTAATACAAGTGCAAAAGTGGTTTCCTGCACCAACACAAGTGCGAAAAGTGGTTTTTCAACACTATCACAAGTGCAAAAAGTGTTTTTTCCACACTAATACAAGTGCAAAAGTGGTTTCCTGCACCAACACAAGTGTGAAAAGTGGTTTCCTGCACAAACACAAGTGCGAAAAGTGGTTTTTCAACACTAACACAAGTGCGAAAAGTGGTTTTTCAACACTATCACAGGTGCAAAAAGTGTTTTTTCCACACTAATACAAGTGCAAAAGTGGTTTCCTGCACCAACACAAGTGCGAAAAGTGGTTTTTCAACACTAACACAAGTGTGAAAAGTGTTTTTTCCAGACTAATACAAGTGCAAAAGTGGTTTCCTGCACCAACACAAGTGCGAAAAGTGGTTTTTCAACACTAACACAAGTGCGAAAAGTGGTTTTTCAACACTAACACAAGTGCGAAAAGTGGTTTTTCCACACTAATACAAGTGCAAAAGTGGTTTCCTGCACCAACACAAGTGCGAAAAGTGGTTTTTCAACACTAACACAAGTGCAAAAAGTGGTTTTTCAACACTATAACAAGTGCAAAAAGTGTTTTTTCCACACTAATACAAGTGCAAAAGTGGTTTCCTGCACCAACACAAGTGCGAAAAGTGGTTTTTCAACACTAACACAAGTGCGAAAAGTGGTTTTTCAACACTAACACAAGTGCGAAAAGTGGTTTTTCAACACTATCACAAGTGCAAAAAGTGTTTTTTCCACACTAATACAAGTGCAAAAGTGGTTTCCTGCACCAACATGAGTGCGAAAAGTGGTTTTTCAACACTAACACAAGTGCGAAAAGTGGTTTTTCAACACTATCACAAGTGCAAAAAGTGTTTTTTCCACACTAATACAAGTGCAAAAGTGGTTTCCTGCACCAACACAAGTGTGAAAAGTGGTTTCCTGCACCAACACAAGTGCCAAAAGTGGTTTTTCAACACTAACACAAGTGCGAAAAGTGGTTTTTCAACACTATCACAAGTGCAAAAAGTGTTTTTTCCACACTAATACAAGTGCAGAAGTGGTTTCCTGCACCAACACAAGTGTGAAAAGTGGTTTCCTGCACCAACACAAGTGCGAAAAGTGGTTTTTCAACACTAACACAAGTGCAAAAAGTGGTTTTTCAACACTAACACAAGTGCGAAAAGTGGTTTTTCAACACTAACACAAGTGCGAAAAGTGGTTTTTCAACACTATCACAAGTGCAAAAAGTGTTTTTTCCACACTAATACAAGTGCAAAAGTGGTTTCCTGCACCAACACAAGTGCGAAAAGTGGTTTTTCAACACTAACACAAGTGCGAAAAGTGGTTTTTCAACACTATCACAAGTGCAAAAAGTGTTTTTTCCACACTAATACAAGTGCAAAAGTGGTTTCCTGCACCAACACAAGTGTGAAAAGTGGTTTCCTGCACCAACACAAGTGCGAAAAGTGGTTTTTCAACACTAACACAAGTGCGAAAAGTGGTTTTTCAACACTATCACAAGTGCAAAAAGTGTTTTTTCCACACTAATACAAGTGCAAAAGTGGTTTCCTGCACCAACACAAGTGCGAAAAGTGGTTTTTCAACACTAACCCGAGTGCGAAAAGTGCTTTTTCAACACTAACACAAGTGCGAAAAGTGGTTTTTCAACACTATCACAAGTGCAAAAAGTGTTTTTTCCACACTAATACAAGTGCAAAAGTGGTTTCCTGCACCAACACAAGTGCGAAAAGTGGTTTTTCAACACTAACACGAGTGTGAAAAGTGCTTTTTCAACACTATCACAAGTGCAAAAAGTGTTTTTTCCACACTAATACAAGTGCAAAAGTGGTTTCCTGCACCAACACAAGTGCGAAAAGTGGTTTTTCAACACTAACACAAGTGCGAAAAGTGGTTTTTTAACACTAACACAAGTGTGAAAAGTGTTTTTTCCACATTAATACAAGTGCAAAAGTGGTTTCCTGCACCAACACAAGTGCGAAAAGTGGTTTTTCAACACTAACACAAGTGCGAAAAGTGGTTTTTCAACACTATCACAAGTGCAAAAAGTGTTTTTTCCACACTAATACAAGTGCAAAAGTGGTTTCCTGCACCAACACAAGTGCGAAAAGTGGTTTTTCAACACTAACACGAGTGCGAAAAGTGCTTTTTCAACACTAACACATGTGCAAAAAGTGGTATTTCAACACTATCACAAGTGCAAAAAGTGTTTTTGCCACACTAATACAAGTGCAAAAGTGGTTTCCTGCACCAACACCAGTGCGAAAAGTGGTTTTTCAACACTAACACAAGTGCGAAAAGTGGTTTTGCAACACTAACACAAGTGCGAAAAGTGGTTTTTCAACACTATCACAAGTGCAAAAAGTGTTTTTTCCACACTAATACAAGTGCAAAAGTGGTTTCCTGCACCAACACAAGTGCGAAAATTGGTTTTGCAACACTAACACAAGTGTGAAAAGTGGTTTTTCAACACTATCACAAGTGCAAAAAGTGTTTTTTCCACACTAATACAAGTGCAAAAGTGGTTTCCTGCACCAACACAAGTGCGAAAAGTGGTTTTTCAACACTAACACAAGTGCGAAAAGTGGTTTTTCCACACTAATACAAGTGCAGAAGTGGTTTCCTGCACCAACACAAGTGTGAAAAGTGGTTTCCTGCACCAACACAAGTGCGAAAAGTGGTTTTTCAACACTAACACAAGTGCGAAAAGTGGTTTTTCAACACTATCACAAGTGCAAAAAGTGTTTTTTCCACACTAATACAAGTGCAAAAGTGGTTTCCTGCACCAACACAAGTGCGAAAAGTGGTTTTTCAACACTAATACAAGTGCGAAAAGTGGTTTGCAACACTAACACAAGTGCGAAAAGTGGTTTTTCAACACTATCACAAGTGCAAAAAGTGTTTTTTCCACACTAATACAAGTGCAAAAGTGGTTTCCTGCACCAACACAAGTGCGAAAAGTGGTTTTTCAACACTAACACAAGTGCGAAAAGTGGTTTTTCAACACTATCACAAGTGCAAAAAGTGTTTTTTCCACACTAATACAAGTGCAAAAGTGGTTTCCTGCACCAACACAAGTGCGAAAAGTGGTTTTTCAACACTAACACAAGTGCAAAAAGTGGTTTTTCAACACTAATACAAGTGCGAAAAGTGGTTTTTCAACACTATCACAAGTGCAAAAAGTGTTTTTTCCACACTAATACAAGTGCAAAAGTGGTTTACTGCACCAACACAAGTGCGAAAAGTGGTTTTTCAACACTAACCCGAGTGCGAAAAGTGCTTTTTCAACACTAACACAAGTGCGAAAAGTGGTTTTTCAACACTATCACAAGTGCAAAAAGTGTTTTTTCCACACTAATACAATTGCAAAAGTGGTTTCCTGCACCAACACAAGTGCGAAAAGTGGTTTGCAACACTAACACAAGTGCGAAAAGTGGTTTTTCAACACTATCACAAGTGCAAAAAGTGTTTTTTCCACACTAATACAAGTGCAAAAGTGGTTTCCTGCACCAACACAAGTGCGAAAAGTGGTTTTTCAACACTAACACGAGTGCGAAAAGTGCTTTTTCAACACTATCACAAGTGCAAAAAGTGTTTTTTCCACACTAATACAAGTGCAAAAGTGGTTTCCTGCACCAACACAAGTGCGAAAAGTGGTTTTTCAACACTAACACAAGTGCGAAAAGTGGTTTTTCAACACTAACACAAGTGCGAAAAGTGGTTTTTCAACACTAACACAAGTGCGAAAAGTGGTTTTTCAACACTATTACAAGTGCAAAAAGTGTTTTTTCCACACTAATACAAGTGCAAAAGTGGTTTCCTGCACCAACACAAGTGCGAAAAGTGGTTTTTCAACACTAACACAAGTGCGAAAAGTGGTTTTTCAACACTATCACAAGTGCAAAAAGTGTTTTTTCCACACTAATACAAGTGCAAAAGTGGTTTCCTGCACCAACACAAGTGTGAAAAGTGGTTTCCTGCACCAACACAAGTGCGAAAAGTGGTTTTTCAACACTAACACAAGTGCGAAAAGTGGTTTTTCAACACTATCACAAGTGCAAAAAGTGTTTTTTCCACACTAATACAAGTGCAAAAGTGGTTTCCTGCACCAACACAAGTGCGAAAAGTGGTTTTTCAACACTAACCCGAGTGCGAAAAGTGCTTTTTCAACACTAACACAAGTGCGAAAAGTGGTTTTTCAATACTATCACAAGTGCAAAAAGTGTTTTTTCCACACTAATACAAGTGCAAAAGTGGTTTCCTGCACCAACACAAGTGCGAAAAGTGGTTTTTCAACACTAACACGAGTGTGAAAAGTGCTTTTTCAACACTATCACAAGTGCAAAAAGTGTTTTTTCCACACTAATACAAGTGCAAAAGTGGTTTCCTGCACCAACACAAGTGCGAAAAGTGGTTTTTCAACACTAACACAAGTGCGAAAAGTGGTTTTTTAACACTAACACAAGTGTGAAAAGTGTTTTTTCCACATTAATACAAGTGCAAAAGTGGTTTCCTGCACCAACACAAGTGCGAAAAGTGGTTTTTCAACACTAACACGAGTGCGAAAAGTGCTTTTTCAACACTAACACAAGTGCGGAAAGTGGTTTTTCAACACTATCACAAGTGCAAAAAGTGTTTTTTCCACACTAATACAAGTGCAAAAGTGGTTTCCTGCACCAACACAAGTGCGAAAAGTGGTTTTTCAACACTAACACAAGTGCGAAAAGTGGTTTTTCCACACTAATACAAGTGCAGAAGTGGTTTCCTGCACCAACACAAGTGTGAAAAGTGGTTTCCTGCACCAACACAAGTGCGAAAAGTGGTTTTTCAACACTAACACAAGTGCGAAAAGTGGTTTTTCAACACTATCACAAGTGCAAAAAGTGTTTTTTCCACACTAATACAAGTGCAAAAGTGGTTTCCTGCACCAACACAAGTGCGAAAAGTGGTTTTTCAACACTAATACAAGTGCGAAAAGTGGTTTGCAACACTAACACAAGTGCGAAAAGTGGTTTTTCAACACTATCACAAGTGCAAAAAGTGTTTTTTCCACACTAATACAAGTGCAAAAGTGGTTTCCTGCACCAACACAAGTGCGAAAAGTGGTTTTTCAACACTAACACAAGTGCGAAAAGTGGTTTTTCAACACTATCACAAGTGCAAAAAGTGTTTTTTCCACACTAATACAAGTGCAAAAGTGGTTTCCTGCACCAACACAAGTGCGAAAAGTGGTTTTTCAACACTAACACAAGTGCAAAAAGTGGTTTTTCAACACTAATACAAGTGCGAAAAGTGGTTTTTCAACACTATCACAAGTGCAAAAAGTGTTTTTTCCACACTAATACAAGTGCAAAAGTGGTTTACTGCACCAACACAAGTGCGAAAAGTGGTTTTTCAACACTAACCCGAGTGCGAAAAGTGCTTTTTCAACACTAACACAAGTGCGAAAAGTGGTTTTTCAACACTATCACAAGTGCAAAAAGTGTTTTTTCCACACTAATACAATTGCAAAAGTGGTTTCCTGCACCAACACAAGTGCGAAAAGTGGTTTGCAACACTAACACAAGTGCGAAAAGTGGTTTTTCAACACTATCACAAGTGCAAAAAGTGTTTTTTCCACACTAATACAAGTGCAAAAGTGGTTTCCTGCACCAACACAAGTGCGAAAAGTGGTTTTTCAACACTAACACGAGTGCGAAAAGTGCTTTTTCAACACTATCACAAGTGCAAAAAGTGTTTTTTCCACACTAATACAAGTGCAAAAGTGGTTTCCTGCACCAACACAAGTGCGAAAAGTGGTTTTTCAACACTAACACAAGTGCGAAAAGTGGTTTTTCAACACTAACACAAGTGCGAAAAGTGGTTTTTCAACACTAACACAAGTGCGAAAAGTGGTTTTTCAACACTATCACAAGTGCAAAAAGTGTTTTTTCCACACTAATACAAGTGCAAAAGTGGTTTCCTGCACCAACACAAGTGCGAAAAGTGGTTTTTCAACACTAACACAAGTGCGAAAAGTGGTTTTTCAACACTATCACAAGTGCAAAAAGTGTTTTTTCCACACTAATACAAGTGCAAAAGTGGTTTCCTGCACCAACACAAGTGTGAAAAGTGGTTTCCTGCACCAACACAAGTGCGAAAAGTGGTTTTTCAACACTAACACAAGTGCGAAAAGTGGTTTTTCAACACTATCACAAGTGCAAAAAGTGTTTTTTTCCACACTAATACAAGTGCAAAAGTGGTTTCCTGCACCAACACAAGTGCGAAAAGTGGTTTTTCAACACTAACCCGAGTGCGAAAAGTGCTTTTTCAACACTAACACAAGTGCGAAAAGTGGTTTTTCAATACTATCACAAGTGCAAAAAGTGTTTTTTCCACACTAATACAAGTGCAAAAGTGGTTTCCTGCACCAACACAAGTGCGAAAAGTGGTTTTTCAACACTAACACGAGTGTGAAAAGTGCTTTTTCAACACTATCACAAGTGCAAAAAGTGTTTTTTCCACACTAATACAAGTGCAAAAGTGGTTTCCTGCACCAACACAAGTGCGAAAAGTGGTTTTTCAACACTAACACAAGTGCGAAAAGTGGTTTTTTAACACTAACACAAGTGTGAAAAGTGTTTTTTCCACATTAATACAAGTGCAAAAGTGGTTTCCTGCACCAACACAAGTGCGAAAAGTGGTTTTTCAACACTAACACGAGTGCGAAAAGTGCTTTTTCAACACTAACACAAGTGCGGAAAGTGGTTTTTCAACACTATCACAAGTGCAAAAAGTGTTTTTTCCACACTAATACAAGTGCAAAAGTGGTTTCCTGCACCAACACAAGTGCGAAAAGTGGTTTTTCAACACTAACACAAGTGCGAAAAGTGGTTTTGCAACACTAACACAAGTGCGAAAAGTGGTTTTTTCAACACTATCACAAGTGCAAAAAGTGTTTTTTCCACACTATAACAAGTGCAAAAGTGGTTTCCTGCACCAACACAAGTGCGAAATGTGGTTTTTCAACACTAACACAAGTGCGAAAAGTGGTTTTTCAACACTATCACAAGTGCAAAAAGTGTTTTTTCCACACTAATACAAGTGCAAAAGTGGTTTCCTGCACCAACACAAGTGCGAAAAGTGGTTTTTCAACACTAACACAAGTGCGAAAAGTGGTTTTTCAACACTAACACAAGTGCAAAAAGTGGTTTTTCAACACTAATACAAGTGCGAAAAGTGGTTTTTCAACACTATCACAAGTGCAAAAAGTGTTTTTTCCACACTAATACAAGTGCAAAAGTGGTTTACTGCACCAACACAAGTGCGAAAAGTGGTTTTTCAACACCAACCCCGAGTGCGAAAAGTGCTTTTTCAACACTAACACAAGTGCGAAAAGTGGTTTTTCAACACTATCACAAGTGCAAAAAGTGTTTTTTCCACACTAATACAATTGCAAAAGTGGTTTCCTGCACCAACACAAGTGCGAAAAGTGGTTTGCAACACTAACACAAGTGCGAAAAGTGGTTTTTCAACACTATCACAAGTGCAAAAAGTGTTTTTTCCACACTAATACAAGTGCAAAAGTGGTTTCCTGCACCAACACAAGTGCGAAAAGTGGTTTTTCAACACAAACACGAGTGCGAAAAGTGCTTTTTCAACACTATCACAAGTGCAAAAAGTGTTTTTTTCCACACTAATACAAGTGCAAAAGTGTTTCCTGCACCAACACAAGTGCGAAAAGTGGTTTTTCAACACTAACACAAGTGCGAAAAGTGGTTTTTCAACACTAACACAAGTGCGAAAAGTGGTTTTTCAACACTAACACAAGTGCGAAAAGTGGTTTTTCAACACTATCACAAGTGCAAAAAGTGTTTTTTCCACACTAATACAAGTGCAAAAGTGGTTTCCTGCACCAACACAAGTGCGAAAAGTGGTTTTTCAACACTATCACAAGTGCAAAAAGTGTTTTTTCCACACTAATACAAGTGCAAAAGTGGTTTCCTGCACCAACACAAGTGTGAAAAGTGGTTTCCTGCACAAACACAAGTGCGAAAAGTGGTTTTTCAACACTAACACAAGTGAGAAAAGTGGTTTTTCAACACTATCACAAGTGCAAAAAGTGTTTTTTCCACACTAATACAAGTGCAAAAGTGGTTTCCTGCACCAACACAAGTGCGAAAAGTGGTTTTTCAACACTAACACAAGTGTGAAAAGTGTTTTTTCCAGACTAATACAAGCGCAAAAGTGGTTTCCTGCACCAACACAAGTGCGAAAAGTGGTTTTTCAACACTAACACAAGTGCGAAAAGTGGTTTTTCAACACTAACACAAGTGCGAAAAGTGGTTTTTCCACACTAATACAAGTGCAAAAGTGGTTTCCTGCACCAACACAAGTGCGAAAAGTGGTTTTTCAACACTAACACAAGTGCGAAAAGTGGTTTTTCAACACTATAACAAGTGCAAAAAGTGTTTTTTCCACACTAATACAAGTGCAAAAGTGGTTTCCTGCACCAACACAAGTGCGAAAAGTGGTTTTTCAACACTAACACAAGTGCGAAAAGTGGTTTTTCAACACTAACACAAGTGCGAAAAGTGGTTTTTCAACACTATCACAAGTGCAAAAAGTGTTTTTTCCACACTAATACAAGTGCAAAAGTGGTTTCCTGCACCAACACGAGTGCGAAAAGTGGTTTTTCAACACTAACACAAGTGCGAAAAGTGGTTTTTCAACACTATCACAAGTGCAAAAAGTGTTTTTTCCACACTAATACAAGTGCAAAAGTGGTTTCCTGCACCAACACAAGTGTGAAAAGTGGTTTCCTGCACCAACACAAGTGCCAAAAGTGGTTTTTCAACACTAACACAAGTGCGAAAAGTGGTTTTTCAACACTATCACAAGTGCAAAAAGTGTTTTTTCCACACTAATACAAGTGCAGAAGTGGTTTCCTGCACCAACACAAGTGTGAAAAGTGGTTTCCTGCACCAACACAAGTGCGAAAAGTGGTTTTTCAACACTAACACAAGTGCGAAAAGTGGTTTTTCAACACTAACACAAGTGCGAAAAGTGGTTTTTCAACACTAACACAAGTGCGAAAAGTGGTTTTTCAACACTATCACAAGTGCAAAAAGTGTTTTTTCCACACTAATACAAGTGCAAAAGTGGTTTCCTGCACCAACACAAGTGCGAAAAGTGGTTTTTCAACACTAACACAAGTGCGAAAAGTGGTTTTTCAACACTATCACAAGTGCAAAAAGTGTTTTTTCCACACTAATACAAGTGCAAAAGTGGTTTCCTGCACCAACACAAGTGTGAAAAGTGGTTTCCTGCACCAACACAAGTGCGAAAAGTGGTTTTTCAACACTAACACAAGTGCGAAAAGTGGTTTTTCAACACTATCACAAGTGCAAAAAGTGTTTTTTCCACACTAATACAAGTGCAAAAGTGGTTTCCTGCACCAACACAAGTGCGAAAAGTGGTTTTTCAACACTAACCCGAGTGCGAAAAGTGCTTTTTCAACACTAACACAAGTGCGAAAAGTGGTTTTTCAACACTATCACAAGTGCAAAAAGTGTTTTTTCCACACTAATACAAGTGCAAAAGTGGTTTCCTGCACCAACACAAGTGCGAAAAGTGGTTTTTCAACACTAACACGAGTGTGAAAAGTGCTTTTTCAACACTATCACAAGTGCAAAAAGTGTTTTTTCCACACTAATACAAGTGCAAAAGTGGTTTCCTGCACCAACACAAGTGCGAAAAGTGGTTTTTCAACACTAACACGAGTGCGAAAAGTGCTTTTTCAACACTAACACATGTGCAAAAAGTGGTATTTCAACACTATCACAAGTGCAAAAAGTGTTTTTGCCACACTAATACAAGTGCAAAAGTGGTTTCCTGCACCAACACCAGTGCGAAAAGTGGTTTTTCAACACTAACACAAGTGCGAAAAGTGGTTTTGCAACACTAACACAAGTGCGAAAAGTGGTTTTTCAACACTATCACAAGTGCAAAAAGTGTTTTTTCCACACTAATACAAGTGCAAAAGTGGTTTCCTGCACCAACACAAGTGCGAAAATTGGTTTTGCAACACTAACACAAGTGTGAAAAGTGGTTTTTCAACACTATCACAAGTGCAAAAAGTGTTTTTTCCACACTAATACAAGTGCAAAAGTGGTTTCCTGCACCAACACAAGTGCGAAAAGTGGTTTTTCAACACTAACACGAGTGCGAAAAGTGCTTTTTCAACACTAACACAAGTGCGAAAAGTGGTTTTTCAACACTATCACAAGTGCAAAAAGTGTTTTTTCCACACTAATACAAGTGCAAAAGTGGTTTCCTGCACCAACACAAGTGCGAAAAGTGGTTTTTCAACAGTAACACAAGTGCGAAAAGTGGTTTTGCAACACTAACACAAGTGCGAAAAGTGGTTTTTCAACACTATCACAAGTGCAAAAAGTGTTTTTTCCACACTAATACAAGTGCAAAAGTGGTTTCCTGCACCAACACAAGTGCGAAAAGTGGTTTTTCAACACTAACACAAGTGCGAAAAGTGGTTTTTCAACACTAACACAAGTGCGAAAAGTGGTTTTTCAACACTATCACAAGTGCAAAAAGTGTTTTTCCACACTAATACAAGTGCAAAAGTGGTTTCCTGCACCAACACAAGTGCGAAAAGTGGTTTTTCAACACTAACACAAGTGCGAAAAGTGGTTTTTCAACACTATCACAAGTGCAAAAAGTGTTTTTTCCACACGAATACAAGTGCAAAAGTGGTTTCCTGCACCAACACAAGTGTGAAAAGTGGTTTCCTGCACCAACACAAGTGCGAAAAGTGGTTTTTCAACACTAACACAAGTGCGAAAAGTGGTTTTTCAACACTATCACAAGTGCAAAAAGTGTTTTTTCCACACTAATACAAGTGCAAAAGTGGTTCTCCTGCACCAACACAAGTGCGAAAAGTGGTTTCCTGCACCAACACAAGTGCGAAAAGTGGTTTTTCAACACTAACACAAGTGCGAAAAGTGGTTTTTCAACACTAACACAAGTGTGAAAAGTGTTTTTTCCACACTAATACAAGTGCAAAAGTGGTTTCCTGCACCAACACAAGTGCGAAAAGTGGTTTTTCAACACTAACACAAGTGCAAAAAGTGGTTTTTCAACACTATCACAAGTGCAAAAAGTGTTTTTTCCACACTAATACAAGTGCAAAAGTGGTTTCCTGCACCAACACAAGTGCGAAAAGTGGTTTTTCAACACTAACACAAGTGCGAAAAGTGGTTTTTCAACACTATCACAAGTGCAAAAAGTGTTTTTTCCACACTAATACAAGTGCAAAAGTGGTTTCCTGCACCAACACAAGTGCGAAAAGTGGTTTTTCAACACTAACACAAGTGCGAAAAGTGGTTTTTCAACACTATCACAAGTGCAAAAAGTGTTTTTTCCACACTAATACAAGTGCAAAAGGGGTTTCCTGCACCAACACAAGAGCGAAAAGTGGTTTTTCAACACTAACAAAAGTGCGAAAAGTGGTTTTTCAACACTAACACAAGTGTGAAAAGTGTTTTTTCCAGACTAATACAAGCGCAAAAGTGGTTTCCTGCACCAACACAAGTGCGAAAAGTGGTTTTTCAACACTAACACAAGTGCGAAAAGTGGTTTTTCAACACTAACACAAGTGCGAAAAGTGGTTTTTCCACACTAATACAAGTGCAAAAGTGGTTTCCTGCACCAACACAAGTGCGAAAAGTGGTTTTTCAACACTAACACAAGTGCGAAAAGTGGTTTTTCAACACTATAACAAGTGCAAAAAGTGTTTTTTCCATACTAATACAAGTGCAAAAGTGGTTTCCTGCACCAACACAAGTGCGAAAAGTGGTTTTTCAACACTAACACAAGTGCGAAAAGTGGTTTTTCAACACTAACACAAGTGCGAAAAGTGGTTTTTCAACACTATCACAAGTGCAAAAAGTGTTTTTTCCACACTAATACAAGTGCAAAAGTGGTTTCCTGCACCAACACGAGTGCGAAAAGTGGTTTTTCAACACTAACACAAGTGCGAAAAGTGGTTTTTCAACACTATCACAAGTGCAAAAAGTGTTTTATTCCACACTAATACAAGTGCAAAAGTGGTTTCCTGCACCAACACAAGTGTGAAAAGTGGTTTCCTGCACCAACACAAGTGCCAAAAGTGGTTTTTCAACACTAACACAAGTGCGAAAAGTGGTTTTTCAACACTATCACAAGTGCAAAAAGTGTTTTTTCCACACTAATACAAGTGCAGAAGTGGTTTCCTGCACCAACACAAGTGTGAAAAGTGGTTTCCTGCACCAACACAAGTGCGAAAAGTGGTTTTTCAACACTAACACAAGTGCGAAAAGTGGTTTTTCAACACTAACACAAGTGCGAAAAGTGGTTTTTCAACACTAACACAAGTGCGAAAAGTGGTTTTTCAACACTATCACAAGTGCAAAAAGTGTTTTTTCCACACTAATACAAGTGCAAAAGTGGTTTCCTGCACCAACACAAGTGCGAAAAGTGGTTTTTCAACACTAACACAAGTGCGAAAAGTGGTTTTTCAACACTATCACAAGTGCAAAAAGTGTTTTTTCCACACTAATACAAGTGCAAAAGTGGTTTCCTGCACCAACACAAGTGTGAAAAGTGGTTTCCTGCACCAACACAAGTGCGAAAAGTGGTTTTTCAACACTAACACAAGTGCGAAAAGTGGTTTTTCAACACTATCACAAGTGCAAAAAGTGTTTTTTCCACACTAATACAAGTGCAAAAGTGGTTTCCTGCACCAACACAAGTGCGAAAAGTGGTTTTTCAACACTAACCCGAGTGCGAAAAGTGCTTTTTCAACACTAACACAAGTGCGAAAAGTGGTTTTTCAACACTATCACAAGTGCAAAAAGTGTTTTTTCCACACTAATACAAGTGCAAAAGTGGTTTCCTGCACCAACACAAGTGCGAAAAGTGGTTTTTCAACACTAACACGAGTGTGAAAAGTGCTTTTTCAACACTATCACAAGTGCAAAAAGTGTTTTTTCCACACTAATACAAGTGCAAAAGTGGTTTCCTGCACCAACACAAGTGCGAAAAGTGGTTTTTCAACACTAACACAAGTGCGAAAAGTGGTTTTTTAACACTAACACAAGTGTGAAAAGTGTTTTTTCCACATTAATACAAGTGCAAAAGTGGTTTCCTGCACCAACACAAGTGCGAAAAGTGGTTTTTCAACACTAACACAAGTGCGAAAAGTGGTTTTTCAACACTATCACAAGTGCAAAAAGTGTTTTTTCCACACTAATATAAGTGCAAAAGTGGTTTCCTGCACCAACACAAGTGCGAAAAGTGGTTTTTCAACACTAACACGAGTGCGAAAAGTGCTTTTTCAACACTAACACATGTGCAAAAAGTGGTATTTCAACACTATCACAAGTGCAAAAAGTGTTTTTGCCACACTAATACAAGTGCAAAAGTGGTTTCCTGCACCAACACAAGTGCGAAAAGTGGTTTTTCAACACTAACACAAGTGCGAAAAGTGGTTTTGCAACACTAACACAAGTGCGAAAAGTGGTTTTTCAACACTATCACAAGTGCAAAAAGTGTTTTTTCCACACTAATACAAGTGCAAAAGTGATTTCCTGCACCAACACACGTGTGAAAAGTGGTTTCCTGCACCAACACAAGTGCGAAAAGTGGTTTTTCAACACTAACACAAGTGCGAAAAGTGGTTTTTCAACACTATCACAAGTGCAAAAAGTGTTTTTTCCACACTAATACAAGTGCAAAAGTGGTTTCCTGCACCAACACAAGTGCGAAAATTGGTTTCCTGCACCAACGCAAGTGCGAAAAGTGGTTTTTCAACACTAACACAAGTGCGAAAAGAGGTTTTTCAACACTAACACAAGTGTGAAAAGTGTTTTTTCCACACTAATACAAGTGCAAAAGTGGTTTCCTGCACCAACACAAGTGCAAAAAGTGGTATTTCAACACTAACACCAGTGCGAAAAGTGGTTTTTCAACACTATCACAAGTGCAAAAAGTGTTTTTTCCACACTAATACAAGTGCAAAAGTGGTTTCCTGCACCAACACAAGTGCGAAAAGTGGTTTTTCAACACTAACACAAGTGCGAAAAGTGGTTTTTCAACACTATCACAAGTGCAAAAAGTGTTTTTTCCACACTAATACAAGTGCAAAAGTGGTTTCCTGCACCAACACAAGTGCGAAAAGTGGTTTCCTGCACCAACACAAGTGCGAAAAGTGGTTTTTCAACACTAACACAAGTGCGAAAAGTGGTTTTTCAACACTAACACAAGTGTGAAAAGTGTTTTTTCCACACTAATACAAGTGCAAAAGTGGTTTCCTGCACCAACACAAGTGCGAAAAGTGGTTTTTCAACACTAACACAAGTGCAAAAAGTGGTTTTTCAACACTATCACAAGTGCAAAAAGTGTTTTTTCCACACTAATACAAGTGCAAAAGTGGTTTCCTGCACCAACACAAGTGCGAAAAGTGGTTTTTCAACACTAACACAAGTGCGAAAAGTGGTTTTTCAACACTATCACAAGTGCAAAAAGTGTTTTTTCCACACTAATACAAGTGCAAAAGTGGTTTCCTGCACCAACACAAGTGCGAAAAGTGGTTTTTCAACACTAACACAAGTGCGAAAAGTGGTTTTTCAACACTATCACAAGTGCAAAAAGTGTTTTTTCCACACTAATACAAGTGCAAAAGGGGTTTCCTGCACCAACACAAGAGCGAAAAGTGGTTTTTCAACACTAACAAAAGTGCGAAAAGTGGTTTTTCAACACTAACACAAGTGTGAAAAGTGTTTTTTTCCAGACTAATACAAGCGCAAAAGTGGTTTCCTGCACCAACACAAGTGCGAAAAGTGGTTTTTCAACACTAACACAAGTGCGAAAAGTGGTTTTTCAACACTAACACAAGTGCGAAAAGTGGTTTTTCCACACTAATACAAGTGCAAAAGTGGTTTCCTGCACCAACACAAGTGCGAAAAGTGGTTTTTCAACACTAACACAAGTGCGAAAAGTGGTTTTTCAACACTATAACAAGTGCAAAAAGTGTTTTTTCCACACTAATACAAGTGCAAAAGTGGTTTCCTGCACCAACACAAGTGCGAAAAGTGGTTTTTCAACACTAACACAAGTGCGAAAAGTGGTTTTTCAACACTAACACAAGTGCGAAAAGTGGTTTTTCAACACTATCACAAGTGCAAAAAGTGTTTTTTCCACACTAATACAAGTGCAAAAGTGGTTTCCTGCACCAACACGAGTGCGAAAAGTGGTTTTTCAACACTAACACAAGTGCGAAAAGTGGTTTTTCAACACTATCACAAGTGCAAAAAGTGTTTTATTCCACACTAATACAAGTGCAAAAGTGGTTTCCTGCACCAACACAAGTGTGAAAAGTGGTTTCCTGCACCAACACAAGTGCCAAAAGTGGTTTTTCAACACTAACACAAGTGCGAAAAGTGGTTTTTCAACACTATCACAAGTGCAAAAAGTGTTTTTTCCACACTAATACAAGTGCAGAAGTGGTTTCCTGCACCAACACAAGTGTGAAAAGTGGTTTCCTGCACCAACACAAGTGCGAAAAGTGGTTTTTCAACACTAACACAAGTGCGAAAAGTGGTTTTTCAACACTAACACAAGTGCGAAAAGTGGTTTTTCAACACTAACACAAGTGCGAAAAGTGGTTTTTCAACACTATCACAAGTGCAAAAAGTGTTTTTTCCACACTAATACAAGTGCAAAAGTGGTTTCCTGCACCAACACAAGTGCGAAAAGTGGTTTTTCAACACTAACACAAGTGCGAAAAGTGGTTTTTCAACACTATCACAAGTGCAAAAAGTGTTTTTTCCACACTAATACAAGTGCAAAAGTGGTTTCCTGCACCAACACAAGTGTGAAAAGTGGTTTCCTGCACCAACACAAGTGCGAAAAGTGGTTTTTCAACACTAACCCGAGTGCGAAAAGTGCTTTTTCAACACTAACACAAGTGCGAAAAGTGGTTTTTCAACACTATCACAAGTGCAAAAAGTGTTTTTTCCACACTAATACAAGTGCAAAAGTGGTTTCCTGCACCAACACAAGTGCGAAAAGTGGTTTTTCAACACTAACACAAGTGCGAAAAGTGGTTTTTTAACACTAACACAAGTGTGAAAAGTGTTTTTTCCACATTAATACAAGTGCAAAAGTGGTTTCCTGCACCAACACAAGTGCGAAAAGTGGTTTTTCAACACTAACACAAGTGCGAAAAGTGGTTTTTCAACACTATCACAAGTGCAAAAAGTGTTTTTTCCACACTAATATAAGTGCAAAAGTGGTTTCCTGCACCAACACAAGTGCGAAAAGTGGTTTTTCAACACTAACACGAGTGCGAAAAGTGCTTTTTCAACACTAACACATGTGCAAAAAGTGGTATTTCAACACTATCACAAGTGCAAAAAGTGTTTTTGCCACACTAATACAAGTGCAAAAGTGGTTTCCTGCACCAACACAAGTGCGAAAAGTGGTTTTTCAACACTAACACAAGTGCGAAAAGTGGTTTTGCAACACTAACACAAGTGCGAAAAGTGGTTTTTCAACACTATCACAAGTGCAAAAAGTGTTTTTTCCACACTAATACAAGTGCAAAAGTGATTTCCTGCACCAACACACGTGTGAAAAGTGGTTTCCTGCACCAACACAAGTGCGAAAAGTGGTTTTTCAACACTAACACAAGTGCGAAAAGTGGTTTTTCAACACTATCACAAGTGCAAAAAGTGTTTTTTCCACACTAATACAAGTGCAAAAGTGGTTTCCTGCACCAACACAAGTGCGAAAAGTGGTTTCCTGCACCAACGCAAGTGCGAAAAGTGGTTTTTCAACACTAACACAAGTGCGAAAAGAGGTTTTTCAACACTAACACAAGTGTGAAAAGTGTTTTTTCCACACTAATACAAGTGCAAAAGTGGTTTCCTGCACCAACACAAGTGCAAAAAGTGGTTTTTCAACACTAACACCAGTGCGAAAAGTGGTTTTTCAACACTATCACAAGTGCAAAAAGTGTTTTTTCCACACTAATACAAGTGCAAAAGTGGTTTCCTGCACCAACACAAGTGCGAAAAGTGGTTTTTCAACACTAACACAAGTGTGAAAAGTGGTTTTTCCACACTAATACAAGTGCAGAAGTGGTTTCCTGCACCAACACAAGTGTGAAAAGTGGTTTCCTGCACCAACACAAGTGCGAAAAGTGGTTTTTCAACACTAACACAAGTGCGAAAAGTGGTTTTTCAACACTATCACAAGTGCAAAAAGTGTTTTTTCCACACTAATACAAGTGCAAAAGTGGTTTCCTGCACCAACACAAGTGCGAAAAGTGGTTTTTCAACACTAATACAAGTGCGAAAAGTGGTTTGCAACACTAACACAAGTGCAAAAAGTGGTTTTTCAACACTATCACAAGCGCAAAAAGTGTTTTTTCCACACTAATACAAGTGCAAAAGTGGTTTCCTGCACCAACACAAGTGCGAAAAGTGGTTTTTCAACACTAACACAAGTGCGAAAAGTGGTTTTTCAACACTATCACAAGTGCAAAAAGTGTTTTTTCCACACTAATACAAGTGCAAAAGTGGTTTCCTGCACCAACACAAGTGCGAAAAGTGGTTTTTCAACACTAACACAAGTGCAAAAAGTGGTTTTTCAACACTAATACAAGTGCGAAAAGTGGTTTTTCAACACTATCACAAGTGCAAAAAGTGTTTTTTCCACACTAATACAAGTGCAAAAGTGGTTTACTGCACCAACACAAGTGCGAAAAGTGGTTTTTCAACACTAACCCGAGTGCGAAAAGTGCTTTTTCAACACTAACACAAGTGCGAAAAGTGGTTTTTCAACACTATCACAAGTGCAAAAAGTGTTTTTTCCACACTAATACAATTGCAAAAGTGGTTTCCTGCACCAACACAAGTGCGAAAAGTGGTTTGCAACACTAACACAAGTGCGAAAAGTGGTTTTTCAACACTATCACAAGTGCAAAAAGTGTTTTTTCCACACTAATACAAGTGCAAAAGTGGTTTCCTGCACCAACACAAGTGCGAAAAGTGGTTTTTCAACACTAACACGAGTGCGAAAAGTGCTTTTTCAACACTATCACAAGTGCAAAAAGTGTTTTTTCCACACTAATACAATTGCAAAAGTGGTTTCCTGCACCAACACAAGTGCGAAAAGTGGTTTGCAACACTAACACAAGTGCGAAAAGTGGTTTTTCAACACTATCACAAGTGCAAAAAGTGTTTTTTCCACACTAATACAAGTGCAAAAGTGGTTTACTGCACCAACACAAGTGCGAAAAGTGGTTTTTCAACACTAACCCGAGTGCGAAAAGTGCTTTTTCAACACTAACACAAGTGCGAAAAGTGGTTTTTCAACACTATCACAAGTGCAAAAAGTGTTTTTTCCACACTAATACAATTGCAAAAGTGGTTTCCTGCACCAACACAAGTGCGAAAAGTGGTTTGCAACACTAACACAAGTGCGAAAAGTGGTTTTTCAACACTATCACAAGTGCAAAAAGTGTTTTTTCCACACTAATACAAGTGCAAAAGTGGTTTCCTGCACCAACACAAGTGCGAAAAGTGGTTTTTCAACACTAACACGAGTGCGAAAAGTGCTTTTTCAACACTATCACAAGTGCAAAAAGTGTTTTTTCCACACTAATACAAGTGCAAAAGTGGTTTCCTGCACCAACACAAGTGCGAAAAGTGGTTTTTCAACACTAACACAAGTGCGAAAAGTGGTTTTTCAACACTAACACAAGTGCGAAAAGTGGTTTTTCAACACTAACACAAGTGCGAAAAGTGGTTTTTCAACACTATCACAAGTGCAAAAAGTGTTTTTTCCACACTAATACAAGTGCAAAAGTGGTTTCCTGCACCAACACAAGTGCGAAAAGTGGTTTTTCAACACTAACACAAGTGCGAAAAGTGGTTTTTCAACACTATCACAAGTGCAAAAAGTGTTTTTTCCACACTAATACAAGTGCAAAAGTGGTTTCCTGCACCAACACAAGTGTGAAAAGTGGTTTCCTGCACCAACACAAGTGCGAAAAGTGGTTTTTCAACACTAACACAAGTGCGAAAAGTGGTTTTTCAACACTATCACAAGTGCAAAAAGTGTTTTTTCCACACTAATACAAGTGCAAAAGTGGTTTCCTGCACCAACACAAGTGCGAAAAGTGGTTTTTCAACACTAACCCGAGTGCGAAAAGTGCTTTTTCAACACTAACACAAGTGCGAAAAGTGGTTTTTCAATACTATCACAAGTGCAAAAAGTGTTTTTTCCACACTAATACAAGTGCAAAAGTGGTTTCCTGCACCAACACAAGTGCGAAAAGTGGTTTTTCAACACTAACACGAGTGTGAAAAGTGCTTTTTCAACACTATCACAAGTGCAAAAAGTGTTTTTTCCACACTAATACAAGTGCAAAAGTGGTTTCCTGCACCAACACAAGTGCGAAAAGTGGTTTTTCAACACTAACACAAGTGCGAAAAGTGGTTTTTTAACACTAACACAAGTGTGAAAAGTGTTTTTTCCACATTAATACAAGTGCAAAAGTGGTTTCCTGCACCAACACAAGTGCGAAAAGTGGTTTTTCAACACTAACACGAGTGCGAAAAGTGCTTTTTCAACACTAACACAAGTGCGGAAAGTGGTTTTTCAACACTATCACAAGTGCAAAAAGTGTTTTTTCCACACTAATACAAGTGCAAAAGTGGTTTCCTGCACCAACACAAGTGCGAAAAGTGGTTTTTCAACACTAACACAAGTGCGAAAAGTGGTTTTGCAACACTAACACAAGTGCGAAAAGTGGTTTTTCAACACTATCACAAGTGCAAAAAGTGTTTTTTCCACACTATAACAAGTGCAAAAGTGGTTTCCTGCACCAACACAAGTGCGAAATGTGGTTTTTCAACACTAACACAAGTGCGAAAAGTGGTTTTTCAACACTATCACAAGTGCAAAAAGTGTTTTTTCCACACTAATACAAGTGCAAAAGTGGTTTCCTGCACCAACACAAGTGCGAAAAGTGGTTTTTCAACACTAACACAAGTGCGAAAAGTGGTTTTTCAACACTAACACAAGTGCAAAAAGTGGTTTTTCAACACTAATACAAGTGCGAAAAGTGGTTTTTCAACACTATCACAAGTGCAAAAAGTGTTTTTTCCACACTAATACAAGTGCAAAAGTGGTTTACTGCACCAACACAAGTGCGAAAAGTGGTTTTTCAACACTAACCCGAGTGCGAAAAGTGCTTTTTCAACACTAACACAAGTGCGAAAAGTGGTTTTTCAACACTATCACAAGTGCAAAAAGTGTTTTTTCCACACTAATACAATTGCAAAAGTGGTTTCCTGCACCAACACAAGTGCGAAAAGTGGTTTGCAACACTAACACAAGTGCGAAAAGTGGTTTTTCAACACTATCACAAGTGCAAAAAGTGTTTTTTCCACACTAATACAAGTGCAAAAGTGGTTTCCTGCACCAACACAAGTGCGAAAAGTGGTTTTTCAACACTAACACGAGTGCGAAAAGTGCTTTTTCAACACTATCACAAGTGCAAAAAGTGTTTTTTCCACACTAATACAAGTGCAAAAGTGGTTTCCTGCACCAACACAAGTGCGAAAAGTGGTTTTTCAACACTAACACAAGTGCGAAAAGTGGTTTTTCAACACTAACACAAGTGCGAAAAGTGGTTTTTCAACACTAACACAAGTGCGAAAAGTGGTTTTTCAACACTATCACAAGTGCAAAAAGTGTTTTTTCCACACTAATACAAGTGCAAAAGTGGTTTCCTGCACCAACACAAGTGCGAAAAGTGGATTTTCAACACTATCACAAGTGCAAAAAGTGTTTTTTCCACACTAATACAAGTGCAAAAGTGGTTTCCTGCACCAACACAAGTGTGAAAAGTGGTTTCCTGCACCAACAAAAGTGCGAAAAGTGGTTTTTCAACACTAACACAAGTGCGAAAAGTGGTTTTTCAACACTATCACAAGTGCAAAAAGTGTTTTTTCCACACTAATACAAGTGCAAAAGTGGTTTCCTGCACCAACACAAGTGCGAAAAGTGGTTTTTCAACACTAACCCGAGTGCGAAAAGTGCTTTTTCAACACTAACACAAGTGCGAAAAGTGGTTTTTCAATACTATCACAAGTGCAAAAAGTGTTTTTTCCACACTAATACAAGTGCAAAAGTGGTTTCCTGCACCAACACAAGTGCGAAAAGTGGTTTTTCAACACTAACACGAGTGTGAAAAGTGCTTTTTCAACACTATCACAAGTGCAAAAAGTGTTTTTTCCACACTAATACAAGTGCAAAAGTGGTTTCCTGCACCAACACAAGTGCGAAAAGTGGTTTTTCAACACTAACACAAGTGCGAAAAGTGGTTTTTTAACACTAACACAAGTGTGAAAAGTGTTTTTTCCACATTAATACAAGTGCAAAAGTGGTTTCCTGCACCAACACAAGTGCGAAAAGTGGTTTTTCAACACTAACACGAGTGCGAAAAGTGTTTTTTCCAGACTAATACAAGCGCAAAAGTGGTTTCCTGCACCAACACAAGTGCGAAAAGTGGTTTTTCAACACTAACACAAGTGCAAAAAGTGGTTTTTCAACACTAACACAAGTGCGAAAAGTGGTTTTTCCACACTAATACAAGTGCAAAAGTGGTTTCCTGCACCAACACAAGTGCGAAAAGTGGTTTTTCAACACTAACACAAGTGCGCAAAATGGTTTTTCAACACTATAACAAGTGCAAAAAGTGTTTTTTCCACACTAATACAAGTGCAAAAGTGGTTTCCTGCACCAACACAAGTGCGAAAAGTGGTTTTTCAACACTAACACAAGTGCGAAAAGTGGTTTTTCAACACTAACACAAGTGCGAAAAGTGGTTTTTCAACACTATCACAAGTGCAAAAAGTGTTTTTTCCACACTAATACAAGTGCAAAAGTGGTTTCCTGCACCAACACGAGTGCGAAAAGTGGTTTTTCAACACTAACACAAGTGCGAAAAGTGGTTTTTCAACACTATCACAAGTGCAAAAAGTGTTTTTTCCACACTAATACAAGTGCAAAAGTGGTTTCCTGCACCAACACAAGTGTGAAAAGTGGTTTCCTGCACCAACACAAGTGCCAAAAGTGGTTTTTCAACACTAACACAAGTGCGAAAAGTGGTTTTTCAACACTATCACAAGTGCAAAAAGTGTTTTTTCCACACTAATACAAGTGCAGAAGTGGTTTCCTGCACCAACACAAGTGTGAAAAGTGGTTTCCTGCACCAACACAAGTGCGAAAAGTGGTTTTTCAACACTAACACAAGTGCGAAAAGTGGTTTTTCAACACTAACACAAGTGCGAAAAGTGGTTTTTCAACACTAACACAAGTGCGAAAAGTGGTTTTTCAACACTATCACAAGTGCAAAAAGTGTTTTTTCCACACTAATACAAGTGCAAAAGTGGTTTCCTGCACCAACACAAGTGCGAAAAGTGGTTTTTCAACACTAACACAAGTGCGAAAAGTGGTTTTTCAACACTATCACAAGTGCAAAAAGTGTTTTTTCCACACTAATACAAGTGCAAAAGTGGTTTCCTGCACCAACACAAGTGTGAAAAGTGGTTTCCTGCACCAACACAAGTGCGAAAAGTGGTTTTTCAACACTAACACAAGTGCGAAAAGTGGTTTTTCAACACTATCACAAGTGCAAAAAGTGTTTTTTCCACACTAATACAAGTGCAAAAGTGGTTTCCTGCACCAACACAAGTGCGAAAAGTGGTTTTTCAACACTAACCCGAGTGCGAAAAGTGCTTTTTCAACACTAACACAAGTGCGAAAAGTGGTTTTTCAACACTATCACAAGTGCAAAAAGTGTTTTTTCCACACTAATACAAGTGCAAAAGTGGTTTCCTGCACCAACACAAGTGCGAAAAGTGGTTTTTCAACACTAACACGAGTGTGAAAAGTGCTTTTTCAACACTATCACAAGTGCAAAAAGTGTTTTTTCCACACTAATACAAGTGCAAAAGTGGTTTCCTGCACCAACACAAGTGCGAAAAGTGGTTTTTCAACACTAACACAAGTGCGAAAAGTGGTTTTTTAACACTAACACAAGTGTGAAAAGTGTTTTTTCCACATTAATACAAGTGCAAAAGTGGTTTCCTGCACCAACACAAGTGCGAAAAGTGGTTTTTCAACACTAACACAAGTGCGAAAAGTGGTTTTTCAACACTATCACAAGTGCAAAAAGTGTTTTTTCCACACTAATACAAGTGCAAAAGTGGTTTCCTGCACCAACACAAGTGCGAAAAGTGGTTTTTCAACACTAACACGAGTGCGAAATGTGCTTTTTCAACACTAACACATGTGCAAAAAGTGGTATTTCAACACTATCACAAGTGCAAAAAGTGTTTTTGCCACACTAATACAAGTGCAAAAGTGGTTTCCTGCACCAACACAAGTGCGAAAAGTGGTTTTTCAACACTAACACAAGTGCGAAAAGTGGTTTTGCAACACTAACACAAGTGCGAAAAGTGGTTTTTCAACACTATCACAAGTGCAAAAAGTGTTTTTTCCACACTAATACAAGTGCAAAAGTGATTTCCTGCACCAACACACGTGTGAAAAGTGGTTTCCTGCACCAACACAAGTGCGAAAAGTGGTTTTTCAACACTAACACAAGTGCGAAAAGTGGTTTTTCAACACTATCACAAGTGCAAAAAGTGTTTTTTCCACACTAATACAAGTGCAAAAGTGGTTTCCTGCACCAACACAAGTGCGAAAAGTGGTTTCCTGCACCAACGCAAGTGCGAAAAGTGGTTTTTCAACACTAACACAAGTGCGGAAAGAGGTTTTTCAACACTAACACAAGTGTGAAAAGTGTTTTTTCCACACTAATACAAGTGCAAAAGTGGTTTCCTGCACCAACACAAGTGCAAAAAGTGGTTTTTCAACACTAACACCAGTGCGAAAAGTGGTTTTTCAACACTATCACAAGTGCAAAAAGTGTTTTTTCCACACTAATACAAGTGCAAAAGTGGTTTCCTGCACCAACACAAGTGCGAAAAGTGGTTTTTCAACACTAACACAAGTGCGAAAAGTGGTTTTTCCACACTAATACAAGTGCAGAAGTGGTTTCCTGCACCAACACAAGTGTGAAAAGTGGTTTCCTGCACCAACACAAGTGCGAAAAGTGGTTTTTCAACACTAACACAAGTGCGAAAAGTGGTTTTTCAACACTATCACAAGTGCAAAAAGTGTTTTTTCCACACTAATACAAGTGCAAAAGTGGTTTCCTGCACCAACACAAGTGCGAAAAGTGGTTTTTCAACACTAATACAAGTGCGAAAAGTGGTTTGCAACACTAACACAAGTGCGAAAAGTGGTTTTTCAACACTATCACAAGTGCAAAAAAGTGTTTTTCCCACACTAATACAAGTGCAAAAGTGGTTTCCTGCACCAACACAAGTGCGAAAAGTGGTTTTTCAACACTAACACAAGTGCGAAAAGTGGTTTTTCAACACTATCACAAGTGCAAAAAGTGTTTTTTCCACACTAATACAAGTGCAAAAGTGGTTTCCATGCACCAACACAAGTGCGAAAAGTGGTTTTTCAACACTAACACAAGTGCGAAAAGTGGTTTTTCAACACTAACACAAGTGCAAAAAGTGGTTTTTCAACACTAATACAAGTGCGAAAAGTGGTTTTTTCAACACTATCACAAGTGCAAAAAGTGTTTTTTCCACACTAATACAAGTGCAAAAGTGGTTTACTGCACCAACACAAGTGCGAAAAGTGGTTTTTCAACACTAACCCGAGTGCGAAAAGTGGTTTTTCAACACTAACAAAAGTGCGAAAAGTGGGTTTCAACACTATCACAAGTGCAAAAAGTGTTTTTTTCCACACTAATACAATTGCAAAAGTGGTTTCCTGCACCAACACAAGTGCGAAAAGTGGTTTGCAACACTAACACAAGTGCGAAAAGTGGTTTTTCAACACTATCACAAGTGCAAAAAGTGTTTTTTCCACACTAATACAAGTGCAAAAGTGGTTTCCTGCACCAACACAAGTGCGAAAAGTGGTTTTTCAACACTAACACGAGTGCGAAAAGTTTTCAACACTATCACAAGTGCAAAAAGTGTTTTTTCCACACTAATACAAGTGCAAAAGTGGTTTCCTGCACCAACACAAGTGCGAAAAGTGGTTTTTCAACACTAACACAAGTGCGAAAAGTGGTTTTTCAACACTAACACAAGTGCGAAAAGTGGTTTTTCAACACTAACACAAGTGCGAAAAGTGGTTTTTCAACACTATCACAAGTGCAAAAAGTGTTTTTTCCACACTAATACAAGTGCAAAAGTGGTTTCCTGCACCAACACAAGTGCGAAAAGTGGTTTTTCAACACTAACACAAGTGCGAAAAGTGGTTTTTCAACACTATCACAAGTGCAAAAAGTGTTTTTTCCACACTAATACAAGTGCAAAAGTGGTTTCCTGCACCAACACAAGTGTGAAAAGTGGTTTCCTGCACCAACACAAGTGCGAAAAGTGGTTTTTCAACACTAACACAAGTGCGAAAAGTGGTTTTTCAACACTATCACAAGTGCAAAAAGTGTTTTTTCCACACTAATACAAGTGCAAAAGTGGTTTCCTGCACCAACACAAGTGCGAAAAGTGGTTTTTCAACACTAACCCGAGTGTGAAAAGTGCTTTTTCAACACTAACACAAGTGCGAAAAGTGGTTTTTCAACACTATCACAAGTGCAAAAAGTGTTTTTTCCACACTAATACAATTGCAAAAGTGGTTTCCTGCACCAACACAAGTGCGAAAAGTGGTTTGCAACACTAACACAAGTGCGAAAAGTGGTTTTTCAACACTATCACAAGTGCAAAAAGTGTTTTTTCCACACTAATACAAGTGCAAAAGTGGTTTCCTGCACCAACACAAGTGCGAAAAGTGGTTTTTCAACACTAACACGAGTGCGAAAAGTGCTTTTTCAACACTATCACAAGTGCAAAAAGTGTTTTTTCCACACTAATACAAGTGCAAAAGTGGTTTCCTGCACCAACACAAGTGCGAAAAGTGGTTTTTCAACACTAACACAAGTGCGAAAAGTGGTTTTTCAACACTAACACAAGTGCGAAAAGTGGTTTTTCAACACTAACACAAGTGCGAAAAGTGGTTTTTCAACACTATCACAAGTGCAAAAAGTGTTTTTTCCACACTAATACAAGTGCAAAAGTGGTTTCCTGCACCAACACAAGTGCGAAAAGTGGTTTTTCAACACTAACACAAGTGCGAAAAGTGGTTTTTCAACACTATCACAAGTGCAAAAAGTGTTTTTTCCACACTAATACAAGTGCAAAAGTGGTTTCCTGCACCAACACAAGTGTGAAAAGTGGTTTCCTGCACCAACACAAGTGCGAAAAGTGGTTTTTCAACACTAACACAAGTGCGAAAAGTGGTTTTTCAACACTATCACAAGTGCAAAAAGTGTTTTTTCCACACTAATACAAGTGCAAAAGTGGTTTCCTGCACCAACACAAGTGCGAAAAGTGGTTTTTCAACACTAACACGAGTGTGAAAAGTGCTTTTTCAACACTATCACAAGTGCAAAAAGTGTTTTTTTCCACACTAATACAAGTGCAAAAGTGGTTTCCTGCACCAACACAAGTGCGAAAAGTGGTTTTTCAACACTAACACAAGTGCGAAAAGTGGTTTTTTTAACACTAACACAAGTGTGAAAAGTGTTTTTTCCACATTAATACAAGTGCAAAAGTGGTTTCCTGCACCAACACAAGTGCGAAAAGTGGTTTTTCAACACTAACACGAGTGCGAAAAGTGCTTTTTCAACACTAACACAAGTGCGGAAAGTGGTTTTTCAACAATATCACAAGTGCAAAAAGTGTTTTTTCCACACTAATACAAGTGCAAAAGTGGTTTCCTGCACCAACACAAGTGCGAAAAGTGGTTTTTCAACACTAACACAAGTGCGAAAAGTGGTTTTGCAACACTAACACAAGTGCGAAAAGTGGTTTTTCAACACTATCACAAGTGCAAAAAGTGTTTTTTCCACACTATAACAAGTGCAAAAGTGGTTTCCTGCACCAACACAAGTGCGAAATGTGGTTTTTCAACACTAACACAAGTGCGAAAAGTGGTTTTTCAACACTATCACAAGTGCAAAAAGTGTTTTTTCCACACTAATACAAGTGCAAAAGTGGTTTCCTGCACCAACACAAGTGCGAAAAGTGGTTTTTCAACACTAACACAAGTGCGAAAAGTGGTTTTTCAACACTAACACAAGTGCAAAAAGTGGTTTTTCAACACTAATACAAGTGCGAAAAGTGGTTTTTCAACACTATCACAAGTGCAAAAAGTGTTTTTTCCACACTAATACAAGTGCAAAAGTGGTTTACTGCACCAACACAAGTGCGAAAAGTGGTTTTTCAACACTAACCCGAGTGCGAAAAGTGCTTTTTCAACACTAACACAAGTGCGAAAAGTGGTTTTTCAACACTATCACAAGTGCAAAAAGTGTTTTTTCCACACTAATACAATTGCAAAAGTGGTTTCCTGCACCAACACAAGTGCGAAAAGTGGTTTGCAACACTAACACAAGTGCGAAAAGTGGTTTTTCAACACTATCACAAGTGCAAAAAGTGTTTTTTCCACACTAATACAAGTGCAAAAGTGGTTTCCTGCACCAACACAATTGCGAAAAGTGGTTTTGTGCGTTTTTCAACACTAACACGAGTGCGAAAAGTGCTTTTTCAACACTATCACAAGTGCAAAAAGTGTTTTTTTCCACACTAATACAAGTGCAAAAGTGGTTTCCTGCACCAACACAAGTGCGAAAAGTGGTTTTTCAACACTAACACAAGTGCGAAAAGTGGTTTTTCAACACTAACACAAGTGCGAAAAGTGGTTTTTCAACACTAACAAAAGTGCGAAAAGTGGTTTTTCAACACTATCACAAGTGCAAAAAGTGTTTTTCCACACTAATACAAGTGCAAAAGTGGTTTCCTGCACCAACACAAGTGCGAAAAGTGGTTTTTCAACACTAACACAAGTGCGAAAAGTGGTTTTTCAACACTATCACAAGTGCAAAAAGTGTTTTTTCCACACTAATACAAGTGCAAAAGTGGTTTCCTGCACCAACACAAGTGTGAAAAGTGGTTTTCCTGCACCAACACAAGTGCGAAAAGTGGTTTTTCAACACTAACACAAGTGCGAAAAGTGGTTTTTCAACACTATCACAAGTGCAAAAAGTGTTTTTTTCCACACTAATACAAGTGCAAAAGTGGTTTCCTGCACCAACACAAGTGCGAAAAGTGGTTTTTCAACACTAACCCGAGTGCGAAAAGTGCTTTTTCAACACTAACACAAGTGCGAAAAAGTGTTTTTCAATACTATCACAAGTGCAAAAAGTGTTTTTTCCACACTAATACAAGTGCAAAAGTGGTTTCCTGCACCAACACAAGTGCGAAAAGTGGTTTTTCAACACTAACACGAGTGTGAAAAGTGCTTTTTCAACACTATCACAAGTGCAAAAAGTGTTTTTTCCACACTAATACAAGTGCAAAAAGTGGTTTCCTGCACCAACACAAGTGCGAAAAGTGGTTTTTCAACACTAACACAAGTGCGAAAAGTGGTTTTTTAACACTAACACAAGTGTGAAAAGTGTTTTATCCACATTAATACAAGTGCAAAAGTGGTTTTCCTGCACCAACACAAGTGCGAAAAGTGGTTTTTCAACACTAACACGAGTGCGAAAAGTGCTTTTTCAACACTAACACAAGTGCGGAAAGTGGTTTTCAACACTATCACAAGTGCAAAAAGTGTTTTTTCCACACTAATACAAGTGCAAAAGTGGTTTCCTGCACCAACACAAGTGCGAAAAGTGGTTTTTCAACACTAACACAAGTGCGAAAAGTGGTTTTGCAACACTAACACAAGTGCGAAAAGTGGTTTTTCAACACTATCACAAGTGCAAAAAGTGTTTTTTCCACACTATAACAAGTGCAAAAGTGGTTTCCTGCACCAACACAAGTGCGAAATGTGGTTTTTCAACACTAACACAAGTGCGAAAAGTGGTTTTTCAACACTAACACAAGTGCGAAAAGTGGTTTTTCAACACTATCACAAGTGCAAAAAGTGTTTTTTTCCACACTAGATACAAGTGCAAAAGTGGTTTCCTGCACCAACACAAGTGCGAAAAGTGGTTTTTCAACACTAACACAAGTGCGAAAAGTCGTTTTGCAACACTAACACAAGTGCGAAGAGTGGTTTTTCAACACTATCACAAGTGCAAAAAGTGTTTTTTCCACACTAATACAAGTGCAAAAGTGGTTTCCTGCACCAACACAAGTGCGAAAAGTGGTTTCCTGCACCAACGCAAGTGCGAAAAGTGGTTTTTCAACACTATCACACGTGCAAAAAGTGTTTTTTCCACACTAATACAAGTGCAAAAGTGGTTTCCTGCACCAACACAAGTGCGAAATGTGGTTTTTCAACACTAATACAAGTGCGAAAAGTGGTTTTTCCACACTAATACAAGTGCAAAAGTGGTTTCCTGCACCAACACAAGTGCGAAAAGTGGTTTTTCACCACTAGCACGAGTGCGAAAAGTGCTTTTTCAACACTAACACAAGTGCTAAAAGTGGTTTTTCAACACTATCACAAGTGCAAAAAGTGTTTTTTCCACACTAATACAAGTGCAAAAGTGGTTTCCTGCACCAACACAAGTGCGAAAAGTGGTTTTTCAACACGAACACAAGTGCGAAAAGTGGTTTTTCAACACTATCACAAGTGCAAAAAGTGTTTTTTCCACACTAATACAAGTGCAAAAGTGGTTTCCTGCACCAACACAAGTGTGAAAAGTGGTTTTTCAACACTAACACAAGTGCGAAAAGTGGTTTTTCAACACTATCACAAGTGTGAAAAGTGGTTTTGCAACACTAACACAAGTGCGAAAAGTGGTTTTTTCAACACTATCACAAGTGCAAAAAGTGTTTTTTCCAGACTAATACAAGTGCAAAAGTGGTTTCCTGCACCAACACAAGTGCGAAAAGTGGTTTTGCAACACTAACACAAGTTGTGAAAAGTGGTTTTTCAACACTATCACAAGTGCAAAAAGTGTTTTTTCCACACTAATACAAGTGCAAAAGTGGTTTCCTGCACCAACACAAGTGCGAAAAGTGGTTTTTCAACACTAACACGAGTGCGAAAAGTGCTTTTTCAACACTAACACAAGTGCGAAAAGTGGTTTTTCAACACTATCACAAGTGCAAAAAGTGTTTTTCCACACTAATACAAGTGCAAAAGTGGTTTCCTGCACCAACACAAGTGCGAAAAGTGGTTTTTCAACACTAACACAAGTGCAAAAAGTGGTTTTTCAACACTAATACAAGTGCGAAAAGTGGTTTTTCAACACTATCACAAGTGCAAAAAAGTGTTTTTTCCACACTAATACAAGTGCAAAAGTGGTTTACTGCACCAACACAAGTGCGAAAAGTGGTTTTTCAACACTAACCCGAGTGCGAAAAGTGCTTTTTCAACAATAACACAAGTGCGAAAAGTGGTTTTTCAACACTATCACAAGTGCAAAAAGTGTTTTTTCCACACTAATACAATTGCAAAAGTGGTTTCCTGCACCAACACAAGTGCGAAAAGTGGTTTGCAACACTAACACAAGTGCGAAAAGTGGTTTTTCAACACTATCACAAGTGCAAAAAGTGTTTTTTCCACACTAATACAAGTGCAAAAGTGGTTTCCTGCACCAACACAAGTGCGAAAAGTGGTTTTTCAACACTAACACGAGTGCGAAAAGTGCTTTTTCAACACTATCACAAGTGCAAAAAGTGTTTTTTTCCACACTAATACAAGTGCAAAAGTGGTTTCCTGCACCAACACAAGTGCGAAAAGTGGTTTTTCAACACTAACACAAGTGCGAAAAGTGTTTTTCAACACTAACACAAGTGCGAAAAGTGGTTTTCAACACTATCACAAGTGCAAAAAGTGGTTTTTCCACACTAATACAAGTGCAAAAGTGGTTTCCTGCACCAACACAAGTGCGAAAAGTGGTTTTTCAACACTAACACAAGTGCGAAAAGTGGTTTTTCAACACTATCACAAGTGCAAAAAGTGTTTTTTTCCACACTAATACAAGTGCAAAAGTGGTTTCCTGCACCAACACAAGTGCGAAAAGTGGTTTTTCAACACTAAACCGAGTGCGAAAAGTGCTTTTTCAACACTAACACAAGTGCGAAAAGTGGTTTTTCAATACTATCACAAGTGCAAAAAGTGTTTTTTCCACACTAATACAAGTGCAAAAGTGGTTTTCCTGCACCAACACAAGTGCGAAAAGTGGTTTTTCAACACTAACACGAGTGTGAAAAGTGCTTTTTCAACACTATCACAAGTGCAAAAAGTGTTTTTTCACACTAATACAAGTGCAAAAGTGGTTTCCTGCACCAACACAAGTGCGAAAAGTGGTTTTTCTACACTAACACAAGTGCGAAAAGTGGTTTTTTAACACTAACACAAGTGTGAAAAGTGTTTTTTCCACATTAATACAAGTGCAAAAGTGGTTTCCTGCACCAACACAAGTGCGAAAAGTGGTTTTTCAACACTAACACGAGTGCGAAAAGTGCTTTTTCAACACTAACACAAGTGCGGAAAGTGGTTTTTCAACACTATCACAAGTGCAAAAAGTGTTTTTTCCACACTAATACAAGTGCAAAAGTGGTTTCCTGCACCAACACAAGTGCGAAAAGTGGTTTTTCAACACTAACACAAGTGCGAAAAGTGGTTTTGCAACACTAACACAAGTGCGAAAAGTGGTTTTTCAACACTATCACAAGTGCAAAAAGTGTTTTTTCCACACTATAACAAGTGCAAAAGTGGTTTCCTGCACCAACACAAGTGCGAAATGTGGTTTTTCAACACTAACACAAGTGCGAAAAGTGGTTTTTCAACACTAACACAAGTGCGAAAAGTGGTTTTTCAACACTATCACAAGTGCAAAAAGTGTTTTTTCCACACTAATACAAGTGCAAAAGTGGTTTCCTGCACCAACACAAGTGCGAAAAGTGGTTTTTCAACACTAACACAAGTGCGAAAAGTGGTTTTGCAACACTAACACAAGTGCGAAAAGTGGTTTTTCAACACTATCACAAGTGCAAAAAGTGTTTTTTCCACACTAATACAAGTGCAAAAGTGGTTTCCTGCACCAACACAAGTGCGAAAAGTGGTTTCCTGCACCAACGCAAGTGCGAAAAGTGGTTTTTCAACACTAACACTAGTGCGAAAAGTGGTTTTTCAACACTACCACAAGTGTGAAAAGTGTTTTTTCCACACTAATACAAGTGCAAAAGTGGTTTCCTGCACCAACACAAGTGCGAAAAGTGGTTTTTCAACACTAACACAAGTGCGAAAAGTGGTTTTTCAACACTATCACAAGTGCGAAAAGTGGTTTTTCAACACTATCACAAGTGCAAAAAGTGTTTTTTCCACACTAATACAAGTGCAAAAGTGGTTTCCTGCACCAACACAAGTGCGAAATGTGGTTTTTCAACACTAACACAAGTGCGAAAAGTGGTTTTTCCACACTAATACAAGTGCAAAAGTGGTTTCCTACACCAACACAAGTGCGAAAAGTGGTTTTTCAACACTAACCCGAGTGCGAAAAGTGCTTTTTCAACACTAACACAAGTGCGAAAAGTGGTTTTTCAACACTATCACAAGTGCAAAAAGTGTTTTTTCCACACTAATACAATTGCAAAAGTGGTTTCCTGCACCAACACAAGTGCGAAAAGTGGTTTGCAACACTAACACAAGTGCGAAAAGTGGTTTTTCAACACTATCACAAGTGCAAAAAGTGTTTTTTCCACACTAATACAAGTGCAAAAGTGGTTTCCTGCACCAACACAAGTGCGAAAAGTGGTTTTTCAACACTAACACGAGTGCGAAAAGTGCTTTTTCAACACTATCACAAGTGCAAAAAGTGTTTTTTCCACACTAATACAAGTGCAAAAGTGGTTTCCTGCACCAACACAAGTGCGAAAAGTGGTTTTTCAACACTAACACAAGTGCGAAAAGTGGTTTTTCAACACTAACACAAGTGCGAAAAGTGGTTTTTCAACACTAACACAAGTGCGAAAAGTGGTTTTTCAACACTATCACAAGTGCAAAAAGTGTTTTTTCCACACTAATACAAGTGCAAAAGTGGTTTCCTGCACCAACACAAGTGCGAAAAGTGGTTTTTCAACACTAACACAAGTGCGAAAAGTGGTTTTTCAACACTATCACAAGTGCAAAAAGTGTTTTTTCCACACTAATACAATTGCAAAAGTGGTTTCCTGCACCAACACAAGTGCGAAAAGTGGTTTGCAACACTAACACAAGTGCGAAAAGTGGTTTTTCAACACTATCACAAGTGCAAAAAGTGTTTTTTCCACACTAATACAAGTGCAAAAGTGGTTTCCTGCACCAACACAAGTGCGAAAAGTGGTTTTTCAACACTAACACGAGTGCGAAAAGTGCTTTTTCAACACTATCACAAGTGCAAAAAGGGTTTTTTCCACACTAATACAAGTGCAAAAGTGGTTTCCTGCACCAACACAAGTGCGAAAAGTGGTTTTTCAACACTAACACAAGTGCGAAAAGTGGTTTTTCAACACTAACACAAGTGCGAAAAGTGTTTTTCAACACTAACACAAGTGCGAAAAGTGGTTTTTCAACACTATCACAAGTGCAAAAAGTGTTTTTTCCACACTAATACAAGTGCAAAAGTGGTTTCCTGCACCAACACAAGTGCGAAAAGTGGTTTTTCAACACTAACACGAGTGCGAAAAGTGCTTTTTCAACACTATCACAAGTGCAAAAAGTGTTTTTTTCCACACTAATACAAGTGCAAAAGTGGTTTCCTGCACCAACACAAGTGCGAAAAGTGGTTTTTCAACACTAACACAAGTGCGAAAAGTGGTTTTTCAACACTAACACAAGTGCGAAAAGTGGTTTTTCAACACTACCACAAGTGTGAAAAGTGTTTTTTCCACACTAATACAAGTGCAAAAGTGGTTTCCTGCACCAACACAAGTGCGAAAAGTGGTTTTTCAACACTAACACAAGTGCGAAAAGTGGTTTTTCAACACTATCACAAGTGCGAAAAGTGGTTTTTCAACACTATCACAAGTGCAAAAAGTGTTTTTTCCACACTAATACAAGTGCAAAAGTGGTTTCCTGCACCAACACAAGTGCGAAATGTGGTTTTTCAACACTAACACAAGTGCGAAAAGTGGTTTTTCCACACTAATACAAGTGCAAAAGTGGTTTCCTACACCAACACAAGTGCGAAAAGTGGTTTTTCAACACTAACCCGAGTGCGAAAAGTGCTTTTTCAACACTAACACAAGTGCGAAAAGTGGTTTTTCAACACTATCACAAGTGCAAAAGTGTTTTTTCCACACTAATACAATTGCAAAAGTGGTTCTCCTGCACCAACACAAGTGCGAAAAGTGGTTTGCAACACTAACACAAGTGCGAAAAGTGGTTTTTCAACACTATCACAAGTGCAAAAAGTGTTTTTTCCACACTAATACAAGTGCAAAAGTGGTTTCCTGCACCAACACAAGTGCGAAAAGTGGTTTTTCAACACTAACACGAGTGCGAAAAGTGCTTTTTCAACACTATCACAAGTGCAAAAAGTGTTTTTTCCACACTAATACAAGTGCAAAAGTGGTTTCCTGCACCAACACAAGTGCGAAAAAGTGGTTTTTCAACACTAACACAAGTGCGAAAAGTGGTTTTCAACACTAACACAAGTGCGAAAAGTGGTTTTTCAACACTAACACAAGTGCGAAAAGTGTTTTCAACACTATCACAAGTGCAAAAAGTGTTTTTTCCACACTAATACAAGTGCAAAAGTGGTTTCCTGCACCAACACAAGTGCGAAAAGTGGTTTTTCAACACTAACACAAGTGCGAAAAGTGGTTTTTCAACACTATCACAAGTGCAAAAAGTGTTTTTTCCACACTAATACAATTGCAAAAGTGGTTTCCTGCACCAACACAAGTGCGAAAAGTGGTTTGCAACACTAACACAAGTGCGAAAAGTGGTTTTTCAACACTATCACAAGTGCAAAAAGTGTTTTTTCCACACTAATACAAGTGCAAAAGTGGTTTCCTGCACCAACACAAGTGCGAAAAGTGGTTTTCAACACTAACACGAGTGCGAAAAGTGCTTTTTCAACACTATCACAAGTGCAAAAAGTGTTTTTTCCACACTAATACAAGTGCAAAAGTGGTTTCCTGCACCAACACAAGTGCGAAAAGTGGTTTTTCAACACTAACACAAGTGCGAAAAGTGGTTTTTCAACACTAACACAAGTGCGAAAAGTGGTTTTTCAACACTAACACAAGTGCGAAAAGTGGTTTTTCAACACTATCACAAGTGCAAAAAGTGTTTTTTCCACACTAATACAAGTGCAAAAGTGGTTTCCTGCACCAACACAAGTGCGAAAAGTGGTTTTTCAACACTAACACAAGTGCAAAAAGTGGTTTTTCAACACTATCACAAGTGCAAAAAGTGTTTTTTCCACACTAATACAAGTGCAAAAGTGGTTTCCTGCACCAACACAAGTGTGAAAAGTGGTTTCCTGCACCAACACAAGTGCGAAAAGTGGTTTTTCAACACTAACACAAGTGCGAAAAGTGGTTTTTCAACACTATCACAAGTGCAAAAAGTGTTTTTTCCACACTAATACAAGTGCAAAAGTGGTTTCCTGCACCAACACAAGTGCGAAAAGTGGTTTTTCAACACTAACCCGAGTGCGAAAAGTGCTTTTTCAACACTAACACAAGTGCGAAAAGTGGTTTTTCAATACTATCACAAGTGCAAAAAGTGTTTTTTCCACACTAATACAAGTGCAAAAGTGGTTTCCTGCACCAACACAAGTGCGAAAAGTGGTTTTTCAACACTAACACGAGTGTGAAAAGTGCTTTTTCAACACTATCACAAGTGCAAAAAGTGTTTTTTCCACACTAATACAAGTGCAAAAGTGGTTTCCTGCACCAACACAAGTGCGAAAAGTGGTTTTTCAACACTAACACAAGTGCGAAAAGTGGTTTTTTAACACTAACACAAGTGTGAAAAGTGTTTTATCCACATTAATACAAGTGCAAAAGTGGTTTCCTGCACCAACACAAGTGCGAAAAGTGGTTTTTCAACACTAACACGAGTGCGAAAAGTGCTTTTTCAACACTAACACAAGTGCGGAAAGTGGTTTTTCAACACTATCACAAGTGCAAAAAGTGTTTTTTCCACACTAATACAAGTGCAAAAGTGGTTTCCTGCACCAACACAAGTGCGAAAAGTGGTTTTTCAACACTAACACAAGTGCGAAAAGTGGTTTTGCAACACTAACACAAGTGCGAAAAGTGGTTTTTCAACACTATCACAAGTGCAAAAAGTGTTTTTTCCACACTATAACAAGTGCAAAAGTGGTTTCCTGCACCAACACAAGTGCGAAATGTGGTTTTTCAACACTAACACAAGTGCGAAAAGTGGTTTTTCAACACTAACACAAGTGCGAAAAGTGGTTTTTCAACACTATCACAAGTGCAAAAAGTGTTTTTTCCACACTAATACAAGTGCAAAAGTGGTTTCCTGCACCAACACAAGTGCGAAAAGTGGTTTTTCAACACTAACACAAGTGCGAAAAGTCGTTTTGCAACACTAACACAAGTGCGAAAAGTGGTTTTTCAACACTATCACAAGTGCAAAAAGTGTTTTTTCCACACTAATACAAGTGCAAAAGTGGTTTCCTGCACCAACACAAGTGCGAAAAGTGGTTTCCTGCACCAACGCAAGTGCGAAAAGTGGTTTTTCAACACTAACACTAGTGCGAAAAGTGGTTTTTCAACACTATCACAAGTGCGAAAAGTGGTTTTTCAACACTATCACACTTGCAAAAAGTGTTTTTTCCACACTAATACAAGTGCAAAAGTGGTTTCCTGCACCAACACAAGTGCGAAATGTGGTTTTTCAACACTAATACAAGTGCGAAAAGTGGTTTTTCCACACTAATACAAGTGCAAAAGTGGTTTCCTGCACCAACACAAGTGCGAAAAGTGGTTTTTCACCACTAGCACGAGTGCGAAAAGTGCTTTTTCAACACTAACACAAGTGCGAAAAGTGGTTTTTCAACACTATCACAAGTGCAAAAAGTGTTTTTTCCACACTAATACAAGTGCAAAAGTGGTTTCCTGCACCAACACAAGTGCGAAAAGTGGTTTTTCAACACGAACACAAGTGCGAAAAGTGGTTTTTCAACACTATCACAAGTGCAAAAAGTGTTTTTTCCACACTAATACAAGTGCAAAAGTGGTTTCCTGCACCAACACAAGTGTGAAAAGTGGTTTTTCAACACTAACACAAGTGCGAAAAGTGGTTTTTCAACACTATCACAAGTGTGAAAAGTGGTTTTGCAACACTAACACGAGTGCGAAAAGTGGTTTTTCAACACTATCACAAGTGCAAAAAGTGTTTTTTCCAGACTAATACAAGTGCAAAAGTGGTTTCCTGCACCAACACAAGTGCGAAAAGTGGTTTTGCAACACTAACACAAGTGTGAAAAGTGGTTTTTCAACACTATCACAAGTGCAAAAAGTGTTTTTTCAACACTATCACAAGTGCAAAAAGTGTTTTTTCCACACTAATACAAGTGCAAAAGTGGTTTACTGCACCAACACAAGTGCGAAAAGTGGTTTTTCAACACTAACCCGAGTGCGAAAAGTGCTTTTTCAACAATAACACAAGTGCGAAAAGTGGTTTTTCAACACTATCACAAGTGCAAAAAGTGTTTTTTCCACACTAATACAATTGCAAAAGTGGTTTCCTGCACCAACACAAGTGCGAAAAGTGGTTTGCAACACTAACACAAGTGCGAAAAGTGGTTTTTCAACACTATCACAAGTGCAAAAAGTGTTTTTTCCACACTAATACAAGTGCAAAAGTGGTTTCCTGCACCAACACAAGTGCGAAAAGTGGTTTTTCAACACTAACACGAGTGCGAAAAGTGCTTTTTCAACACTATCACAAGTGCAAAAAGTGTTTTTTCCACACTAATACAAGTGCAAAAGTGGTTTCCTGCACCAACACAAGTGCGAAAAGTGGTTTTTCAACACTAACACAAGTGCGAAAAGTGGTTTTTCAACACTAACACAAGTGCGAAAAGTGGTTTTTCAACACTATCACAAGTGCAAAAAGTGGTTTTTCCACACTAATACAAGTGCAAAAGTGGTTTCCTGCACCAACACAAGTGCGAAAAGTGGTTTTTCAACACTAACACAAGTGCGAAAAGTGGTTTTTCAACACTATCACAAGTGCAAAAAGTGTTTTTTCCACACTAATACAAGTGCAAAAGTGGTTTCCTGCACCAACACAAGTGTGAAAAGTGGTTTCCTGCACCAACACAAGTGCGAAAAGTGGTTTTTCAACACTAACACAAGTGCGGAAAGTGGTTTTTCAACACTATCACAAGTGCAAAAAGTGTTTTTTCCACACTAATACAAGTGCAAAAGTGGTTTCCTGCACCAACACAAGTGCGAAAAGTGGTTTTTCAACACTAACACAAGTGCGAAAAGTGGTTTTGCAACACTAACACAAGTGCGAAAAGTGGTTTTTCAACACTATCACAAGTGCAAAAAGTGTTTTTTCCACACTATAACAAGTGCAAAAGTGGTTTCCTGCACCAACACAAGTGCGAAATGTGGTTTTTCAACACTAACACAAGTGCGAAAAGTGGTTTTTCAACACTAACACAAGTGCGAAAAGTGGTTTTTCAACACTATCACAAGTGCAAAAAGTGTTTTTTCCACACTAATACAAGTGCAAAAGTGGTTTCCTGCACCAACACAAGTGCGAAAAGTGGTTTTTCAACACTAACACAAGTGCGAAAAGTCGTTTTGCAACACTAACACAAGTGCGAAAAGTGGTTTTTCAACACTATCACAAGTGCAAAAAGTGTTTTTTCCACACTAATACAAGTGCAAAAGTGGTTTCCTGCACCAACACAAGTGCGAAAAGTGGTTTCCTGCACCAACGCAAGTGCGAAAAGTGGTTTTTCAACACTAACACTAGTGCGAAAAGTGGTTTTTCAACACTATCACAAGTGCGAAAAGTGGTTTTTCAACACTATCACACTTGCAAAAAGTGTTTTTTCCACTCTAATACAAGTGCAAAAGTGGTTTCCTGCACCAACACAAGTGCGAAATGTGGTTTTTCAACACTAATACAAGTGCGAAAAGTGGTTTTTCCACACTAATACAAGTGCAAAAGTGGTTTCCTGCACCAACACAAGTGCGAAAAGTGGTTTTTCACCACTAGCACGAGTGCGAAAAGTGCTTTTTCAACACTAACACAAGTGCGAAAAGTGGTTTTTCAACACTATCACAAGTGCAAAAAGTGTTTTTTCCACACTAATACAAGTGCAAAAGTGGTTTCCTGCACCAACACAAGTGCGAAAAGTGGTTTTTCAACACGAACACAAGTGCGAAAAGTGGTTTTTCAACACTATCACAAGTGCAAAAAGTGTTTTTTCCACACTAATACAAGTGCAAAAGTGGTTTCCTGCACCAACACAAGTGTGAAAAGTGGTTTTTCAACACTAACACAAGTGCGAAAAGTGGTTTTTCAACACTATCACAAGTGTGAAAAGTGGTTTTGCAACACTAACACAAGTGCGAAAAGTGGTTTTTCAACACTATCACAAGTGCAAAAAGTGTTTTTTCCAGACTAATACAAGTGCAAAAGTGGTTTCCTGCACCAACACAAGTGCGAAAAGTGGTTTTGCAACACTAACACAAGTGTGAAAAGTGGTTTTTCAACACTATCACAAGTGCAAAAAGTGTTTTTTCAACACTATCACAAGTGCAAAAAGTGTTTTTTCCACACTAATACAAGTGCAAAAGTGGTTTACTGCACCAACACAAGTGCGAAAAGTGGTTTTTCAACACTAACCCGAGTGCGAAAAGTGCTTTTTCAACAATAACACAAGTGCGAAAAGTGGTTTTTCAACACTATCACAAGTGCAAAAAGTGTTTTTTCCACACTAATACAATTGCAAAAGTGGTTTCCTGCACCAACACAAGTGCGAAAAGTGGTTTGCAACACTAACACAAGTGCGAAAAGTGGTTTTTCAACACTATCACAAGTGCAAAAGTGTTTTTTCCACACTAATACAAGTGCAAAAGTGGTTTCCTGCACCAACACAAGTGCGAAAAGTGGTTTTTCAACACTAACACGAGTGCGAAAAGTGCTTTTTCAACACTATCACAAGTGCAAAAAGTGTTTTTTCCACACTAATACAAGTGCAAAAGTGGTTTCCTGCACCAACACAAGTGCGAAAAGTGGTTTTTCAACACTAACACAAGTGCGAAAAGTGGTTTTTCAACACTAACACAAGTGCGAAAAGTGGTTTTTCAACACTATCACAAGTGCAAAAAGTGGTTTTTCCACACTAATACAAGTGCAAAAGTGGTTTCCTGCACCAACACAAGTGCGAAAAGTGGTTTTTCAACACTAACACAAGTGCGAAAAGTGGTTTTTCAACACTATCACAAGTGCAAAAAGTGTTTTTTCCACACTAATACAAGTGCAAAAGTGGTTTCCTGCACCAACACAAGTGTGAAAAGTGGTTTCCTGCACCAACACAAGTGCGAAAAGTGGTTTTTCAACACTAACACAAGTGCGAAAAGTGGTTTTTCAACACTATCACAAGTGCAAAAAGTGTTTTTTCCACACTAATACAAGTGCAAAAGTGGTTTCCTGCACCAACACAAGTGCGAAAAGTGGTTTTTCAACACTAACCCGAGTGCGAAAAGTGCTTTTTCAACACTAACACAAGTGCGAAAAGTGGTTTTTCAATACTATCACAAGTGCAAAAAGTGTTTTTTCCACACTAATACAAGTGCAAAAGTGGTTTCCTGCACCAACACAAGTGCGAAAAGTGGTTTTTCAACACTAACACGAGTGTGAAAAGTGCTTTTTCAACACTATCACAAGTGCAAAAAGTGTTTTTTCCACACTAATACAAGTGCAAAAGTGGTTTCCTGCACCAACACAAGTGCGAAAAGTGGTTTTTCTACACTAACACAAGTGCGAAAAGTGGTTTTTTAACACTAACACAAGTGTGAAAAGTGTTTTTTCCACATTAATACAAGTGCAAAAGTGGTTTCCTGCACCAACACAAGTGCGAAAAGTGGTTTTTCAACACTAACACGAGTGCGAAAAGTGCTTTTTCAACACTAACACAAGTGCGGAAAGTGGTTTTTCAACACTATCACAAGTGCAAAAAGTGTTTTTTCCACACTAATACAAGTGCAAAAGTGGTTTCCTGCACCAACACAAGTGCGAAAAGTGGTTTTTCAACACTAACACAAGTGCGAAAAGTGGTTTTGCAACACTAACACAAGTGCGAAAAGTGGTTTTTCAACACTATCACAAGTGCAAAAAGTGTTTTTTCCACACTATAACAAGTGCAAAAGTGGTTTCCTGCACCAACACAAGTGCGAAATGTGGTTTTTCAACACTAACACAAGTGCGAAAAGTGGTTTTTCAACACTAACACAAGTGCGAAAAGTGGTTTTTGAACACTATCACAAGTGCAAAAAGTGTTTTTTCCACACTAATACAAGTGCAAAAGTGGGTGGTTTCCTGCACCAACACAAGTGCGAAAAGTGGTTTTTCAACACTAACACAAGTGCGAAAAGTGGTTTTGCAACACTAACACAAGTGCGAAAAGTGGTTTTTCAACACTATCACAAGTGCAAAAAGTGTTTTTTCCACACTAATACAAGTGCAAAAGTGGTTTCCTGCACCAACACAAGTGCGAAAAGTGGTTTCCTGCACCAACGCAAGTGCGAAAAGTGGTTTTTCAACACTAACACTAGTGCGAAAAGTGGTTTTTCAACACTACCACAAGTGTGAAAAGTGTTTTTTCCACACTAATACAAGTGCAAAAGTGGTTTCCTGCACCAACACAAGTGCGAAAAGTGGTTTTTCAACACTAACACAAGTGCGAAAAGTGGTTTTTCAACACTATCACAAGTGCGAAAAGTGGTTTTTCAACACTATCACAAGTGCAAAAAGTGTTTTTTCCACACTAATACAAGTGCAAAAGTGGTTTCCTGCACCAACACAAGTGCGAAATGTGGTTTTTCAACACTAACACAAGTGCGAAAAGTGGTTTTTCCACACTAATACAAGTGCAAAAGTGGTTTCCTGCACCAACACAAGTGCGAAAAGTGGTTTTTCAACACTAACCCGAGTGCGAAAAGTGCTTTTTCAACACTAACACAAGTGCGAAAAGTGGTTTTTCAACACTATCACAAGTGCAAAAAGTGTTTTTTTCCACACTAATACAATTGCAAAAGTGGTTTCCTGCACCAACACAAGTGCGAAAAGTGGTTTGCAACACTAACACAAGTGCGAAAAGTGGTTTTTCAACACTATCACAAGTGCAAAAAGTGTTTTTTCCACACTAATACAAGTGCAAAAGTGGTTTCCTGCACCAACACAAGTGCGAAAAGTGGTTTTTCAACACTAACACGAGTGCGAAAAGTGCTTTTTCAACACTATCACAAGTGCAAAAAGTGTTTTTTCCACACTAATACAAGTGCAAAAGTGGTTTCCTGCACCAACACAAGTGCGAAAAGTGGTTTTTCAACACTAACACAAGTGCGAAAAGTGGTTTTTCAACACTAACACAAGTGCGAAAAGTGGTTTTTCAACACTAACACAAGTGCGAAAAGTGGTTTTTCAACACTATCACAAGTGCAAAAAGTGTTTTTTCCACACTAATACAAGTGCAAAAGTGGTTTCCTGCACCAACACAAGTGCGAAAAGTGGTTTTTCAACACTAACACAAGTGCGAAAAGTGGTTTTTCAACACTATCACAAGTGCAAAAAGTGTTTTTTCCACACCAATACAATTGCAAAAGTGGTTTCCTGCACCAACACAAGTGCGAAAAGTGGTTTGCAACACTAACACAAGTGCGAAAAGTGGTTTTTCAACACTATCACAAGTGCAAAAAGTGTTTTTTCCACACTAATACAAGTGCAAAAGTGGTTTCCTGCACCAACACAAGTGCGAAAAGTGGTTTTTCAACACTAACACGAGTGCGAAAAGTGCTTTTTCAACACTATCACAAGTGCAAAAAGTGTTTTTTCCACACTAATACAAGTGCAAAAGTGGTTTCCTGCACCAACACAAGTGCGAAAAGTGGTTTTTCAACACTAACACAAGTGCGAAAAGTGGTTTTTCAACACTAACACAAGTGCGAAAAGTGGTTTTTCAACACTAACACAAGTGCGAAAAGTGGTTTTTCAACACTATCACAAGTGCAAAAAGTGTTTTTTCCACACTAATACAAGTGCAAAAGTGGTTTCCTGCACCAACACAAGTGTGAAAAGTGGTTTCCTGCACCAACACAAGTGCGAAAAGTGGTTTTTCAACACTAACACAAGTGCGAAAAGTGGTTTTTCAACACTATCACAAGTGCAAAAAGTGTTTTTTCCACACTAATACAAGTGCAAAAGTGGTTTCCTGCACCAACACAAGTGCGAAAAGTGGTTTTTCAACACTAACCCGAGTGCGAAAAGTGCTTTTTCAACACTAACACAAGTGCGAAAAGTGGTTTTTCAATACTATCACAAGTGCAAAAAGTGTTTTTTCCACACTAATACAAGTGCAAAAGTGGTTTCCTGCACCAACACAAGTGCGAAAAGTGGTTTTTCAACACTAACACGAGTGTGAAAAGTGCTTTTTCAACACTATCACAAGTGCAAAAAGTGTTTTTTCCACACTAATACAAGTGCAAAAGTGGTTTCCTGCACCAACACAAGTGCGAAAAGTGGTTTTTCAACACTAACACGAGTGCGAAAAGTGCTTTTTCAACACTAACACAAGTGCGGAAAGTGGTTTTTCAACACTATCACAAGTGCAAAAAGTGTTTTTTCCACACTAATACAAGTGCAAAAGTGGTTTCCTGCACCAACACAAGTGCGAAAAGTGGTTTTTCAACACTAACACAAGTGCGAAAAGTGGTTTTGCAACACTAACACAAGTGCGAAAAGTGGTTTTTCAACACTATCACAAGTGCAAAAAGTGTTTTTTCCACACTATAACAAGTGCAAAAGTGGTTTCCTGCACCAACACAAGTGCGAAATGTGGTTTTTCAACACTAACACAAGTGCGAAAAGTGGTTTTTCAACACTAACACAAGTGCGAAAAGTGGTTTTTCAACACTATCACAAGTGCAAAAAGTGTTTTTTCCACACTAATACAAGTGCAAAAGTGGTTTCCTGCACCAACACAAGTGCGAAAAGTGGTTTTTCAACACTAACACAAGTGCGAAAAGTCGTTTTGCAACACTAACACAAGTGCGAAAAGTGGTTTTTCAACACTATCACAAGTGCAAAAAGTGTTTTTTCCACACTAATACAAGTGCAAAAGTGGTTTCCTGCACCAACACAAGTGCGAAAAGTGGTTTCCTGCACCAACGCAAGTGCGAAAAGTGGTTTTTCAACACTAACACTAGTGCGAAAAGTGGTTTTTCAACACTATCACAAGTGCGAAAAGTGGTTTTTCAACACTATCACACGTGCAAAAAGTGTTTTTTCCACACTAATACAAGTGCAAAAGTGGTTTCCTGCACCAACACAAGTGCGAAATGTGGTTTTTCAACACTAATACAAGTGCGAAAAGTGGTTTTTCCACACTAATACAAGTGCAAAAGTGGTTTCCTGCACCAACACAAGTGCGAAAAGTGGTTTTTCACCACTAGCACGAGTGCGAAAAGTGCTTTTTCAACACTAACACAAGTGCGAAAAGTGGTTTTTCAACACTATCACAAGTGCAAAAAGTGTTTTTTCCACACTAATACAAGTGCAAAAGTGGTTTCCTGCACCAACACAAGTGCGAAAAGTGGTTTTTCAACACGAACACAAGTGCGAAAAGTGGTTTTTCAACACTATCACAAGTGCAAAAAGTGTTTTTTCCACACTAATACAAGTGCAAAAGTGGTTTCCTGCACCAACACAAGTGTGAAAAGTGGTTTTTCAACACTAACACAAGTGCGAAAAGTGGTTTTTCAACACTATCACAAGTGTGAAAAGTGGTTTTGCAACACTAACACAAGTGCGAAAAGTGGTTTTTCAACACTATCACAAGTGCAAAAAGTGTTTTTTCCAGACTAATACAAGTGCAAAAGTGGTTTCCTGCACCAACACAAGTGCGAAAAGTGGTTTTGCAACACTAACACAAGTGTGAAAAGTGGTTTTTCAACACTATCACAAGTGCAAAAAGTGTTTTTTCCACACTAATACAAGTGCAAAAGTGGTTTCCTGCACCAACACAAGTGCGAAAAGTGGTTTTTCAACACTAACACGAGTGCGAAAAGTGCTTTTTCAACACTAACACAAGTGCGAAAAGTGGTTTTTCAACACTATCACAAGTGCAAAAAGTGTTTTTTCCACACTAATACAAGTGCAAAAGTGGTTTCCTGCACCAACACAAGTGCGAAAAGTGGTTTTTCAACACTAACCCGAGTGCGAAAAGTGCTTTTTCAACACTAACACAAGTGCGAAAAGTGGTTTTTCAATACTATCACAAGTGCAAAAAGTGTTTTTTCCACACTAATACAAGTGCAAAAGTGGTTTCCTGCACCAACACAAGTGCGAAAAGTGGTTTTTCAACACTAACCCGAGTGCGAAAAGTGCTTTTTCAACACTAACACAAGTGCGAAAAGTGGTTTTTCAATACTATCACAAGTGCAAAAAGTGTTTTTTCCACACTAATACAAGTGCAAAAGTGGTTTCCTGCACCAACACAAGTGCGAAAAGTGCTTTTTCAACACTATCACAAGTGCAAAAAGTGTTTTTTCCACACTAATACAAGTGCAAAAGTGATTTCCTGCACCAACACAAGTGCGAAAAGTGGTTTTTCAACACTAACACAAGTGCGAAAAGTGGTTTTTCAACACTAACACAAGTGCGAAAAGTGGTTTTTCAACACTAACACAAGTGCGAAAAGTGGTTTTTCAACACTATCACAAGTGCAAAAAGTGTTTTTTCCACACTAATACAAGTGCAAAAGTGGTTTCCTGCACCAACACAAGTGTGAAAAGTGGTTTCCTGCACCAACACAAGTGCGAAAAGTGGTTTTTCAACACTAACACAAGTGCGAAAAGTGGTTTTTCAACACTATCACAAGTGCAAAAAGTGTTTTTTCCACACTAATACAAGTGCAAAAGTGGTTTCCTGCACCAACACAAGTGCGAAAAGTGGTTTTTCAACACTAACCCGAGTGCGAAAAGTGCTTTTTCAACACTAACACAAGTGCGAAAAGTGGTTTTTCAATACTATCACAAGTGCAAAAAGTGTTTTTTCCACACTAATACAAGTGCAAAAGTGGTTTCCTGCACCAACACAAGTGCGAAAAGTGGTTTTTCAACACTAACACGAGTGTGAAAAGTGCTTTTTCAACACTATCACAAGTGCAAAAAGTGTTTTTTCCACACTAATACAAGTGCAAAAGTGGTTTCCTGCACCAACACAAGTGCGAAAAGTGGTTTTTCAACACTAACACAAGTGCGAAAAGTGGTTTTTTAACACTAACACAAGTGTGAAAAGTGTTTTATCCACATTAATACAAGTGCAAAAGTGGTTTCCTGCACCAACACAAGTGCGAAAAGTGGTTTTTCAACACTAACACGAGTGCGAAAAGTGCTTTTTCAACACTAACACAAGTGCGGAAAGTGGTTTTTCAACACTATCACAAGTGCAAAAAGTGTTTTTTCCACACTAATACAAGTGCAAAAGTGGTTTCCTGCACCAACACAAGTGCGAAAAGTGGTTTTTCAACACTAACACAAGTGCGAAAAGTGGTTTTGCAACACTAACACAAGTGCGAAAAGTGGTTTTTCAACACTATCACAAGTGCAAAAAGTGTTTTTTCCACACTATAACAAGTGCAAAAGTGGTTTCCTGCACCAACACAAGTGCGAAATGTGGTTTTTCAACACTAACACAAGTGCGAAAAGTGGTTTTTCAACACTAACACAAGTGCGAAAAGTGGTTTTTCAACACTATCACAAGTGCAAAAAGTGTTTTTTCCACACTAATACAAGTGCAAAAGTGGTTTCCTGCACCAACACAAGTGCGAAAAGTGGTTTTTCAACACTAACACAAGTGCGAAAAGTCGTTTTGCAACACTAACACAAGTGCGAAAAGTGGTTTTTCAACACTATCACAAGTGCAAAAAGTGTTTTTTCCACACTAATACAAGTGCAAAAGTGGTTTCCTGCACCAACACAAGTGCGAAAAGTGGTTTCCTGCACCAACGCAAGTGCGAAAAGTGGTTTTTCAACACTAACACTAGTGCGAAAAGTGGTTTTTCAACACTATCACAAGTGCGAAAAGTGGTTTTTCAACACTATCACACGTGCAAAAAGTGTTTTTTCCACACTAATACAAGTGCAAAAGTGGTTTCCTGCACCAACACAAGTGCGAAATGTGGTTTTTCAACACTAATACAAGTGCGAAAAGTGGTTTTTCCACACTAATACAAGTGCAAAAGTGGTTTCCTGCACCAACACAAGTGCGAAAAGTGGTTTTTCACCACTAGCACGAGTGCGAAAAGTGCTTTTTCAACACTAACACAAGTGCGAAAAGTGGTTTTTCAACACTATCACAAGTGCAAAAAGTGTTTTTTCCACACTAATACAAGTGCAAAAGTGGTTTCCTGCACCAACACAAGTGCGAAAAGTGGTTTTTCAACACGAACACAAGTGCGAAAAGTGGTTTTTCAACACTATCACAAGTGCAAAAAGTGTTTTTTCCACACTAATACAAGTGCAAAAGTGGTTTCCTGCACCAACACAAGTGTGAAAAGTGGTTTTTCAACACTAACACAAGTGCGAAAAGTGGTTTTTCAACACTATCACAAGTGTGAAAAGTGGTTTTGCAACACTAACACAAGTGCGAAAAGTGGTTTTTCAACACTATCACAAGTGCAAAAAGTGTTTTTTCCAGACTAATACAAGTGCAAAAGTGGTTTCCTGCACCAACACAAGTGCGAAAAGTGGTTTTGCAACACTAACACAAGTGTGAAAAGTGGTTTTTCAACACTATCACAAGTGCAAAAAGTGTTTTTTCCACACTAATACAAGTGCAAAAGTGGTTTCCTGCACCAACACAAGTGCGAAAAGTGGTTTTTCAACACTAACACGAGTGCGAAAAGTGCTTTTTCAACACTAACACAAGTGCGAAAAGTGGTTTTTCAACACTATCACAAGTGCAAAAAGTGTTTTTCCACATTAATACAAGTGCAAAAGTGGTTTCCTGCACCAACACAAGTGCGAAAAGTGGTTTTTCAACACTAACACAAGTGCAAAAAGTGGTTTTTCAACACTAATACAAGTGCGAAAAGTGGTTTTTCAACACTATCACAAGTGCAAAAAGTGTTTTTTCCACACTAATACAAGTGCAAAAGTGGTTTACTGCACCAACACAAGTGCGAAAAGTGGTTTTTCAACACTAACCCGAGTGCGAAAAGTGCTTTTTCAACAATAACACAAGTGCGAAAAGTGGTTTTTCAACACTATCACAAGTGCAAAAAGTGTTTTTTCCACACTAATACAATTGCAAAAGTGGTTTCCTGCACCAACACAAGTGCGAAAAGTGGTTTGCAACACTAACACAAGTGCGAAAAGTGGTTTTTCAACACTATCACAAGTGCAAAAAGTGTTTTTTCCACACTAATACAAGTGCAAAAGTGGTTTCCTGCACCAACACAAGTGCGAAAAGTGGTTTTTCAACACTAACACGAGTGCGAAAAGTGTTTTTTCCACACTAATACAAGTGCAAAAGTGGTTTCCTGCACCAACACAAGTGCGAAAAGTGGTTTTTCAACACTAACACAAGTGCGAAAAGTGGTTTTTCAACACTATCACAAGTGTGAAAAGTGGTTTTGCAACACTAACACAAGTGCGAAAAGTGGTTTTTCAACACTATCACAAGTGCAAAAAGTGTTTTTTCCAGACTAATACAAGTGCAAAAGTGGTTTCCTGCACCAACACAAGTGCGAAAAGTGGTTTTGCAACACTAACACAAGTGTGAAAAGTGGTTTTTCAACACTATCACAAGTGCAAAAAGTGTTTTTTCCACACTAATACAAGTGCAAAAGTGGTTTCCTGCACCAACACAAGTGCGAAAAGTGGTTTTTCAACACTAACACGAGTGCGAAAAGTGCTTTTTCAACACTAACACAAGTGCGAAAAGTGGTTTTTCAACACTATCACAAGTGCAAAAAGTGTTTTTTCCACACTAATACAAGTGCAAAAGTGGTTTCCTGCACCAACACAAGTGCGAAAAGTGGTTTTTCAACACTAACCCGAGTGCGAAAAGTGCTTTTTCAACACTAACACAAGTGCGAAAAGTGGTTTTTCAATACTATCACAAGTGCAAAAAGTGTTTTTTCCACACTAATACAAGTGCAAAAGTGGTTTCCTGCACCAACACAAGTGCGAAAAGTGGTTTTTCAACACTAACCCGAGTGCGAAAAGTGCTTTTTCAACACTAACACAAGTGCGAAAAGTGGTTTTTCAATACTATCACAAGTGCAAAAAGTGTTTTTTCCACACTAATACAAGTGCAAAAGTGGTTTCCTGCACCAACACAAGTGCGAAAAGTGCTTTTTCAACACTATCACAAGTGCAAAAAGTGTTTTTTCCACACTAATACAAGTGCAAAAGTGATTTCCTGCACCAACACAAGTGCGAAAAGTGGTTTTTCAACACTAACACAAGTGCGAAAAGTGGTTTTTCAACACTAACACAAGTGCGAAAAGTGGTTTTTCAACACTAACACAAGTGCGAAAAGTGGTTTTTCAACACTATCACAAGTGCAAAAAGTGTTTTTTCCACACTAATACAAGTGCAAAAGTGGTTTCCTGCACCAACACAAGTGTGAAAAGTGGT